>NW_020451016.1:2652693-2857002 GCF_003343035.1 Apteryx rowi
CAGCAGGCGCTGCAGCTCCCGCTCCCTGTCCTCCCACGCCCGCTGTGTGCAATCCAAGTCGGTCTTGATCGCCTCTAAGTCCGTGCTCAGCTTGAGCCCGATGTAGAGGCTGGTGCTCAGCTGGGTCTTCACCCGCTCGTGCTCCAGGTGCAGCTCGCCCTCGCCGCCGCCGCTCAGCTCCGTGGTGTCGCAGTCCGTCTCGGCCAGGCCGGGCCCCGCGGCCAGCGCCAGCTCTTCCCGCCGCCGCTTCATCCAGCGCTCGTTGAGCTCCTCCTGGATCTCGGCGGCCAGGTGCTCGAGCAGCTCCTCCTGCTGCGCCCGCTGCTCCTGCAGCCGCAGCACCTCCTCGCACTTCCTGGCGTAGTCCTCCTCGGGGCGGCCGGCGGCGGCCTCCCCGCCCGGCTCCGGCTCCGCGCCGCCGGCCCCCACCAGGTAGGTGTCCTGCACGTAGTTGACGCCGTGCCGCTTCATGCGGTCCAGGTGGATCTTGGCCTCGTACCTGTCGATCTCGCGGTCCAGCTCGCGGAGCCGCTGGATCTGCTGCCGGATGGTGTGGTCCTGCGAGAGCACCAGGTGCACCAGCGTCTCCATCCTCTCCGCCGACGAGGCCTCCCGGGCCAGCGGCTGCTGCCGCTTCTTGTTGATCTTGGCCAGCTTGCGGAAGGCTTTCCGCACCACCCGCCGCTGCCTCTCCTGCGTGAGCGCCAGGCTGGCGCGGGCAGCCCCCAGGCCGTGGCCGGGGCGCTCCTTGCTGGGCACCACCCGCGCCTCGGCGCTGCGCGGCCCCGCGTTGGGCAGCGAGGCCTCGCTGCGCACCAGCACGAAGCGCACGTTGTCCTGCTCGTCCCCCCACGCCACCCACAGCCGCAGGATCTTCGTCTTGTTGGGCAGGATCCGCTCGAAACCGCGCCACTTCTCCACGATGCAGTAGGAGTGCGGCGGCCCCGAGAGCATCCCGCCGCCGGGCTCGGGCAGCGCCGGCCGCTGCCGCCGGTGGTGGCTGTCGTCCAGTAGCACCCGCACCACGTCCGAGCAGGTGGTCCGTCGGGATAGCCCGGAGATCAGCTTCTCCTCCTGGCAGATCCACACCGAGATCTTCCGCTCCTCCGGCTCCATCGGGGGTGCTGCGGGCGGCCGGGGCCGCCGGCTCAGGGCTGGCCGGGCAGCTGCTCCATGGGAGCGCTCAGCGGCGGCTCGGCGCCGGCTGCGCCTGCCGCCAGCGCGGCTTCAGCACGGCCGGGATGCCCGCCCGCCCGCGGCGCGCCGGCCGCTCCACCCCTTCCTGCCCCGCGCCGCGCCGCGCGGAGGGGCCGCCCCGGCCCGGCGCTCCGCTGCGCTCTGCCAGCTGCGGTGCGGCGCCCGGCGCTCTGCCGCGGGCAGCCGCCGCCGCCGGGTTTTCCTCTCCCACCACGTGGGCGCCCCCCGCGGCTCACGCCCCGGCGGCGGCCCTCCGCGCCGAAATCCGCCGGCGCGGCAACGTGAAGGCTCCTCTGTCTGGCTTGCTTTCTGCTCTCCCTCTGTTGCAAACGAGCGGTGTCGAGGGATCTTCCAAACTGCCGAGGGATAAGAGCGAGCCCTGGGTCTTCAAAGTGAAAGCCAGAACTAGTGAGGAATTTCCAGTTTTAGTAAATCATCAGCCTGTAATTAGGAAATTCATGTTTGTAAAGCACTTTGCAGATGAAATATGCAAAGGACAGGAATGTCTAAGTGTTATTAAAATTCTAGCTGAGCCAGATTTTAATGGGAGCTTGCTGTTTACTTTGATGGGAACAGGATCAGCCTCCAAGTGTGGACTGCAATGAGGAGATGTAAAAGTTGTAGTAAAGTGCAGGGTTGTGGCATTGATTTTCATGTCGTGATGCGTTGCAGGGATTCATGGACCAATTCTGTTCTATACAATAGAAAGTATTATAATGGGTAAAGGGGGAAAACTTTCTAAGACCTGAAGGTTGATCTGTACGTTCTGGAGATTTTTTAGAGCCGATAGAATTGGTAAGTATGTTGTGTGGAGAGGATTTTGGGGTGGATACAGTTCCTACCCAATTACTGGAACAGAACAAGGTTTTGGTAGTCTAGCCTAACTACTGTAATTCTGGAGTTTAAAATCCTGAATTTAGGGCATGCAAAAATAGTGGGCTAATGATTCTGTAGGCTACCACTCTCCTTTCACCTCTAGGACACAGGTTCAGTGTGGGCAGCTACTGCCCCAACTTTTTCCTAGTTTGCCTGGAAGGAATAGCCCCGGGAAAGATAGTCTGCCTTTTGCTCCGACTGTATAAGGCTGCTAATGATGGTGGTGGTTTCTGCCCTGCAGACTCCCGTCCAGTGAGGAAGTGGGCTGAGAGACCACCAAATTCCAGCATTCCTGGAGCTGAAGATCACGCGGATCATGTGCCTGTTGCTAATTTTCCTTTATTGTTCTAGATTAGAGGATTCTAAACCGAGGTCACCACTGCATGTTGCAATAAGGGCATACAAGACAGGAGTGTTGGTAACAGACTGAGTTTTGCTTCCTGACCCCAGTCACCTTACATTAAAGTTACATATATTTGTCAGATGATAAAGTCTGTAGCTGCTAATTTTAGGGGTTAGTTGTTTTCTTTCATGATGTGTCAGATCTTTACACTTTGTTTGTATAGAGAGAAATGTTTKCTGATGGAAGGTTATTCCTGAGGTGTGCAGTCTTTTTGCTCTGCGAGTCATGTGTCAGTTGTGCCTGAAAGCTCCATTCACTCCAGGGCTGAGGGAGCTGGACCCCGGCAATGGAAGTCCTGTAAGAGAACTGAATGGCCTTGATGAAGGGGTCATAGCCACCCTGGGACAAACCTGAGAGCTCCCACTGCCCCAAAGTGATAGCGTGTTGAAAAGGAAGGGGATGCGAAACAGGACTGTACAATTCTGTTTTTCCTCTGAAAGGCTCAAGGTGAAAAAACTGCAGGGGAACTGGAAAAGGAAAGCCTCGTTCCTCTCATCAGGCTGATTGAAACATGGAAAGAAAGACCATTCCTTGTTGTCTGCTGCAGGATTGTGTGCAGCAAGAGAAAGAGTTAACGTGGCAGGGAGAAACTGTCTGACTCCTTCACCAGTGACTTCTTGCCTTTCTCATTTTGTTTTGATCTCGTTTTACATGTGTTTCCTATGGGAATGTCTGAAGCTACTTAAGCTTCTCAGTTCTGGCAAGGGATAGTACAGGAAGAGCAGGGTGTGATGTGAAGAGACATCCTTTGCTCCCCACAGGTCAAGCAGCTCCGACTTGTCTGACTGCCTGTATCTATCCAGCATCCAAGCCTAGCTTTGTGAAATGAAATTGAGAGGTGATCGTTCCATCTTCCCCTGGCCACATCTCTGTGTATGGAAAACTGGCTCTGCCTCCTCAGTGGAGCCCCCAAGGCAGCACTACCAGAGAGAGAATGAAGGTGCTGGCAATTTGGTTGGAGGTAGTAAGATTGAGAGAAATGGTTGACTTCTGTAGGATAAGCCTGTCAGATGAGTGCTTATATAATCTGTGGTTAAAAAGTTGGTATTACAAATTTGCAGTGTTAGATTTCAAGTTTAACCCTCAGGAGTTTTGTTTCAGGCTATCTGCAAACTCAGGATAATGTCACCAAAGCTGCAAAAGTTTGAGAGCTTAAGCTCTCTAAGCACCTATCTGAAGCAAAGTGCAGGCCCTGCAGTGAATCCAAAAAGCAACTGAATGCAGGCAACCCTTTGCTTTTCATCCAAAGATCTCAAAGCATCCTACAGAGGAGGGTAGTGTTATTACCCATTTTTACAGATAAGATTGCTGTGGCATAAAGGAGTCAAGTGTCTTGCCTAAGGTTATATAGCAAGGTAGTAGCAGTGTCAGGAAGCAAATCAAGTTTCTCTACTCCAGTGTCATTAGTCACCCAACTTGACTGTCCAGTCCTCTGCCTTCTTCCTCTCTTTCTCTCCTTCTTTTAATTATTCCATGAGACAGGGAGATGAGCAAGTATGCATTAGTTCTGTAACTACAGTCAGTGATAAAATGACAGAGCAAGCTCAGCAGACAATATATTCTAGATCTCCAGTGGGGCACTGGAAAGCAGTGGTATAAAGGCTACTCCAGACCATCTCCTCCTCCTTCAGTGGACAGTCTAGCATCTACAGGCCTGAAGAGTGTAACATGCAGAGAGGCAGTCTCATTAAAAAATCATATTGGAGGAAAAGGCAGCTGTCACTCTCTTGACTCCTCTCTCACACTGAGCAGTGATATGAGGTCTTCTGTAATTTCTGAAACTAGCATCCTCCACAGCTGAAAGCTTGAAAGCCAACAGACATGATCTGCCATCCAGATGCTATTTGTATACAAGTGTATCAATGCACAACTGCCAGCAGGCTCTGCTTCTGAAGTGTAAACTTACTTGACAAAATGCTATATAGAGCACTTAAGGTGTATCACTGTGTGGCATGTATTCTTTGTTTTATTAACTGCTAAAATTCAAAGCTGATGATACCCTTTACATGTACAAGGATGATACCCTAACCCCAATAAGGAGATTTCTGAACTTAACTTTTAACACTGCATTGAAAATTCCTAGCCCAGGTATAGACTGGTTTATTTTCACCTGCTACAGAATTATAAGGCAGGGTGATCAGAAATCAGCTATATTCTGGCATTTCACATGAAGTTCTTTCTCTTCCTTCCTTTTCTTTGAAGTATGTAAGTAAATTACCAACAGTGTTTTGTGATAAGAACATCAGATCCCATTATAGGCTTGGGCAGTGAGGTCTCAGTTTCTTTTTTTGAGCTGAGCGGCCACAACGAAATTTCAGCCCTGATATTTTTAAGAAATAAAAAACAAATGGTGCTAGTCCTTATCTTGAATAGTTGGAATACAAAATAAATAAAAATGCATTTTCTGCATTTATCATTGATGTTGCATATAGGAGGAAGAAACATTAAAAAACTCTATGTGAGGCATGTAATTAATTTCTTTCAAAAGCATTTATATGGAAAAAATCTAGAGATTCAGATTCAGGGTGTTTTTCTTTTTTTTCCACAGTGAAATTGCTTTTAGTTTTTAGATCACACTCAGGACAATTTACTTGTTTTTCCTGAGGTTACAGTTCAAAGGAATACAGTCTAAGTGAGATGAGTAAAGGCAGGCTGCAACTGGTAATCTATTGAGCCATCACTGTCTGGTGAAGTTATTACTCTTTGTTGTGATCCTGAACAGCAGTGCTGCTTTTCCGCGCTGCCCTTCCCATGCTCCTCTTAATCTTATTCTGTGAGGTTTAGCTGTTGGTCTCTTATACCTGTTGCTTTGTGGTGTTTTGTCTCAACATCTGTAAAGTCCTAAGACGTAATTTGACTGTTAATAAAATCTAGTACAGACTTTTGCAATGCTTGCCTATGTTTACAGGTGTGTGAAGAGGCTACTTGAGCTTACATTTCTCATGGATGCTTTTTTTTCTTTTGTACCTAGTTGTTTCTGAAAGTATAAAGCTGAATAACCAAATCATATTGTGAATAACCAAATCACCCCTAGTTAGCATACATGAAATGAAGTGCTTGAACAACTGTGTTAATTAGCAGGAATATTCAGACTTTAGTCAAAACAGTTTGTAGGCCTAGTTTGGATTTTCTTTTGAAATTGTGTGTGAACAGTTGAGATATAAGAGAGAGCTTCTTTCAGATTTTTCACTGAAGAAACTAGCACTTTTGCTAAAGATGACTTTTAAGAAAACTAATGAACTCTTGAACTGTTTTTTTCAGTTTCTTGTATCTGATGTGAACTTTCTTGCTTCTGAGTGCTGATATGTAACCAATACAGTTTAGGTAATGAATACAGTTTACATATATGTCACACAGGAGCTCTTTACTTAGCATCCTTTAGGATACTTACATGCTTGTGTGATTCTTTTCAGGAGACTCTGGTGTGGTCTGTTGGAGTAATAGCTGCTGATGCTGGATTACATTGCTTAGATTACTTTATCCAGCCTTCTGTCTGTCTTTCTGTCTGTCTGTCTGTCTTGTACACACACCCAAACTACAAGCTGGTATGTTGGGAAGGAACTGTCTTCCAGTGAAATCAGTAGGGGCTGCATGGGTAGATCCCTCTGCAATGCTTTGAAAATGCAGGTATGTCTGTAGACTACCATTAAATAAAATTATGATGACATATATTTATAGTACAGCAGAGTTTGGAAGTCTTGATGTGTTAGATGTAATATAAATATATGAGAAGAGACCATCCCTGCCTTGAAGGCTTAACCAGTGTCATACAGCAGGTTAGGGGCACAGGGAAGATTAGTACTAAGAACCACTGACTTCCAACTTCTAATCTTTGAGTCAAATCCTTAACCACTTGCTTTTGTTAGTTATGTGCCTATGACTCTTAGGATGGAAAGAAATCCCTCTGCCTTTACACCTTACATTTCAGATTTTCTTTTCTTACTAAATGCTAATTAGCATAGACAGAGAAGAAGAGGAACAAAATGATTAAAAGAATAAAAATCTTTTTCCTTGTAGTGTGCATAATAGATGTACAAAGCTCTGATTCTAATGAAGTCAGGGGAGATGCATTAGTATGCTTTTGGGGAGAACATGAGAAGGATCTGACTCAAATGATGGCTATACACGCTCTTTTCCAAAAAATGTTGGATATACTTGAAAACGACCTAGTACTACTCAAATAGCTTAGCCTTAACTTGAATACTTAGTCTTCATTGATCAAAAAATGAATGAAAGTTTAGGTATAATGACATCCCTTCCTTCAGCTGCCATACTCAGTGCAAATATGGCAGTTTTAATTATTTCCCACTTGCAGCTTCTTTGCTTTTACATTAAGCAGTTCACTAATCCCTTGAGAAAATATCTTAGACTCTCTGGGTGATAAGTTTTTCATTTTTCACCATTAAGTTCAGTACTAGTTTATTCATTATCTTATTTGGATTTATCAGAAATACTTTTAACTACTTTAGGGCCAAAATATTTTTGCTGATTTTTTTTTCCCCCTAGTAACTCACAAATATCCACTAGAATGTGCCTTCTCTTCTTTTTGAAGTAATAAGCATTGTGGTCTCAATAACACAGATGATGCAGAGTTTCCTATATACACACTCAGATGACCTCTTGTGCAGGCCAGTTTTATATGTATGGAAGAAACCTGACCTTTCTGGCCTTAACTGGGGTGACGGTTAGTCAAAAGTTCTCCTGTTGGTTTTTCTGTACTGGGCAGATAAAGGAACTGCTCTCTCTCTGCTGGGTTTAATGACAAAACTCTGACAGGTTTTGTTTGGAGTTGGCCCTTGAGTGCTGATAGCTGGAAACCTGTTTGTTAGCATGAAGCTAATATCTGTTTTTACACTGGCAATGTAATTTGGTTCTTCAACATAGCTGCCATGAGGAAAGAGGCACAGATCAAACTTGGCATTGCATTTTGGCAAGCAGCTCCAACTCGCATGTGCTCACAGGTATACTGTATGCAGTACATTTTTGTAATGAAATTCTTCCAGGTACAAAGATAGGATTTGAATTTAATTATATATTATTYGAGCTGGAGAACAGTTAGTGACATCCATTTCTGTCTGTGACTATGAGGCATGTATTCTCATTGTACCAAACTACAAACACATGCACTCAGAAATTTGTGAGAATTTTTGTGTGCAAAAACAAGTATTGTTTGTACTATTGTGTATGGATCTCTCTTACGTTTAGATGCAGTGACATCCKTTTCTCCAGTGAAATACACTGCAGGGGAGCTTACTAAAAGTGTTGGAAACCATGCTGAAGTGAGAGATGGTAAAATCAGCTTGTATTATCACAGTTGTAAGTTTTGACATATCACTAGGAGAATAAAGGAATGTCTAATGTTGGAATGAATACAACTTTCAGTATTTCCAATATTACTATGAAACGATTTGATTTTGAAGTCTGTCATATAAATACACTTAACAGGTTTTTTGTCCTGTTTGTAGGGCAAATGGTTAATTTCAGTGTTCATAGCATAGATTTATATTCAGATAAGGGTTTAGAATATGTAGCTATAAATCCATATGTAAAAAGTATAATTTACTTTTCAAGTATAATCAAATCTGTACTGCATTAAGGTTGTTTGTGAGATTATTACATTCTTCAGCCTCATTCTGTCCAGTTGTGATCTTCCTCTTTGCAGAACTTTGCAGAGAGCATACCCTGAATTTTTGTATTATTATCTCAACATGTTTGTGTCCTTGGCCCATTTCTAAACTTTTTGTCATTAGTATTTTTGGTAGATCTTCATAATACTAGCCTAGCTTGAACCAAGCCTTTTTGAGTTGTTCAAGTAAGTTAAATTTCTAAATGAATAAAGAAGGAGTTTTTACAAATTACTTGAATAAAAAATAATGCAAAGGGACTTAAAGAGAATCTAAATATGAGGCTGGACATAGTCTCTGTATATTCACATAGACCCCAACCCCATTCTGACATTAGCAGTGGCAGCTGGATGATGCCCAGAGGCCAGAGGTCTCTTTAGAAATCAAGATGATTTCAATGATGCTGCTCTTTTCCTTGAGCAGATATGTCCTGGATAGATTCCACTAGCAGAAAATAAAATGAAATGGCAACTTTACTTATGCTTGTGGAAATATCTGAGTGATAATATGCAATGTGAGAAAGAACCTAAGCTAAAGTAATATGGAAAAAGCCCTGGAGTTGGGCACATGCAACAGGAAAACAGGGTGTGTAATTCTGTGATGCATGGTATTCCTGAGAGTCCCGGGAAGACAGTGGGGTCTGGGGAAGTGCTCAGTCCTATTCAGGATGACCCAGCACAGGGCTGAGAAATAACACTGTAGGTGACATCTGAATTGTATAGCGCTTGTTAATGTTGCTGTGAAAAAGATCTTTTTGCTTTTTGCTTTTCCTCAGCTAAATGAGATAACATGATCCCTAGCTAAGCCATAAGCATTAAATAATACCAAAAGCAACAGAGAGTCAACAGCAAGAGTATTGTGAGGAAAATAAGAAAAGAAAAGTTCAAGGGATGCGTCGAGAAAATCAGTAGGATCTGTCAGCTTGGGGAGTTTGGTTTTAAAGGAAGTGGCGGAAACACTGATAAAAGTGAGATTTGACACAGCACTGTAAAATGTAGTGAATGATCCTGGTAGAAATGGGGACTGTATCTGGGTAATGGCAATCAAGTTTTCGGAAGACCTAAATCCTCTCAGACCCTTGCAGGTGCTACATGCAGCAAGCAAAATGACAGATTATTAATGTCCCTGCACTTCTACATAACGCTGTGCTTTTCACACGAGATTTTTCAGGTTAGCTTACAAATTGACAACTCTATAAAAAGTCAGATTGTATCTGCTTCATTTACTTGTCACTCAAGAAAGAATGATACTCCATCCATCATCACCTCCTTGTGCTTCAGTGGGCTGCTGCATTGTAATTCTCTTGTTATTGAAAAGAGCCTCCAGTCTTACCCTTCAGTTTAGAAACAATCCTCAGGGAGTCTTATGGGGCACTGGGGTGGGTGTAGGCTCTGCTGGCAGCTGATTGCTTTGGATGCCTTGCATGCACTTTCCACTGTGTGCTTGTCAAGTCAGATGTCAAAGGCTGACTACTTAGTGGCAAAAATAACACCAGCAGGCCACATTTACAGTGTTTTCTGTTGTTTAGTCATTAATGACTGAAGAGTCATTATTTTTTAATGATTTCATATTTACCAACCAAAAAGACTACTGTTGTAATGGAGCATATGTATTTTACATTTAGTAAGTGAGACTTACCTATAATTATTATATATGAATCTGTAGTATCTACAATATCTATAATTACTTTATAGTAATACCTATAATTGTATATATTACTATATATACACATAGTAATATATCTATGAATCTATAGTATTGATAGTGTCTATAATTACTTTATAGATATAGAATCTATAGTATCTATAATTACTTTATATGAAGATGAAGCTCATGGTGATCATTTGAGTGTTTTTTAAAATACAGAAAAATAGTTAATCTGTTTCCTCTACTAGGAATATTCATCATAAATCTGATTTTTGGTAGATTAAAGTCAATTAACTTCTCAAAGCTATGCTGACTTACACCAGCCTGAGATTTGGTCCAGACACCTTTTTGAAGCTATATTACTTACAGTTCCTTGTTGTTCTAACTCGTGACAGCCTCTGAATCCTATGTACTTTGTTTTAAGAAGATAACTTAACTTGATTTCATTTTTCATAATAAAATGGGCTTTAAACTCTAGAACTTCATGAGCTACTTGTTTTTGAGTAGAGGACACTGTATAAATTGAGATTATTTGAACTGAAAAAAGTCTTTATACAGATTTTAAATCCCACGTTGTTATGACAAATCTCCTACTATTTTCAGTCCTTTACTCCTCCACTTCATCTCTACCCTGCTTGTACCAGCATCATTCATTGTTTTTGACAGTGTTTCTCAATGCAGACATCAGGAAGGAAGGGCAGCTTTTGAGTGTGAAAAGTACATGACTTTTCTTCCACTCTGAATCACCCCCTGCAAAAGTGTTGCTGTTTTAGCACTGGGGACACTTTGAAGTTTGTTTTTCCTAAGGTATCTGCCAGTATTCAGTGTAGTAGTCATAGAAGGGCCTCAGACTTGTCAAGTAGCTTACTGGTCCATGTTTTGTATATCCAGTCTCCTAACATGCTTCTTGGCCCCTGCTATGCATGGTTTAGCTCCAAATGAGTAGCCCCTCTGCTCTGTACTTCAAAAGGTGTTACATAAAATATAAGAAAGCAAAATAATTAATTAAACAAGGAAAATTTAACCAAAAAATATAAAAGGTGTGGGTTTTTGGTTCTTAAAAAAAGATTAAAGAGAAAGAGGACAGGAAGGGAAGCCCCACTAATTTGTGGAAGCTCCAACACTAGTAGGATGAAAGCACTGTCAGAAGTCAGAAGTGAAACAAAGACCTCACTGAAAATCCCAGGAGAATTGCCTTCCGAATGAGTGAGGACTTGATCCAGAGAGATCTTGGATTGCTGCCATAGGCTTCAAGGGGAGCTGGAGATGCTCAGAGCTATATGGCACAATTCTCCACTCTTCATAGCCTAGGAGAGGTTCAGGTCTCATCTTTCCTTTATTAGAATACATACTTACTCACATTGCATCCCAGGTTAGTTATATGAAGCCTTTTGACTTAAAGTTGAAAGGAAGCTGAGATCTTGTATCAAGATGTTTGATGGCAAGGCTCTTAAAATATACTGGACTAAATCCTGAGAAGCGGAGCCTACCTGCAGCTTGGTGCCCTGATTTAATACAGTGATCAGTGTAATAGAAATGTCTGGATATCCACAAAGCTGTCCCTGGCTTTAATGGCAGTTATATGAAAGCCAGGATTCAGCTTTTATAAAAAGTGTATTTACATGAAAACTTTTAAACCAAAGATTGGAATAAAACCTGTGAGTGCAGAATCTGTTGAGTAATCTCCCTAGACTTTCTGTTGTATATAGTGTTCTTTATTCATAGGGCTAATTGTGGTTTCCAAATGGCAGATTGGAGGCCTTCAGGTAAATAGAGCTCTAGAAAGGTCACAGCTAAGGCCAGGGTCCTGTCAAGCTGGCTGCTGTGTAGGCACGTAGTTAGATATTTATACCCTCAGGACAGGGACTGCCTAAATGTGCTGGGTGAGTATAGAAATTACAATCCCATTTTACAGAGGGAGAGCTAGGCTGCAGAAACAGATCAGGAAAGTCTGAAAATGTATTGGCTTTGGACTCCTAAGTCTCCCCTGTGCCTTGAAAATCAGCCTTTAGGTGGTGGATTTGTCTGAGTCAGGAAGTTTGTGTCGAGCTGGCAGCCCCAGTCCAGGGCCCAGAGGGCTGGCTCTGTGCCCTGAAGCCAGTGGCTGCCATCACCTTCACTGCTGCTCCCCTCATTACATCACTTCCCGTCACAACACACTGGTGACAGCCAGTCACAACATGTCACACTGGTGACAGCCAGCTGCTGATGAGGCGCTGGCTACTGCAACTCTTCCTGTGGAGCCTGTTACTGTTTTGTGGCCTATTTCCATGGTGCTGTAGCATCTTCTGTAGCTGATGTGTTGCAGTTGTCCAGCAGGCAGCCAGGTGTGGCCAGCTGCGTTTGAAACCTGAGTTTGTTTGATGAGTGGAGGGTGGTGTGAGCAGGATGCAGGATGAATATAGATGTGCGAKGGAAATGACTCAAATTCTCACTAGCATTACTTGGCTCCTGCCTCTCTTTTCCTTTTCAATCAGTATAGTAGAAAATTCTTTTGAAGGGAGATAATTTTACAAAGTGCTGAGTGCAGTGTTCCAGAGCCTCTGGCATTCAGCAAGAGACTTGCATGCTTTTAATCTATCTCCTGTGGTCTTATATTAAAGGAAATGTTTTCAAAGTGATTTGAGTAAGTTACTTGTGTGAAACCTGTTAACAAATAATAGGATATATGTGTGTAACAGTTATTTTGCTTTCAAAGTTTGCCCTTGGGAACATAAAAGATTTCTCATTGCTGGAAATACTTTTTTTTCTTTTAGAAAGAAAGGCTCTTGTGATTTTTCATTCCTGTCTCTCTTCTGCTGGCTTTAATCACGCAAACCTCCCACTAAGGTCAAGGGAGGTTTTAGTTGATTTACAGATTTCAGGGACTGGAAAGTAGATGCAGATTTAGTGACTGCCTCAGTAGTACTGAGGGACAAAGTGGAGGCAAGAAGCAATTTCAAACCCAGGGATCTCCTCAATCATTTCCCTTTCACCAAAGTTTACACTCCTTCAGAGAGCAAGAAGCTCCCCACTATTTGAAAGGCAGATTCTTTAAGAGATTCTGCCCATGTGATTACAGTGTTTTCCTGTCAGTTAAAAAATGGATGCTGTAACTGTGTGAATGGGCTGGTGAGCACTCTCCCACTGGGTTGGAGAATGCAGATATGATTAAGTCCTACAGGTGGTTCTGATAGGCTGTAGTCAAGGTAAAAAATGTATCAGAAATATGCCTGTATGATGCAGCTTCTTACAGTCTCAGTTTTGCTGTTTTGCTAAGAAATGGGATGTCATCAACATTTTATATCTACTGAAAATAGACAAAATTGCAGATATGACAAATCATAAAACAAATGGCAGTTTAGTTTAAAATACTCTTAGCAGTGGTACTTTGGCTCAGAAGAGGCTTAGGAGATCTTTTATATATTTTCTTTTCCTTTCCTCAGTCAAGGAGGTGCTGAAAGCCAAAGTGGATAGAGCCTCTATCTTGTTCCTTCATGTTAGCTAGTAATAACTAGGTTTTCAAACACACTAAAACATGCCCTTTTTTAACTTAGATTTCTGTCTTTGCCATGCTGCCTTCCCAGTGCCTTCAACTGCTGGTATGAACCCATCACATGTACCTTGTTTTCAAATTTATCTCAGGTGTGTGGATAGTGCGGTGCTTGTGTAGACTTTAAAAACAATATATTCACATTCCTCTGCTTTTAGATTAGAGGAGGTATATGGAAGAAATACATGTCATACCTGAAGCAAGAATATGGTGAGGTTTGTATGATCTTTTATTCTGGTGGGAATCGGACAAGTTCCTGAGGAAGTGTAGTCTCATGTAAAAGTGAGCTTTACTCCTTCAGCAGAAAATACAATGGCCTGAAAAGCAGAGTTGTCCAACTATAGCCCTGAAGGACACAAACTCAACCCTGTGTTCTGCAGTCAGGGTTCACAATGTATGGGCTGGCAGAAAGCTTCAGCTAAGTTCAGCAGACCAGTCCAGTCTTAGGCACAAGCAGGCTAAGCAGTGGCCTCTAAACATCAGGGGAGTCACTGGGCCAAAAAGCCATCAATGTTCTTTCTCAAGTTATGGCAGACCCACTGTGCCATTATACCTATCCATGTGTTCTTCTGTGGCAAATCCAAGTTTACACCTCTTTCACAGAGGGATTAGCCACCTTGAATTACTTAAGAGCAGCTGACATGTACTAATTTGTTCTCATGTGAGGAAGCATTTCATAGCTTTCATGGTCTGCAGTATCCAAGACAATACTAGGATCTGCATTTCCAGGTGAGAACATAGTGTATGAGTGGCCTGGGGTAGCTGGGAGATGAAGGAGCTTAAGGGACAGGGAACAAGGTGTACAACATGAATTTTCAGAGGAAAGGATTCCTGGCTTGGAAGAGCAGGTGAAGTGAGAGGTGTGAGGATCTTGGTATGTAGCATGAGGTGTGAAATAAGAAAATAAGGAAAATAGCGCATAGGAGGCTGTGGTCATAAGTGGTGGGGAGCAGAGGTTATGTGATGAGAGAGTCATGGAGAAGGAGCCCTGTTACTGTCTATAAAAAGTATGGCCCAGTGAGGCCAGCAGACCACTGGAATCTGGACAAAGATGTTACTGTGTGTTTTCATTCATCATTGCTTCCTATCAAAAGTAATTGAGAAAAAAATCCCCTTTTTTGTGGTGACTCTGCTGTTTGCTCTGCAAAATCTCAAGGTTCAGTATCTGTTGAGCTGATGTCTGTTGCAGACCAAACAGCTCTAGCCCACTATTTGATACCCTTGTCTTCTGCGCTCATTTGGCATGTTTTGGCGATCAAGTGCCTGAGAAGTTTTCAGGTAGTCCCAGCTTTCAGCCAAGTCAATTCTGATCTTACTGATATTCAGTACTTCCTACCAAAATCTCATTTGTCTTGTATTGTGTAAATCTGTGGGACAGTGGCCATTCTTAAAGCACTGTAAAGCTTTGGTCCTCTTTATTTTCCCTAAGTTGGTGGAAACCTTTCTAGAGAATCAATAGCAGGGAGCAGCAGTGATTGATAATCAAGTGAGAGAAAAGGGGGAGAGTGTGATTGCTATCCTGCCTTATTTTTCAGTTCTGGGAAACTCCCTCTGCTTCTTTTACTTGCGTGTACTTAGCAATGTGCTCTACTTTGGGCTTGTCTCAGGATACAGCAGGGGAGGTTCAGGTCAGAGATTTGGCTGTATCGAGAGCAACATGACAGAGCTTAGAGAGTTCTGTGTGAAGGAGATGGGCATTCAGGGAATGAACAGTTTGCTGTCTGCTCAGCACAATGTGACTCTTGTGATTTTGATATAATCTCAAAAGAAAAGTGAAGAGTCAACAAAAAAAACAAAGGAAAAGAAATTTGGGAGAGAAAGGGATATTGCTAATAACGTTATTCCTTTTGGGGWGTTGCAGTTGTGATCTTTTACTGAGCTGGGTGTATGCACTGCTAGTTGGATACCTCGTCTAACTACTTCTGCCTGATCTATTTGACCTTACCAGTTGCATTTTCTGAAGTATGTGCCTAGCCATAAAATGTGGAATGTAACTACAGATCCTCTCTCCCCAGAAGAAAACCCCACTACTGATTTTCTTATTTTGCTTTCTATCGGTATCTCTGCTGCTGCTTTATTTTGTGTAGAAGTAACTTTTCTGTTTTTTTCATCGTTAGAGTTCCCTCTGATTTGGACAACTGTTCTTACTGSTTGGGCTAAGATTTAGTCCCACAGTGAAGTAATGGGATCTCCTTTCACCTCCTACTAGAGGTTTAGGGAGTGGGAGAAGGATTTTCCCCCCTTCCTTGCACTCTACTTGGCTTGGTGCCTTCTTCCCACCTTACTCTCCTTTGCATTGTTCAGCTCCCTCTTCAAAATGCCTGTCCTGCTGCTGCTGTTTTATTGATTTTCGTATTGGCTTACTATAGGTTAAAAATAGGAAGCGATCCATTTAATTTTAGGTGTCAACATGAATTTACACAGTGTTGGAATGGATGGTGCCACTCCACAACTTGGAAATGACACTGACTTCTCACTGAGCTCGCTCCAAAGCCCAGATAGTCACTGGGGGTCTAGCGGGGTTTGAGTCAGATCCATAATCCTCCTGCTGCACATAGCATGGAATTAACACATCAAAAATTTTAAATCTGTGTTTCAAAGGATATAAAATGTTTTGAATTGCTCATCACAGATTATACTGGAATGGCTCCAAATGTGTCTCACTCCCACTAATTTTCTAGTTGTCCCCAGTCTGGCCTCGGGCAAGCCAGTAGCACCACACCAGCGTGGGTGGCGTCAGCACGTCTCCTCCCTGTGACGGTACACATCAGCTCTGGTTCTGTCCTGTTTTCTGGGCGCTTCTAACACCACAAACCAAAAGGTATTTCTGACCTTTTCTGCTCAGACAGAATTTCACTAGCTTGGTGAAATGTATTCCTTGCAGAGGGGTAAAGGACTGCCTTCCCAGGAAACGTGGTGTGTGGTGCCCCCCGAGCTCTGTCTCAGTCACTATCCTCCCAATGCTGATTTTCTCAGCAGTGCCCGCTGAGGATCACCGGACGAACGCAGTCTCTAACTCCAGATTCCTCCCACATTTTGTTCCCAGTTTTGTGGCTACTTGCTCGTAATAGTGTGATTGCATTTAACTGTCAGTCTCTGTGTGGTCACTGGCTCTGGTGCTATCTCCTGCTTTATGATCTCTAACAGGGAACGAAAGCTGTAAAGCCCTGGGCAAGCTGCCGTGAGCATGGCAGAAGCCTGTCAGCGCAATTGCCGAGTGCCTTAAAATGTGTTTTCTGGTGACCGGTGTGGCCTGCGTGCATGCGTGCACACCGCCCGAGCCGGCCGCTACTGCGGCCTCGTGCATCGCAGCTCCGCTCTGAGCAGGAGCCCCGCTGCCAAACGCTGCCCGCCCCGCAGGCTCCCTGGTCTCTGGCGCCGCCCTGCGGTTGGCGGCGCTGGCCGTTGGCCGACCGTTGGGCGGCCGTTGGGCTGCCCGGCGGGGGAGGCGGCGCGTGCGCAGCGGGGCCGCGGTCGCCCCACGGGGCGGGAGCAGGCGAGCGTTTGGGCTGCCGAGGCGTGTCTGCGAGAGGGGTGTGTAATTATACGCGGACCTTTCGTGGCGCCTTGCGAGGGACGGGAACGTTTAACGTCCCCTCTAGCGGTCGGAAATGCAATTTAGATTTGTCTGGGATTTTCCTGAACAAAATTTGGCATTGCTTAAGCAGCCGTTAGAAGCTGTTGGATTTGTACATGCAGCCTTCAGCAGCAAACGCGGTTTTGTGTGAATCGGAATTGGGGCTTTGATCTGTTAGCCCATCTGACCCATGTATTAGTGCAYCAATTAGTGTTTTAGCCAATGCTTTTGCGTGGCTCTCACTTTTGTTGAGGAACAGTCAGTCTCCTCGAAATCTTACCAAATTGTCCAGCAGAAAAGTCGCCTGCCTATTTAAAAACGCTGCATGTTGTGCTCAGGTTTGCCGTGGTTTTCATTTTGCCTGCTTCTACATAGCCAGAATACAGAATGCCCTCTTTATATTTTGATAAATATAAAACTATTATAAATCTGAATCTTTACAACAATTCATAGGTTATTCAAAAACAATGGAAAAATACTTTACCAATGTGACATTTTTCTCCCAGGAAACACTTTTCTAAGAGGACATACCTCTTCAAGGAAAGAGAAGTCTGTACATCTGTGTAACATGATGCAGCAACAAAGTCTGCCAAATTCCCCAAATCTTTTTGAAATGCTGTGTCTTTGGCTTCATTTTCAGTGCTTGAGTATGAAAAAAAAATCTGCCCATATGCTGGAAAAGAGAAGGCCTGAAAGTAAGGATTTATTTTGTGCCTTGATTATGGAAACCTGTTGCTATTTGTTAGATAGACAACTATGATCGTAGCTGTTATCTCTGTTGAAATGGACTGACTAAAGATAGCATCAGTTGTTCTCATTACCTAGTTTTGATTCTTCCGCTGGATGGAGGAAATGCCAGTTAACAGCTATCCTATAAGAAGTGAAAACAGAAGCCATTATGTATATATGATTTCTGCTTGGAGCTAGCACTGTCTTGGATTGCTGATGTTACTGCCCTGTCACTATCAGGTTTTGGGTACCTACCCTGCAGCAGTTCCAGTTGCACAAGCATGTGCTCATACTTCTCTTTCTCTCTACCCTACCCCCGGATTTCATGGTGCATGTGTCTTTCATTCTATTACACACACATAGTGGAGGGCTGTACCCTGTTAAGCAAGAGAGTTGTACTCTCAAGTATTAGTCCCCAGTAGATTCTTAAGAGTATTTAGAAACTGGTGGCTCTGTTATCCAGCACTTGAGGAATGGCCTTTTTATTACTGATTAGGTGAGTAATCCATTAACTTCAGTTAGACTATTCAGTTAAATAAAGTTATATGGCAGAGCAATTGAATAATGCTGCCGCTTGAACAAGTATATGTTGAGAACTACATTTCAAATCACCAGAAAAACATATTAGGAATAGTTAAGAGAAAACCTCCTGACTGGAAAAGCTATTAGGTTATCTTGTATCCATGTAATGAATACTTCCAGGTGAAATTCACCCATGTACAGTGGCTGGACACCATTCAAATCCCATTTAAAATGAATATTGAAGAATTAAATAGGACTTGAATAGTACATTGGCTCCAAGCCTGTGTTCCAGAAAAGGAAGAACTTTATCAACAAGACATAGACAATTCATTTCAACAGGAATAATAGCTAGCATTTGCTAGTAATAATACTGTATTCTTACAACATTTTGAATCCCAAGATAGAACAAAAGCCATGTCATATGAAATACAAGCAGTTATGTCCATGCAGTATTAAGCATGATATTTTATTTGCAGAAAGGTCAAGACAGTCATTTTAGTGCTGGAGCCCAGCTCTGCCAGATCTAAGCACTGGGATCCACCCACATGCAGCACATCAGCTGCAGATTCCCACAGTTCCACAATGCACTTATCACACACTGGTAGTGGATAGATTTGCATAAATTTTACTGGTATTGAAATGAAATTAAATGAAATGTAAAAAGAGGAAAACTAATTAAGTATGTTAAATATGATTGCAAGAGAGAATTCATTTGTGAAACTACTAAGAAGTGAGGCAAATTCATTTCTCATTTACAGCAATTTACTTTGTACTTGGCTATGAGGATGATAACTCAGTTGCAGACAACTTTGATGGTAAGCTGATTCTCATTTAGCAAATTGTCACCTTTACATCAAAGTAGTCTCTTGAAGTTAGTGAATTACTCATATATTTAAAATTAAGGATGTGATCAAGTATTTTGACAGGAAGCCAATTTTTCTGTTTCTCTGTCCTTTTGGTCAGCATCAGTGAGCATTTTCTGTGTGTTGAAACTGAACTCTACACTTCTTATAGTTTCTGATGGTTAAGGGAAGTTATTTTACTCACCTAATCAAATATCTTACTTCTGGAAGTGATTTGATAATTTCCCTGCATTAGCCATCAAAACTATTTGTGCCAGGAGTTGAGTTGGATGATAAGAATCATCTTGCAGTCAGCACTCAKTATTTTTGGTAGGAGGAATGCCTAAAGTGGTATTTATATGGAGTGGGCAAAGGGTCCAGCAAGCTTGCTTTCATTGTCAAATTTGGACTCTATGATTTTTCACAAACAGTCAAGTTGTCTGTTTTTCTCCTCTCCATCTGCAGCATTAAAAATTGAACATAGTTGCTTATCAATGCCTGAGATGGACTCTAGCTATAATAGTAATCAGCAACTCTAACATCAGAATGTAAAGGAACACTACAATTGACGCTTCTTATGCTGTTTGACTTCTAGCATAGGGGCAGTCGCTGTTTTTGTGCAGATAGAAGTTTTGTGTCCCTAGGGAGAAATTTACAGTGTGATTCGAAAGAACTTTTAGGATTTTAAGATTTCTCCCTCATACAGTGTATCTGTGTTAAAGCTAGGGTATAGCAAAGTGCTGTTAGGATCCTTCTCAGAAGTACTTAATGGAGAAGCATTTGAAAAATCTTTCTTCTGCTACAGAGCACTGAGTTTTTTTCACCATTCCTTACCCCTTCTTTGAATCAAATGCAGCTTTCTGAATAGCCCTACTTAGGGTCTTAAATCAGAAAATGACATGTATCCAGACCTGCACTGTATTACCAACTGACTTACTGTCTGCAATCAAAGACGTACCCTCTAGTACCCCATCCCAAATACTGATCTTAAATTTTTCTCTCACATTCATTATCTATGATTTAGATCATTTCCTTCGGGCACCTCAACTTTCATCTACCTCCAAATCATCTCTTTTGAGGCAGTGTATAACACTTGCCAGTGGACTTACTGTCAAATAAAATTTATTTCTTGTATTTCTTATGCTGAATGAACACAGGGGACTGAGCAGGTTTTGAGGTAACTATTTTGGCATAGTACTCTAAGTGATCAGGGAGTGCTCCTTCCTTTAACTGACCTTTTTACTGTTTTACTTTTCACCCATCACTTTTCACAGCATCAGACTTAGTATTTCTATTAATTTTATTTAGTCTTTCTAAATGAGACAGGCACTAACAATCCCTGCAGTGCTCCATTAGACTCTCTCATCTCCTCCGCCATTTTTCTGCTGATCATTATCCTTCGTTTATAGAACTTCTGCAAATTTTCCATCTTGTGACTGTTTATGTCTGAGCCAGTTTGAATCGTGTAGGACAGAGAGCTGCTGTAGCAGGTGCCTTAATAGAATCTCCAAAACACCGGACCTGTCTTCCCCTTGGGTCCACTAATATTGTAATCCCAGTAAAAGTTTGTAAAGTTTGTGCAAGAAGATTTCTTCACAAGTGCACATTGTTTATTGTTCAGAGCTGCAGTCTTTGCTAGATGATTTGTAAAATCTGGCTCTATGTTTTACTTGATATTTTACAAGTGTCTGAAGTAATTGCAAGGATTACTGATGCTGCATTTGCTTTATTACTCTGTAGCACGTACTGCAGTGCTGATAATTGCTTTAGCAAATATCCCAGTGGGATTCAGAGTGCTATAATTTGGGGACTGATGGAGTTTTTAGGAACTGACATTAGTGTGATGTCAGAATTTCATCCCCTGGTGCATGAGTGTTTATTTCCTGTGTATTTCAGAATATATTTGACTAGAAAGAGCTTTGCATTTGAGGCAGAACTCCCACTCTGTTGTGCCCATGCTGTTACCAGCTGTTCTGATTTACTGGTTTTGTTGGTTTTTCTGTTGGGTGTTTTTTCGTGACTATTTCACAAATGGTCAGATATAAGCTGAGTAAGGTTAGTAGTCAGATACAACACAGACAACAAAAATCCCTGCTGTTATTCCGTGATCCCTCAACTTAGAGAGCTTCAATTACTTAATAGTATTTAGGTTCCTGTACCTTAGGCTCCTGTACCTCCTTTTCATCTTCAAAGCGCTTTATAAGCATTAACTAATTAATCCCTATTACTGGTGAGCAATCTAATTTTTCTGCTATTCCCAGTGCTTTCTCCTCTCTTCCTGCCCAGACATTTGCACACACAGACCAGTCTCCCGACCCTTCACAATACTGGAGCTGGAGAGACTGAGCAGTCAAAATATTTGCAACACAGGTTTACAAAACTGCTCTGCCAAAAAAGCCACTCACCCTTTTCTTGGTATTCAAGGAACAATAGTTACAAGACTGAGTGCAATTTCCCATTGGCTCGGTGGCATATGTCACTAGAAAAATGTCTAATAAGCACAGCCCTGGAGGGCCAGCTCTCTCCTGTTAGTGACAAAGAAGCAAGGGACTTCAGCATGAGTTTTGGAAGTTACAGCTGCCCTTAAGAGTGTGCATATTTTAAAACCTTGAAAATACATCAGTTAACATGTACATGGAGGCATCTCGTAGAAGACCGGTGTTTTCTTCTGTTAGATTGATTTGGTCGCTTAGGCCACTTGCTTTGGAAAGACTTTCATACTTTGAATACATCTTGTCCTCAAAACAAATACTCCTATGTGAAGTACACATGTGCATAATTTCTTTATTTATCTATGTCAGGTGGTACAAAGGCAGAACTTCACATTTCAAAGCAGTCATATTTTTGCTTTTGATTCCAAATAATAGCAAATGACAGGATGACCAGCAGAAGAAGTAACTGAAGGTATGGCCTCCAGGTACCAGCCTAGCATCTTAGTGGTTTCATTTTGGTGCTTGTTCCTGGACTCCCTTTAAATACAAACATCATAATAGATAAGAATACCAAGATGTAGAACATAAAAGGTTAGTAAGAACTGTACAGTATAATGCCATGTATGTCTGTGTATTTTAATTATGCAGTATGTATTTGATCATGCTGAATGAATTAAACTATAGGAAGTAGAATTGGATTAAGTTCTGTTTTACATAAAACCATAAACTTAAGGCAGTGAAATGTTAACTTGAGAACCAAATTCTTCATGAAGGCAGCTGTAATTCCATGCAGGTGAATGACTTAAGTTCTGTCTTACAGCAAATGCAGTTTCATCACAGCTAAGTTGGTACCCCTACACATCAGTGTGGATTTCCTCTCTCCATTTTTTCAGTAGAAATTTTGCATTGCCAAATTAAATCTGCATGATAACTTCTTTCTTTGAAAAAACTGTCAGTTTTGTCATAAAAGATCTGACTATCCTAAAAGAAAAATATTCCATGTGTGTGTATATTCTGACTTTGTACATTAACAGAGCTGGAGTTGGGGTTCCTGTTTCCTGCTCTCTGTGCTAAAATGATGTCAGCAGCAGTATGTCATAGCTAGTGATGCCTGTGATGCAACTGCTTCCCAGCGCTGTGAGGAGGAGACTAGTGCATTGTGGGAAATGTAAATCAATTGGGTAGTACAGTTTAAGGAAGATGGTAGGAGAACAGTGGCTCTGAGATGTGACAGAAATATTTCCCAACTGGAATATTTCAGATGTTTTTTTCCCATCAAAGTCAAACAATCCAACTTTTTTATTTTTCCAACGTTTGCCTTAAACTTTCTTCAAACAGCTCTGCCTAAAAACACTTGGAAAATCCCAACTTTCAATCCCAGTAATGCCRTGTTATTTTTGCACGACACTTCCTATATGTTAGGAAGCATTTGGACATTTGAAATGTGGGCAGCCAGCTACCACATTATGGTTGTGACCTGTACAGTTCGAGGCCAGAAAGTCAGTGTCAAGACTGAAATAAATAGGATACCCTGCCTCACACGTGCCATGCAGTGCCAATATGTTAATTAAAAGTTTTCTTGGGATCTAGTTATCAGAGGTTTGGCAGTGGGGTGATCTTGTGTCATTTAAGCCTTCAGGACAACAGTGACCAATGCGTGACTGGTCTTCTTGTAAATCTTGTTACAAAACCCAAGAGTGTCTGGAGTGTGGCCTTTTCCCACTTGAAGAAGGTCAAACACAGCAGCAGCAGTTGTGCTCTGGCTGTGCCTCCTGAGAGGCAGTGCTCAGTGTCCCATGTAATGTCTGGAGCAGGGCCGAGGCTGAGAAGGGAAGGGGGGATTTCAGTTGTTCCTTCAGCAGTTTCCTATATGTAGGTGTGAAAGGCCATGAGGGAGGTGATCCTTTTATCCCTTTATCCAAAAAGATCCAGCCAGCAAAAAATGCTTAAGAGGCTGTCCACATTTCTGTATCATCAGGACCTTTCAGAAGTGATTTAGGCAGCCAGGACAGCAGAACCAGGCAGTTATTAAACCTGCTCTGGATTTTGGAGCTCCTGCTTTTACCTTCCTTCATGGTACGAGTTGGGGCCCCTGAGAGAGGAGACATCTGGGCCCTTCACACAAGCAGCCTCTGCTCTGCTGTCCCACTTGCCACCTCACAGCCTTTCTACTTCTTACCAGCTCTCTCTTTCCTTTCATGATTTGCTGATTAGCTGATAGGCTTCCCAGATTATCTGGGCAAATAACCTTTTTTCCCCCTTCTCTTGAGACACAGACAACCAGAGAGATACTTGACTTTCTTATGGTACAATCTTCTATCCTATTACAGTCCAAATGAGAAATCAAACCAGTAGGATTGATTCAGTTGGGCGATCCAGAATAAATTAGGGAAGAGATTAACTAGCTGGATTAGTTGAATGAGACTAATGGGAGGATTAAAGGGATGCCCTCCCCGAAAGTGTTATTTTTTGTCAGAGATACTTCTTCTAACCTCTACATTGTTTTGAAAAGCAATTTTCTTCCTTAAGAGGTGCATGTTGGCAGAAATTAATGGCTTGGGGCTTTTTTTGAGCAAAATCTCAATGGTTTGAGATGAAAATTTGGAGGAGACTAACTTTGTTTATGTCTGAAAAACATACTAGGATTTGGAAAGGAGGGTTCAAAACTAACCCAGGTAATGAAAAAGGCTGTATTCGTAAATAAGGCCAGAAGGGATGATTCTGATGACAGATTTCACCTTCTCATGCAAAGCAGATCATGCGCCATCTTAATTTGTTTGAACTAGGGCATCTGTGTTAAAAAACACAACCAATTTTGATTTAAAAATTGTTAATAAGGCAAAATCTATTATAAATCTTGGTATGTTTTTCCAAAGGTTTATACTTTCTGTTGAAAAATGTAACATATAGCTGTTGTGAATACTGTAGGTTTTTGGTTCTTGTTATTGGATCTCTTCACTATCTCTGGTTATCTTCTTTCCTCTTTCCTCTTTCCGCATTAGGAGTATCTGTATATGGGTGTTGGGAGCTTTTCATGACTTTGCAACTCCTGTAAAGTTTTTTGTGTCAGTTCATTTTGGTCAGCTCAGAGAACTACTTATTTTCAGCACAGAGAAAAAGGTAGAAAACTTGTCTCTGAAAACACATTAAAACACCATCTTGGTATCATGCCTTCATCAAGTCCTGAAGTAACCAAGGGGCCCAGCTGAATTTCCCTACTGTCCTCGCCTGTACGATTCAAGGCTTTCACAGCCTCCGCTGTATCAGAAATGTTGGAGGGGAGAACTCTTAGTTCTAGCACTTTGACTGAAGAGCCTCCAAAGAGTTTTCAGAGGATGACAGCTAATAAGCCAAACTTTGAACCTAAATGCAGACATTTACCACACAGCTCCTGCTGAGTACAGACTCTGGAATTTGGCATTGCTKCCTTGGGCTCTCCAGGATTTCAACAGATGTAGTGCATTGATTTAATGTTTAAAAGGGAACCCTGCTGTGGCTTCCACAGCTTGTTTCATCGCTTTAGAAATCAGGCAGTAACATACAAACAATACAAGCAATTTTGTGTCATAAACAACATCCAATGTTTAGGGAATTGGGATTAAAATAAAAAGTCTTCAAGACTTTTGGCATTCCCCCATCCTCCATCTGGAGACCATTTTGTCTTTCCAGATTCTTCCCCTTTTTCTATCTTTCTGAATTTTCTGTATTTTCCTTGTAACTTGGAAACATCTTCAATCTGCAATTTTTTAACCACACACTTACCTTGGCAGAGCTCTTGTTAATAATTCAGAACTAACTAATAAAAAGGCTAACTTCGCATATATGACAGTACACTGTTTATGCAACAAGCACTCTTCAGTGCTCACTGCATTGTACAGTACTCATATACAATAAGACACTGAGCCCACAATAAGCTCATTTCAACATTAACATCTATGCTTTTATTTATACATTCTTGGGACCTGATGCTTATACAAGGCTCTCTCAGTTTGTATGTGGTATGAGGAGGAGGTCCTCATGCTTCAGAAAATGCTTATGGAAACTTAATATTGCAGAGATTTGCTAAATCATTTACTGTTTGCATTCAGAGAGTTACTTTCAGAAGCACTCAAAGGCATTTGCAGAAATAAATCTGGCAGCGGGCCTCTAACACTGGGTCATTGTCATGATTACAATTCCAAAGAAATACAGTAGAGCTAGAAAAGGTAAAGAGAAGGGCAGGTAGGGTGATAAAAGATATAGACCAGCTTCTGTGTTGAGTGTGACTGAAGTATATGAGGACTATAAGCTTAGAAAAAGACAGCTGAATAAGATAGAAAAGTATAAAAAATGTGTGTGTAATAGAGAATGTGACTAGGAAGACATCAGTAGCCATTTCTCGTAGTTTAAGAAATGGGGTATGTGAGTGATGTTATTAGGTGACAAGTCAGAAACAAATGAAGAGATACTTCTTCATATACAGTGTAGTTAGGCTGTGGATCTTGTTCCTATAGGCTGTTGTTGATACTGAAAACCCACCTGGATTCAGACTGGTCATGGTCCTGGAAGTAAGCTCACCAAAAGCTATTAAACACAAATGTTACCCTCTCTAGCTCAGGAAACTATTACCCTGTGTATTTCTGAAAGCTGGAAGAGTTTATCAGGGAAAAAGCACGATATGCTTGCTCCACTCTCTTTTCCATCTGCTGTTAGCCACTGTTGAGACAGTGAGATTAACTTGTTTGCTCTTCAATAAATCTTACATCTTGAGATCTAGAAAAGGCCTAAAAAAGAGTTTAGCAGTTTGATGCCCACCTACATTTTCTGTAGTTACTAAAACATGAAGCATCTCAAAGAGCTTTGTTGGGGTATCCACTCCCTGAACAAGTAGGATTGTTTAAGGAGTCTTGAGGGGATTACCCAAGAACTGGAGTATACAAGAATAGGTTGTTGCTATTTTACTTGTTCAAGTGCTTGTTAATTTTTTATGCCTTTAATTTAGGGGTGATTTTTGAAGTGAGGTGTTGCGATTACAATATTGGGCACAGTGGGCATCATGAAAAATGCCAGATGGAACAAAATTATTCTGATTTTTGATACACAAAGAGCCTAACTGTCAGTCATGCTGAGCATCCAGCAGCTCCCATTGAAATCAGTGGCCTTAGGCCAATCCTGCTAGAACTGTTTAGTTTAGTTCACTGGACTGACATTACTGCTGAACCTGTCTCACGTCACAGCTGAGCTTTAAGAGTACAGAAGGAGATGATAGTGTTAATAAATTAAGGAGAAGCAAAGAAGCACTGGGGAAAGACGAGATTGATGCCCTGCTGTTCCTTGTTTCTTCTTTTGAAGCTCTTTTGCTATTTTTATTCAAGTGCTGAGTCTCTTTTCTGTAGACCATTGCTCTACTCTGTCAGCTCTATATTGGTTTAGTAGGACCTGGCAGGAAACATAACTGATTTGGAAATAAAAGTTTACTTGATGAATCCTTTGGCTGTTTTGTAGTGCTTTCTTATGTCAGATTATGAGGGGAAAAAATCCTTGTAATCATACTTGGTGGTGGTTCACTGGAAGTCAGGGCTACAAACAGCAGAGCAGTTCTTACAAACACACTTAGGATTCACTCACAAAGCTTATTCAGGGGATTGTTTAGTTCTTTTGTTTTGATTTGGAGATAGTTCTCAGCCAGCAGCTCAGTTTCCTTCTGGAGCGCATGAAAGGTCCAAATCAAAACACACCTGAAATTGAAATATCAAACTTCAGACCCAAATGTAAGTTTATYTGGATTCTTGTATCCATGTCTAGATTTAGCCCATTCTTGAGAGGAGTCAAGCAGTGATCCAGATTAAAAGTCCAAACTGAATGGTTTTATTTCAGCCTATGTCTATGTTAAAATAGCAAAATAATTACTGGTATGCTTAGGAGAATAAGCATACTTACTCTGTGGAAGGTGGTATATAGCTCTGTCTGCATGAAGATAAACTGTTGGCAGGACAAAAGGATCCCTTCAACAGGACTGCAAGCAATAGAGGATGCTTAAGTGTCAAAGAATGAGTCTGGTAGAATAAAAAAGAAGCAAGGAAAATAACAAGGAACTGATGCCTTATTTCTTCTGGGTATAAATTCTCCTCTATTTCATGGGCATCCTCCAAAGTATTGACAGGTCACTGATCAGCTCACTGTTAAACAGCAGTTTAATCATGTGCTTACCTGTGAACAGGGAGGGACAAAAGCCCGTGTGATTTGCTTCAAGTACTTCATGAACAGAATGTTTTCTTCAAAAACCAGTCTTCTAGCATAAACCATTTTGAATTCTGCCATCTACATGGTAAGACACTTACCTGTGATGATACCTTAATTCTATGGAAATTATGCAAAAGCATTGAAGTGGTGAATTACTTCTTCACAATATTAGGTTGTGCTTTTTTGTATTCACACTGCCTATTCACATGCTTTTTAAACTTCTAGCAACACCTTTCAGTCTAGACAGTAGTGCATGTAGGCTTGTGATGTATTAGTCTTCTCTTTTGTGTTATATAGAATGGTGATAGCTGGGAGGAAAGGGAGAGGTAACAGAAGTAGGAATGGGAAGCTGGAAGTGAACACTAGGAACATTGCAGGTATTTTCCCATGCGGAGTTTATCAATCTGTGAGAAGGGCCAAGGCTGTTGATAGTGACTATGGCTAGTTATTATTGTCGAAGATATGCAGTTAAGCTGCTTGGACCACACAACTTCTCAGTCCTCTGTATACACAGTGTTTGGACATCCAAGAAGTCTAATTACCATATTCAAAAATATCAGTTACATACCTCCTGCTGTATGGCAGAAGCTGAACGGTAGCCCACTATCTGAAGATTTGCAAGCGCTCTACAAGCCTAGGTTAGCATATTCTGTATGCCAGAGAAGAAACAGTCATGGCAGGCGAAGGCTGGCCACCGAAGCCAGCAGATGGACTTGTCCTTGGAGCAAATCAAGCAGTGAAACCAGGTGGCTGAGAATCCCCATCTGACCACCTGTAGCCAGAGATGGCCAGTCTGGGAGAGCCACACTTGAAGATTTGTCCCTAAGTTTTCAGAGGCTCATATGCAGCTCTGCAAGAGACAAAAGGGAAAACAAATGAGGATTAGCATGAAAGCAGGCTAATATTTTGTCTGGCTGTTTGCTTTGCTTTTCCATGTCACATAACATCATGAACAATTTCTCCAGATGGTCTGGCCTTCTGCCAGCTGCCATTTGAGAGTAGACTATAAGAGAATGGGATCTACTAGCAAGTTGTTGCAACATAGTGGGTCTATACTGGGTCTCCCAAATGCCCATTTTCAATATTTAACTGCCAAACTTGGGCAAGACTACTTTGATTTTGCTTGTACCTGTTTGTAACTTGGTGGCCAAGTTTGGCTCAGACTCTAGCCAGTGGTTACCCCAGGATAAGAGTTTACCTTACTCTTTGGTCAGCCTTCCTCCATTTCCTCTGTGCCTGGAAAAGGTAGTCTGTGCAAATTATTGTTGTCACAATGTTGTTAATGAGTTTTTCCCTCAGTGGGAGGCACTGAAGCAGTGCATTTTCACCTAACTTTAATGAGAGCATCTGCAGTTGAAATGTTTGTGAGAGGAGAACTATGTGAGAGAATGAGGTGTGGTTGCTAAGCCAATTTGCTATGCTGGTAAATAGCAGCAAATAAAGAGATAATGTGTGTTCAGGACTAGTCTTTGCATTTTAGCAGTTTAGATCTTATTTTTCTAAAGCAAACAAGCAGTTTATGCTACCAGGTAGTTGTTCCTTTGTGTAAGACATGATGCATCCTTTTCACTAGGAAGACTGTGTCTTGCACATTGGGAAACAGACAATTATTCATTTTTTTTTCTGACTCTTAGCCAGCTAACAGTTCTATATATAATGGTTTCTATATATAATAATGATCCATCCCTCCAGTCTCCAGGAGTGGCTGTTGGAGAGCCAGACAGAAATCTTGAAGAGAACAAAGAAGCTGGAAAAATAAGCACTCTGCATTGTATGCATGTATGAGCCATGAACTTTCTGCAATCTCTTCACGCAGTCAAGTAAATGTGCTATCATCTCCTTTTAAATGCTTTTAGCAAAGTAGCTCTACTGGTTGCATTGACATGCTATACTTTGACTACTGCTCTGGGCTAATACTTAGTCTGGCTCTCAGTGCTGGGTCTAGGGCTCAGAAGAGGCACTTTGTCTGCCTGCGTGGGGTTATTTGTCTCTGTAAACATGCACTCCATTCAGTGCTGACAGTTCCCACAGTTTTATGATATGGCTTAATATTTTGTGTTGGCCTAAAAGCCAGACCTGGTGGATTGTGTGAATTGTAGAAGTCTTATGATTATAAATATAAAAGTGATGTTTTCCATCGTCTTGAATACAGTGGACTGGGCACACCAAAAGGTAAAAGCAAAATTCCTTGAAATGGTGTGTTTTGTTTTGTTTTTTAATTGTGTTGCATGATTTTTGGGTGCGTGACGTTTTCTGGCTGGTTGAAGTTGACAATACTGCATTCATCTGTTTTCAGTGAAACCATGGTAAAGTCAGAGTCTGCCTTGGCAATGCCTGCAGCTATGAGCTCCATTATGCATTGATGCATCACAGATTTAGCAGCACAATGTTACTCTATGGTGCTTTCTGCCTGCTGGCTCAGCAAATGGCTTACACTAACCCAATCAAAAGTATTGACTGCAGTTTATGCTTATCATACATGGTGCTGCTGCARTGACTTTGGGGGCAGAAAAAGCAATGACACTGGGAGATGGCTCCTACCTGTTTACCCAGTTGATGGAGCGCAACTCCTGCTCTTCTAGGGAGTTTGTTAACTCTCTAACATAGCAGTGTAATTTATCACTGTTGCCAGGCAGGTGAGAACTGAGGCAGGTGGCCAGTGGGTATGGTGTCATGTCTACCTTGGGTCATTTTCTTTCTGTCTATTAGTGTTCTTGATTTTGCATTATGTATAATAAAGGATACTGAGCACTGAAAAACAGCTCTTTCTGTCATGCAGGGAGGTTTTTACTCTCTTGAGGGGAAATAGAGATGCTATTAACTTTCCAGCAGATTCGCAGATTTAAGCCCTGAAGGATCCACTGTGATTATCTAATCTGATTTCCTGTATAATATAAAATGTGGAATTTCCCTGGCTTAATGCCTGCTTCATACTCACCCTGTACGTCAATGAGAACATAGTTTTTAGATAAGCTTCCAATTGCAATTTAAACATTGCCAGTGATGGCAATTTCATTGCTGATCTTGACAAATTGTTTTATATGTTGTTACAACATAGAGCAGTGAGGAAAGCAAGCAGCAGAGATAGGCAGTGCGCCTTCTAACCTTGAAAATGGTGAGGGGAGAACCTTGGCATCACCGCCTACTTCTTTTAGAAGTTATGCTACGACATCCCATGTTTGTGTTTCTCCATGTTTAGTGCATGCCCGTCGCTGAAGTGGTCAAAGGAGCACATGGGAAATGTGTGCCAAAGCCGGGTGAGAGCAGCTCTTGCTGCCTGCCCAGTGCCCCTTGGAAAGCCGCTAGGTGTCATTGTGGGGCCACGAAATGTAGGACCTGCCACGGCGGGGATAACTCTGCAGCTTTGCAGAGGCAGCCAGATTTAACTGTCATATCGCCTCACTGGAGAAATACCAGGAATGACCTTGACTTGCTGGAGGGAACAAATGAGAAGAGTTGCAGAGAGTTTGCATGGTCCATGTGTGGGGGCCAAATTCTGCTGTCAGTTAACTCAGGAAATTCAGAAATTAACTTCTTATTTACCATGTTATCAGCAACTTTTAATGTGGCATTTGTTCCAGTGACAGCTTTTAAAATTGAATGGCTGACTACTTTTCAGTCTGAATCACTGGTGTAGTAATCCACCATCCCTATGATATTGGAAAGCCTAAGATGAGCTAATAACCTGATGAGCATGGGGAGCACAGATTTGCCAGACTGACTCCATCCATTTCCAGAAGGTTTTTACAGCTATGAGTGGCACTTAAACAAATGTTTGTCTAAAAAGATGTGCGTGTGCTGGGTGCTGAAAATCAGGCTGCAGAAGGAGCTAGTCTCAAGGTAAAACTCTTCCTTCTTATGCCCTTTCCCTGTCAGTTAGTGTGATCTCTTCAGGTTGCCTTCACTTCTATAGAAACAGGACTGATGAAAATCCAGTTTTCCCCACATATGTATTTTGTTCCCCACCTAGACATTTTTCCAGGCCAAATTTGAGGACTGAGACTATTTTATCTGGGATTTCTTCACAACAGCACAGGTGAAGCAGTAGTTTTGAGTGATCAGCTAGTCAGCCAGAGTTGTTGGCTGAGCACTGCAAATGTGTAGACCAGCACTGCAGTACAGGCCCAGAGAGTCTGATGCAGCCTGGACTTTTTGGACAGTTGCTGCACAGATGGTTGGTGCTTGCAGGGTAAATAGGATGCAGTCAGAACTAGTCAGATTTACTGTACACGTGCTCATATTTTTGCATGGAAATACAGCAACTCCACTGAGGACCAGAGTAGCAAATTACTTCAAGAATCCAGAAGCCAGCAGTTCCCTGGTTATCTCCGGGCAGCGTGGGTGCAGCAGAGATTTGCAGTTGTAAAGCCAGTTATACTGAGGGTGCTGTCAGCTTTACCTCTTGCTCCTGAAGTGTGTTAGTAGCAGTGCATACTACACCCCTTGACTTGGAGTATGGCTACTCCATAGCGCCAGTTTGAAGCAATACGTTTCCTTGACTGGCTCTTAAAAAGCAAAAGGAGCACAAAGGGAGGAAAACTGCTCTCAGCTGGGCAGCTCTCAAGCTGCTCATCTGTGGGAGATGGTGGCAGCTGCCCCCTCCATGTTGTAGTCTGATTCTGCATTTTGTGGTCTAGTCAAGCAGAAATCTGGGAAGGACAGAGTCTGTATCAACTCCCATCCCATTGCAGGAGGTAGCTCTTAGTTGTCATCAGGCTTTGATTGCTGGGCCCCTGGCTCTGTGTATAGAAAGTGTTTTAAATCTGTGCTGATTTGGTTTTCTCTTCACCCTGGAAACATATAAACAGGCAAGTGAGCGAAGACTGATAATGAAAGGAATAGAGAGTAAGATGCCAAGACTGACTCCTGGGTCCTCAGACTGCAAGGAGTGCAGAAGTTGTTACTATCTGATGAGTCTGTTGTGGCCCATGTTAGATGATCCAGTGTTGTGAGGTCAGCCCCTACCTCTTCTTCCAGTCTGCCACCAGCAGACAATCGCAAAGCCATGCGCTGAGGTGAATATAACTGTCTTCATTATGAGGCATGTTGAACTTAAGTGATTTGTCAATGGTCACACAGATAGCCGGTAGCAGAGATGAGAGTAGATCTCAGTATCTTAGCCCTAGTGTGATGCTGTAGTTATCAGACTGTGCTGTCTCAGGGTCCTGCACGAGTGAACACAGCTACAATCCACTCTGGTTGCTGCAGCATGAGAGAGGGTGAGACTGAACCATTGGGAGAAACAAATTTCCTCTCACACCTTCAAAATCTTTCTCACTATTTTAAGTACMTAAGCAGGCTGATAGAACCTCTTTTCCATTTTGTGTCTGTCCCATGGCCAGGAAAACATAATTTTGCATTGTCCATTTTCAGAGACAGAAAATTCACCTGCATTTAAACTTTGCTTAACAGAGTTGGAAAAATAATCTATTTGTCACTATTTATTGTAATCAAGTTATCTATTTATATCGTTAATAGAGAGAAACTATTGAAAACAAAAATTCTAATGAAAAAGTAAGCGCTTCTACAAATAGATTGGTTTTTTTTTATTATAAAAGTAAATAGAAACCCAAATGCAAAGTGCACAAGGAATTGAAGTAGGAATCCATCTCAGCCATGTTTTTAAGTTAAATGTATTAATTTCTCAGCATGCCACAGGCTTTGGCTGCTGGGTAGGATTTCGGTAATAGAAAGACTAGACAACACAGCTAAAAATATTCACAGCACTAGGAATCCGTGGTGCCTGGAGGTGGGTGAAAGTGCTTCTGGCACTGTAACTGCTCCCCTGGCAAAGGGGGAAAAGATGTACTGGATCTGCACCATGCACTGTATCAAAACAAAGCCTTGCAGCATCTGTGATAGGAAAGTCACCAATTGCCATATGTCACTGCTATGCATATGTTAAATATGCCCAACCAATCACATTTGCACATTCTCATATGTGACTTGTTGTCCTACACAATGAGTGCCCTGTTGTCACCAGTGCTAATGCTATGCAATCTGTTTTGCCATACTGCAGCAAGCACTCGAATTTGTATCGTAGCACATTTTGCCACATAAGAGTAACCCTGTTATCGCTGGATGCCTTGCAATCTGTTGCTCCGCAGAGTGGGAGCCCTGCTGTCACGTTTGATGCAGCCTGTTGGGCCCCAAAGGAGCAGGCGGATTGTAGTCAGTGACATGCATTCTGGTTTGGAGGCRTGTTGTCAGCTGCTGTCGCAGAGCCGTACAGCAGCAGTTCTGTACCGTGGCCTGGGCTGCTCGACAGGGATCAGTCGCATAACAAAAATTACTTTGGTGCTGGTAACAACCTTCACAGCTCTATTGTCCATAACTGATCATTACAATTCCTTAATGGTATTGTTTGCATTTGCTTCATGCATAATGAGCACAGCCCAAACTGAGAGTCAGTCTGTCTTGCAAAAAGGGAAGAAACGGGATACATTCTTATGTTGCTTCAAGCACTTCTTACACAAACAGCTGATTTAGGCAAGGTGGTCTGATAATTTGCTAAGAAATAGAGCTCACCACAAGAGTTTCCTCAGAAACTCTTCATGTAGCTTTAGTGCTTTGAAACAAACTGAAACAAACCTTTGACTGGTTTCAGCATTGTTGGGGACTGCAGGCCAGACTCACACTCAGAGGAATCTCAGGAAATTAAATCCATGCTTCTAAAGGATTCAAATGCCATTAAGGTCATCGCAGGAGTGACCAACTCCATCTCCAGTACACATGATGCTGGGGCCTCATTTTGACTAGTGAAGATGTGCCAAAGTACCGAAAAGCTCTGCATACAGTGCCTGATGAGGCAGATGTCCCACTAAAAACACTAGCCTCAATTTGGAGATTGAACACTGTAGAATAACATGTATGTACAAAGAAATTAAATTAAGGCTGGGAGGGCAGTTTTAATTTAGGTATGCCCTAAGCCTGGGTGCTTGATTCACAACCTGTGATTCTTTATTATAACTTCTTTCAACACAGAACAGTTGGCCCTCCTGCAAGCCTTTAGTGTCTTTGACATAGAACTTGAATAAAGTCAGAAAAAAAGCCCTAATTTAGCAATATAATTTTATAACATTCACACATCTGTTTCTATTGATGACTTTGAAGCCCAGTAAAAAAGGATAAGATAGAAAAGAAAAAGACAGAGGAAAAGAAAAAAAAACCTGCCTGTAGAAATATGACTAATGCCCAGACCTGTCTGTACTTGTTAAAATGTGCTGGAATGACAATGTTAACGGCTTGGCCAAACATCAGAAAATCACTGCTTCATCTGATGCTATTAGCTGAGTTGTTCAGTGAAGGCAGAGCTGGAAAAATAGTGATGCCTCCCTGGGCCTCAGGGTGGAGCAGCAGAGAGATCTCACACATGTAACTAAGAGATATTAATAAGAGTCTGGCCTCTTACACAAGCTTCTCCACGTATGCTTATATCCTTTCTTGAATGGCCCAGTACCACTAGACCTGGAAATCTTTCAGTATCTAGCCAACAGTTAACTGGGAGGGTGCATAACAAAAGGGGCCCTGCCTGGAGGACACCTCAGAAAGAGACAAAAGTGTAATTTTATGTTTTGCTTGTAAGACTATGTTCAGGCTTCACATGAAATACCCACAGTGAGTCACTAAGCCACCCTAAAAATGAGCTATGTGCCTGACCACTGTTTTTGAATGTCCCATTTCACTGAGACTGTGATTTTTGAACAGAAAGATGAATCCTGCTGTCAGCTATTGTTGTGTAACTTAAACAATTATATTTCTACAGCATTGACACCAACAGTGGGATCTGTCTCTTCAGTGTTTATCTTTGCCTGTTTAAAGACACACCTTTGGCAGATGAGGGAATTGGTGTTTGGATTTGTGCCTCACAGTTCTCCTAAAGTGTTACCTACTGGCTCCACGTTACAGGCCCTGTCATGTCTACCTTCCAGTGTAAGGCACAGCTTGTTATCTGCATAGATGATAAACAATGAGATTCTGCTGGACTGTATTTGTCTTAAATCCTCTTCTATCCAAGTGTCATCCCCTGAGCAAGAAGTGACGCAGATGAGGGAGTCTGTGATAAAGCTAGAGGTGTTTTATACCACAGTATCGCATTTCCTGGAAATGTCTCTAGAAATAGAGGACAGTGCTTTAAACAGCACTTGCCGTAGGCATGTACTTCACTATGTTCTTCATGCAAGGACATATTGAAATTCAGTTCAAAGAGAGAAAGAAAACCATTCTGCAGTAACTAGAGATCAGATTATTTGGTAAGCACAAAAACCTTTTGAGTAATAACTTTTCTGTGGAAAGTCAGATGGTTTCTATATGCTTAGTAGTCTCAGTTTCCCTTGAACTGTATAATTCAATTGAGGTGCCTTACTCAGCTTTTACACTATTTCTTGCGAATGTATCACACAGCACAGTTGTATTCCTGAGCTGGCAAAGTCATTGAGCATCTCTTGCAAGATCAGTATTCTGCAACACTTGGCCTTAATCTTTTTCAGAGGGATATGAGGATAGCTTGACTGAATAAAAACAAAAGTTTGTCTCCTCCAGTGACTTACCGTCAACAGTAGTTGGTAGCAAGGCTGGAAGTAATTTGGAGCTTCACGTTACTGTTTGTACTACAACAGAGATACATAGAGGCCTCCAGGAGTGACAGGCCCTCCATTATGTTAGGTGCCGTGTAACATAGGGTATCACATGGGCCAGATGGTAGACTCTGTGGCCCTAAGCCAACAGAATACATGGCATTACTGTATTGGCAATGATGTTGAGAAAAACTGAAAGCAAGCACTTTACCTGTCTTTGCTGTCTCAGCAGAAGACAAGAAGCCAATACATTATGTTAACTGGTACAGTTTTCCTTCTGTTCAGCAGGGATTTGGGCTAACGTTTAATTGATGTTTAGCCACTGAAAGTGACAGGTAGCATGCTGCGGGTATGAGCAAGAGCTTTGGAAGATTATGGAAAAGTTGATGTACTATGTTTGTCTATAAGTTCGTAGTTCCCTAAAAATATGTTTAGTCTAAGGTGATACATGTGAGCTATTCCATAGTACTGAACTGTGCTGCTAAAGCAGACATAGTGAGAAAGGGGAGGAGGAGGAACAGGTATTTTTTATAGTGGTTGTTTAGGTGGATCAAATCTTTCCAACTTTAACTGTGTCTAATTTATGTTGATGTTGATGGATAAATTTCTACATTATGTATTCAGAATGTGTACTAGAGAGGGCTGAGAAAAAAATAAACCAAATGTCTCACCAAATCCTGCTTACCTTGTGCTGAGAGTCCCACTCCATACTGTGTTAATTAGGCAAGAGGGGTTCAGCCCATTTCTAAAGGAAGCTCAGAATGAGCTGATGTTCATATAGTTATTTATGATGAATCCTGCAGCTGTTCTTTCTGAATAGAGATGAAGAAAGCAGAAGGGAGAAAACCTTCAAGATTTATAGGAGATCAAAGGAAGGTCAGGCAGGAAGATGAGGGGAGGGAGGGATGAAAGGGGAGGTGATTTTGTTAACTTGCCTCCCCACAAGTCACCAGCATCTTTAAATTGGTAGTTCCTTTCTCCTGTGCTGATTACTAGGGGCTACATTGGAAGTGCATATTTTGTCAACTTAGATTCAGTTAGTCAAGAATCTAGACTGTACCTTTAGGTATTCTTTTAGGATAAACTGTTCCTACTTGGAACAATATATTATCCAGGGAGCCATCCTTCACTCACTTGAGATCATGGAAAATTTCCTGTGTCCCAGCTGGGATCACAAATTCATCCAGAGAGGTAAAGGAACAGAGGCCTATTGCTTTTGAGCATATCTTAGCATTGAGCGCACCATTACGTGCACGTATAAAGACAGTACATCGATAGACAGGTYGTGTTTTGTTTGTACTACCTGTATGTCCTACATATCTCTATGTTTCCTATTTATCTTTATATGTATTTATTAATTCAAAGACCATTTAAAATGATTCTCTTTATTTAAACATCCTCTAGATTCTATCTGATTGTTTGTGCCTCCAGGAAAATCAATCTGTGTAGGGTACTGAACACAACTGTAATAAAGGAGAAAGAAATAAAATAGACAATGAAATATAATGCGCTCTCTCCAGAAGGGAAAGTAGAAGCCTCAAGCCAAAGTCCAAAGGTTACGTACTGTGGCAATTGTCTTATCTAACCTGATTATACCTAGTACTTGCAGGTAAACAGATTGAGACATGCTGCAGTCATGAAATGACTACAGCAAAGCCTGATAAGACTCAGTGTAACACCATGCTCTACAATAGACTGTTTTGCAGCAGCGGGCACCAGAACCCTTCAAGGTCTAGCTGTTGTCATAGGTCCATATTCTTCTCTTGAGCATCCCCAAAGAGCTGGGTCACTGTAATCGGGGGTCTGAGGAGAAAATCTGGAACATGCATGAGCCTCATGGGCTTTTGACTGAGGGACTTTGTCAGACATTCAGACCACAAGGTGGTTCTGTGTATAAGCACAAAGATTGACTTCATTATTATATGGAGGCTTAAATCCAGCTATTGCAGGGCTTGATACAGCTTTGTAATGAAAGGCAGTAATAATGAATGTTTCTTTCTGAGACATTTTGGGTTGTCTTTGTCAGACTTTCAAGCTTATTTGTTCACTTGGGGGCAGAGAAGTTTCTATTGTTTTGCCTGTTACTGTGGGTGACCTGTGTCTGTCTGTGTGCCTGGTATTTCCTGTACGTTGTGGGGCCGAAATGTGGGGCCACGCACACTCTGAGCACTGAGGCTGTTTCTTAGTGTTTAGTAGCACAGAGCAGCCCATACTCAAAGCCCACAGTCCTAGCTTACTGCTATTCTTCAGCTCTTTTGCTGAACATTAGCCATTTTGCTAATGGCTGAACAGGATCTTTGTGTTTAAACTTTGAAGAGAATGCTTAAATATTATACAAACCTCTTCTTTTTCTGATTGTTAAAGAAACTTGAGCCCTCCCCCCATTACAGAGAGTTGCGTGTCTGTCATTTGGGGACCGACTATGAGGGTAACAAACCATACACACAGCACAAATTTCTATCAAAGTTATATTGCGCAGGTATCAGAATCCATTGATTTCCTTTGTAATCATGACCATCCCTTATGCATAAATACTTGTCTGTCTTGTGAACAAGGCAGCCATGAGCTCCAGATGACATGCTGTTTTTTTCAGCCATGAGTGTGTGTTTGGAGAGATACTAGTCTCGCTGCTTCCCTATTCCCCATTTTCCAGATGCAGATGCATTGCACTGCTTTCTACTACCATATACTCTTCTAGTAAGGAAGAGCAGGTTGCTGGGGTTGACAGACTACTTCACAGGCCCGTCTTGTGCTGTTCTGATTCCATCTTTTTTATCTCCTTGCTCTCCTCTGACCTTCCATCTGCCTTTCTCACAGTGAACCTGTAGTCAGCCCTGATCTTGAACTACCTCCTCCCAGATCTTTCCTATCAGTAAATCTGTCTGCTGCTGCATCCATAGCTTTCTTATGCATCTCACAGACACATCCCAGAAAGCCTAATCGTGCACTAACTTCTCAGCATAGTTGTTTGAGTGTTCTGCATGCCCTGTGGTTCCTCATTCAGCATGGATAGGAATTGCAAGTCTGATGATACTACACTCAAGTGATCTGTAATAGCCTTTCAGAGAAGGGGACAGTCAGAGAAAAATTCTGGAAAAAAGGAGTCTCTTAGATCTTGATCCCGCTGCTCATGTGTTAGTTCAGTGTCTACACAGTAAATTGTGTCCTTCTGTAGGCTGGGAAACATGGATGTTACTGTGCAGGAAGGCTGAACTATCTGCCTGTGCCTGCAAATGGCAGCTCATCTTCTGAGTTTGGGAGTTTGCTTGTTACTACACCACATCTACAGGCTCCTCCATGCTTATCCAGAGCCTGTCGCTTGGGAGTCTCCAGGCACCTCCCAAACACTACTCACTGCCACCTCCCTCAAAACAGGAGATTACTGGCAGAGATAGGGGAATTGAAACTCTGCTGAGACTAACGTGCTGTCCTCCAAATTATTGCTGTAAACTGTGAAGGTGATGTGAACTGTCGAGTTTCCCCCCATCATGGCATTCTGATGATAAAGCTTAGTTTAAAGCCTATAAAAATACAATATAGACATGGTAAAACCAATACATATATTTTACAATGAAGCTATCAAATTATCTGTATTTTAGAATGCTGTAACATCTGTGTAGTTGATTCTAATACTTTTTTGCCTGAATTTGTCATATGTGGCTTCAGTTTAATGGAAAAGTTGAATATCAGGAAGTCGACAGGTATTCCTTTCCTCTCCCCCTTAATAATTGTAAGGCTGCATCAAAAAAGGAAGCATTCTCATAGCGTACCAAAGGAACACTTATAATTCTGAATGCTGGTCTTGCACATTTTGCCAAGTATAATGTTCACTATGAGTCCAACATCACAGGTGAAAGGATAAAAAAAGACAAGTATCTTGGAAAAAAATTCTCTGATAATGCTGTAGAGAACATATGATCTTAGCAGAAAGGAATTTTTAAAAGTCTGGAAAAAAATACTTATTCTTTAGGCTCTGCCAAAAAAAATAGAGAAGGAACTTTAAATATGCCTAATAAATGTGCATGCTTGGGGCAGGAAGAAAATAATCAGTCTGTGGTTTTTTAACCTACTGACAAAACGGACTGCACAGCTCAGTGCTCTGTTCAAACAGAATAGGTCTCTGAAAACTACTGGCATATTCTCCTTTTGTTGGAGGTCCATAAAGCAAAGCATTAATGTGCATTGCAGGGTAAGACTTTTACCTCAGAGCGAGTAGTGAACTAACCCCTTCATTGAACTGTGTAAATGAGAAGCATGAAAAGGCATGTGTGCATATTAATCACAGCTTCTGCATTGCTCTGATTGCCCCGACCAACATCCTTACTGGCACATTGACTTTACTAGAGGTAGAGAAACAAGGGGGAACCTATTAGACTTAAAGCTCTAAAACTGCTCCCAGTATATAGACATCTCTAACAGCTGTTAAAGACATTTTGAGGCAGACTTGTGCAGATATTTTTTCATTTGGCTTTCTGCTCCAATTTAATAAAATCAAGGTTACATTCTTGTGCTCTCACCTCTAGGATAGGGTAGAGGCATGGTTAGCAACCTCTTTTTTTTTAATTCATTACCCTAAACCTGTAATGGAAGGGTGTGTGTGTGTGTGTGTGTGTGTGTCTGTGCACACATGCACTCAAACTTGTATGCCTTTGTGGAAGGAAGAGGGCTTGAAAAATCACCCCTGCTGGCTAAATTGAGATCAGTGTCTAGCACTCAAGTGTCTTTGCTCAGCTGATTTTTCTTCAGATAGTCTGCAAGATACTGCTTTTCCTTGCTCGCTGTCTCTTTTTCCAGTTGAAACCAAGCAAATGCCTCTTCATCTACCAGAGAGGGTATAGGCTGCTTTGCTGGTGAGATTTTTTGGGCTTGCTTGCTCTTCCCCTTCCCTACTGAGTCACACAAAAACACCAGTGTAGTGGAGGCCTATGGTAGCTTTGCCAGCCCTTTTCCCTTAAGGTTAAAGAGAATACTTTAATATTGGGAAGGGCCAGTTTTCTAATTTCTTTTTTTTTTTTTGGTTGGTCTTCAAACCATCTTTATCCTTTTCATTCTTATTATTTTCTCCTTTCCTCAACTTTTCATTTTCTCTGAAAAGCAACATCTTGCTCCTCATTTAGTCGGTCACTTGCACTCTAGGTTTCTATGATTTTCCTTTTCCCTCTACTCCTAGTACCCTCACTGTCCCTCCACTGCTTCCCTCCTGCCCGTCCCACCCTCACTAGGTCTCTAGTGGCTCCAGTACATCTCCAGCTCTCTCTAAACAACAGCAATCATACAGCAGTTTACAACCATTAACCAATTAAGTGTCACAACTCTCTACAAGGTAGGTAATTATTTACAAACATTGCTGAGTTACCACTGTGTGGTGTGACAGATTGTTTGGCTGTTTCTGCTGAAAGGGCTTCAGACAATAATAGTAAGTCTGCTAAAGGTCAGGGTTGAGGTGAACAGCCAGAGCTGTGTGAGGAAACTATAGACATCTGCTAACACACTGCATAGCCCTGAACTGCCCTCTTACGCTCAGTTTTGTGAGCATTAAATGTGTTCTGTATTTGTAGAGTAAAATAGGCTGCATGTTACTTAAAAAATATATATATATCTGTGGTAGAAAATTCCATAGACCCCCTTAGAGCTCATCATTCAACATTTCATACAATGGTATGGAGTACTGGACTTTCTTCTTTGTCCCTCAGCCATGCTGCCGCATTTACATAAACCAGCCTGCACTTAGTTAAGGAGAGGCTGTTGCTTCTGCTGAAGGCAGGTTGATGAACTGATGAAGTGACATTACATTGGGACTCCCAGCCTGAAATGCTGCATGGCATTTTCCCCAAGGTGGAAGATTTATGGTTTTTAACCTAAATTAATTAAGAAGCAGAAGGTTAATTAAGAAGCAGGTTGTTGCTGACACAGCAACCCCACTTCAAAGTGCTGACACCATATACTTAATGGGAAACAAGAGAAAAAAAGGTCAAAGCAGACCATGTCTGTTTGCCTTGTTTGCAACCCATTCATCTTGCACATGGTGGGGGTGCTCTGGTGGTATTTTTAAAATGGCAGTGGAACATCTGCCACCCAAAGGAAAATTGGAATTTGTGGGAAGAGGCGTGTGGTTTATTCAAAACCCACTGTTCTTCTTTTGAAGCAGAAGAATGAGCCAGACGTATGATTTTTATCTGCTAAGTCCTGGTCATGTTTCCATTGACTTCAGCTGATCCAGGATATCCCTCTTACTCTTTTTTGTTCCTTTCTTTTTTTTTCCATAGGTAGCTGGTTTCACTTCATAAATGCAGCAGCAAGTTATTCCCATTCCATCCTCTCCTCATATCATGTAGAGCTGCTAGCTGGGGGGATGTGCTTGTAATAAGATAAACAAGGAATCAGTCTCTTGAAAAAGGTAATGTTTTTAGGACTTCAGCTCTGGCTGAGCTCAGTATCTGTTGAAAGAAACACCTCAACCTCAGATAACTATCATGTTCCTCAGTCAGTTCTTGTTGTCATGTTAGTGATGTATTTGATATCCATTTATTACATAACATTTTGAATAGATTATTTCTGCTTTTGGAATAAAGGGGAATGGGTGGCTTTTCCCATTTAAAAAGTATGGCTTAAATGGTATTTATTAACAAAACACTGTTTCTTTAGGAAGACACAGAAGCTAGAGATAGTTACCTTTGCTTGCTCGTTTAATGCTAGAATGTGCTTGGACTTATTGCTGAACATGGCTTCCAGATGTGCCAGCAGAGAATGCCATCACTACAGGTTTTTGTAAATCTTGCTACATGTCCTTCTGCATCTTTAGGTAGCCAGATATTTCTGTAAATCTGGCCTTGTGATATTTTGGAAAATATTTTTTGAAAGTTGCACCCAACATTTAAGAGATTGATGTAGGAGTTTAAGATAAATGCACAAAACACTTTCATTTTCTTTATTTTCAATCGATACCGTATGAATACAAAGTTTCTAGAAAGCTACAAAAATTCTACCACTTTATCAAGAAGGCATCAAAATGTGTCACTTTGCAAAGACATGAAAACACCTGCAGTAACCGACACAAAAATAGCATTTTTAGAGTGATGAAATAATTGCACTTAACTGTCATGGATATTAAAGTTATCACACATATGTACCGCGAAAGCTAGAATACATTTTTTTTTTTTACAAAGCACTTTATAAAAAAATTCTCTGCACACAAAACCTATAATTTTCATATTACTATCATACTAAAGATAAATTCACTTTAAAGCCAACACTTACTTAAAACATTTTAAACAAAATAAGGTACCAGTACCTACACACAGACAATAACAAATACAAGAATACTGTACTGCCAAGAGGTTTGACTGAAACTCCTTTTGAAAGCTTCTGCAAATATGTTAAGAAAACATTGGAGAACACTCACTTTTTTTCAAAGAAAGAGCCTTCCCTCCTGTCTAACCTAGAGGTACTTTATCATCAAAAGGCAAGTTCTACATCAAAAGTTACCAGCAGCAGTACAAAATTAAAGTAACCACTGACCATATATGAATATGCTTAAGTCACAAACCCATTTTATACACATTACACAAATAAACATAAAGTGAGAATTCCATTAAGTCATTTACAAATGTGAACAAATGCACATGGCAAAAAAAACCCAAACAAAACAAAAACCCAACCTGTTTTACATAAAATGTACTGAAGAATTAAAGGCTATTCAGGTTTTTAATGTTATAAAATTCTTTTGTCTTTTTTTTTCAGGCACATATTGTATTTTTTGTCTGCAGTCATGAGCCTGAATCAGAGAGGCCCATAAAACAAAACAAAACAAAAACAAAAACACATATTTTGTAAGGAGGTAACAGGGATCCATCTCCTTTTTGTCAACTGAGTGCATTTAAGATTTAATTTATACACTAAAACTAAATTACATGATCTCAGCAAGACTGACCTGAAAAGTTAAAAGATGAAGATCTACAAAGTGAAAACACTTTGTACTTTGAAATTATCCAGCCTCAATATTTTTTTAGGGGGCTAAATGTCTTGTTATGAAAGACGGGGGCGGGGGGGGGAGAGATCATCCTGAGAAAGGTACAAAACTGGACTCTTATCATGTGCGCTCTGTGGCCAGCTACTATATGTATCAGTATGGGTCAAGTAAAGAGTAGACAAAACACTTCTCAGTATGAGGAATCCAGGAAAACTATAAGGGGACTGCTTCAGAAAGCAAGTATGCCCTAGGCGTTGCAGTGAAAAAATAAATAGATACAGATTAGCAGGTCAAATGTTGTATCTGCCTTGAACTGGCCGGTTACTTACATTCAACGTTAATGTACACCCTTCATTATTAAAAAAAGCCTAAACCGTGGAGTTTGTAATGGAAGAAGCTACTGCCAAACTTGATGAGCTGTAGCTGCAGCAGAAAGGGAAAGTGAGAAACAAGCATTATATCTGTGATTCCTTCAAAATAGTGGTGCAGCACCTATATAAATGATTTTGGAATTCAAGTAAGTAAAACTACATTTGTTAGTAGTAATTTTTAACAGCCCCAAATGGTACCATTATACTTATTTTAATATTTTAGTTAGACAGAAGTATAGTTTATCACAAATATTGACTAGAACAGTTGAAATGTTTCATATTAATTGAAAATACATGCTCTACTTGTGGGGCGAAATCGTCTTTGCCCTACCTCAATCTCATTGAGTTCAACGGGATTACTTGTGTGATAGAAGTACGTGAGATTTAGACCTTGAAGGAATAACAAAAATAATATTTTAGAGACAGGGAACTTGAATTATCACAATATTTACCACACAGTGTCACAATATTTCTCTATATAAAAAGTTAAACTTAGTTTTCATCAAATACTTTAAAAATCAAGTTAAAATCGTATTCACAACTATATAATCCCTCTGACAGCTTTTGGTTTTGCTGATATTTGTTCTTTCTAACATCTTTTTCTTAAAATCTTGCTCCTCTTCCCATCATTTTTAGTTGTAGTATTGAGTATGGCCCCCGTTCACAGAAGGTTTCAAATACAGACACATTTTTAAGAGGAGCTAACTTTCTTCTACCGAGGTATCACCTGGGAGAAAACCAAAACAAAACAACCCTGTGTTTTGAATAGTGCTGACCAGAGTTTCTCTAACAGCACCTTTATCTGCAATGCTCACACTTAACATTTCAGTACTTATTAAAAACACACAATTGCATTTACCCTAATTATCGTCTGTTCTCCGTTTTCACCTTAAATTTTATGCATCTGATTTTCAGCATGCATGACTTTGTAAACAAAACTTTATATAAACAAAAAAATCTTCACAGATAATGAAATATTATTAGAGGAGAACAATAAAGTCACATTTGTCCACTGTCTGAAAATCTGCAGTATATGGATCTCACATTATGCAGATGCACAAGCAGATGAAGAGAATATAAATGTGAATCATTTTCATTTTTATATCATAAACACATCAGTTGCTGGTTTGCAATGCTGTCAGAAATGGCAAACAGTAGATTATTCTCCAGCATTTTGCAGTTTCATCATTAGCAAAACTACATTGCTATAAATGGTGCTCTTTTGTGAATGGAGGCCTGTAGTTTCAACTTATTCCAATAAACCAAAGGCATTACGGTGATAACTAAGTATTTTTGGTCTCTCTACAAATTGTCATTATTATGGCAGCACTTTTCTAAGCTGGAATTTCAAACCAAAGGCACTTTCATGCTAGAGTGCAGAAGAGTCACAATTAGTTAATTATTTGGTCATGAAATTTAAAAAGGCAGCATTATTAATACAATTCACTTTTCACGGAAAACTATGAATCTGTAACCTTTCCTTTTGGTATAGACATTTAACTGCGTAGTAATGGGACTGACTTGTACTGAAGGTTGGTTTAGACCAAGCAGTCAAAGAGCTTTTCTATGGGAAAAATACATGTATTTTAAAAATGGAACCAATTAATAAAACAAGATATAAAATTTATGTTAAGAGGCTAAAGATACTTCTAATATAATGCTAAGGCACTGCATATTGTAATGCTTTGGCAGCTCTCAATTAAAAGGTTCCTAAAAAGTAACAGTAACAAGCTAAATTCTTCCAGCTTACAAAAGAGCTCACAGTTTACAGGCAGCCTGTTGGACTATACACCCCACACTGAACATTTGAAAGATTTAAGGCTTTTAAGAATTAACATATACAGGGTATGGATCATTTACAAAAGTGTAAAGAAAAGACGATGGAAGTAGTTTTCCTAATATTACATATGTGAACACCAATAAACATTGTGACTTTTTATACCCTATAGTTATGACATACGTAGTGTGCCAGATTCTGTTAAAAAAACTGTACCTGGTTTTGCAAATTGACCTACATTCTTTATATGCCTTAAAAAGTTTGCTTGTTATAAAAAAAAAAAAACACCAAAACCACAATTCAAACCCTAAATAAAAGACAACTTTAGAAAGAAATAAAACAAAAAAAAGTAGTTTTTGACTGGTAACACCAAGTGCTTAGAATAAAGGGCTACCGTTAGGCTGTTACAATGCAGTGCTTTTCCTGATGTGATTGTTAGTGTTAAAAATGAGTGTTAAAAGAGACCTTACCATGGACATATTTTTCTGTTTTTTGAGTTCACAGAATATAAACTGAAAGATCATCAGCCCTAATATCCACAAACAAATAACAGCTAGACATCACAGCAATCATCCACCTACTAGACTTAGATTGGAGGCAGGCTAAAGAATTTAAGTGGTCTCCCTTCCCCTTGTAGCTGTTTGTATCTTCCTCTAAATGTGAGTTCTTACCAGTGTTAAGCATTAACATGATCTGATGCAGCCATACAGCAACCCTCTACCTCTGCTAGGAAATATTCTAATCTAGATAATTCAACAATAGGCAATTCTAACACAGGGGACTATGTAGAAATACAGCATCCCAAAAATTAAGATGGACTTTTTTGACGTCTACAACACTGCCTGGGAGTGAATTCTAGACTTTAATTGCGCATGGGCGCATATTGGTAAAGGGCAATAAGGAGGGCATCCGCCAAATGTTAACTTCTTTGATTCACGACTGCAAGAGACCCTCCCAAGAACACTCTTTGTGGATATCTCATGACTGATCTTTAACGTGTCTTGGTTGGCCAAGTGGTCCGCAATCCTTTCAGACAAATGTTTTGCATGAGAACRCGCTGCTGGCTGAACACCTGTTTAGACAACTGGTGCTTGGGGAATTGACAGGCCAGTGCTGCGTGTACAGCGGAAGGAGAGAAGCTGAGTAACACTAACTGGCCTAGCCAGGAAGAATGAGAATACTTAGCTCACATATGCGTACCTCAGATTCACTCACACCCACATCCACATTTTGAGTCCTTACAGTATTAAAATATCTCCAGCTGTGCTTCAGTTCCTGGAGTCCTCCTGATTTATCAGAAGGATGAATACTACCACATCTGCATACAAAAAGACATCAGACCCCACGTGATACAAATATGTAGCCCTAGAAGGCCTTCGCCAGTACCAAGTGTGTCAGCTTTGCAAGAACTGGAGAGAACTCAGGCGAGGTGTAAGAGCACCATGAATAAAGAGGAAAAGGAGGAAAAAAACCTTCCACTTTCCAATTGTTTTTGCCTGATGTTGGGTGTGACTTTCTAGCATCTCAGAGATATTAGAGCCGTTGATCCTTTCAGAGGCATATGCATTCTTCTCTCGAACACGTTTGTGGTTTGCTTTCAGCTTACATGTTACAGTGCTGTCACAATGTCGGTTGTTGCCATTCATTTGTTAATTTCAGAGTTGCAAGTTTTTCACTCATTAGAAAACATAATTGTCCATATAAAATATAACTGCGCACACAAGACTACATATAATGCGAGTCTAAATCTTCAGTATTTACCTACTTATTGCAAAATGAACCATCTTTTTCATTAAATAATCAAATTTTCATATTAGTACAATACAATTTATATTCTTTTAAAATACACTAGCTATGTTAGGGATAAGGGATGATGTTTTCTTTCTCTGCAATATCTGTTTGAACGTTTAATGGATTAGAAGATTAGTTTTAGCATTGAGAAAAAAATACAAAATTTGCCTAATTTTAGGACCTGTCTGTTTCTATCAGGCATTTCTTAAGGCTATATTTTTCATTTGGTTTCAAACAGAAAAATGTTTCATTTTAAAAAATAATTTAGTGAATTACATTCATCCGTATCTTCCACCCTAATTAGTTACAAAGATAATTCTATAAAGATTATTAACTTTGTGTACTCATTTACAGTTATAGCTAAAGATTCATTTCAATTTCACTTGCATCGTAAAACAAGTATTTTATGTTGGGAAAAAAAACAAAATAAATTCTTATAAATGCTGTCAGTTTTTCCCCATGGCAAATGCTCTGTCATACATTTTTCTATCAGAATTAAAAATAGGCCTCCACAGACAGAGGCATTAGGTTCTTAAATACAGTCTTCCCAAAGAACTGTGGTTTACAAATTTGAAGAACACTTAGTTTTAGAAATAATTTTTACAACTGTACCAGAATTTCACAGCTACAATTATATATGAACACATTAAAAATGACTTCACTAAAACAGGATTTAGAAAAATGTGGGTGAAAGTTGGGCCAGAGGCACTGCCACTTAGTGTTGAGGTTTACAGTCTGTGTTTTGATAAAGAAGTGAAATGAAGTGTATATATAAATAACTGCTCAGTCTTTTACAAGCCTGTAGATATGATGCTGTGCTCCATGTTCACTGTTCGACACTTCAAATACACAAGCCATGCAGAGTAGGGTTTCTTGTGTATCCCTGTTTGTTACCACCTATTTGAGGGGAAGGAAAAGGTAGACAGCATATTACAAACTACCAGAGCAAAGCAAGAAATGACTGGTTTAATTTAGGCAATGTTTAGGTGTGGCTGTTTGAAATGATCTCTCTCTCTCATTCTCTCTCTCTGTGGCAATTTAAGGGCAACTGTGCCCTCCGTGACTGTGCACTCGCAGGGTGCGCTCTGTGGCTCGGCTCTGGGGCAGTAGCTCCCAGCTGGGCGCACTACGGTCTGTCCCACCCTGCTTGTTTGACCAGGAGCCATGGGAGCGTGGCCACAGGCACCGTGGGCCTCAAACTACACAAGAGTTGAGCCCTGCCTCAGCAAAGGGCAGCCAGTGCTGCCTTGTCACCTTGCGGTCGTGTGCCCCAGGGCAGCTGAGCTGCCTGCAGCCCCTTCCCACACGTACTGCAGTGCTCCCTGCTCCCTGCCCTACCACCTCCCTCTGCCTCCAAACCTTACGCCTGCCCGAATGCTATGGTGGCAGCAGCATCTTAAGGCTGTAAGCGTTTGGCTGGGTGCCACAGCAAAGCCAGAGTGAAAAAGCTGGATAGCTGGATGAAATTGGCTTAAACGCTACTGTGTGGACCATTCTTCATGCTTTAGATCACCTGCTGGGTGTATCGTCTCCATTACTGCATGCTTTCCCTGGCCCAAGAACTAATTAACACCACTGACGTTTGCAGTATTATAAGTGGCATTTCACTCAGAACTCATTAGATGATGGATTGGATGGTTCAAAGTTACTGCCTTAGGCTCGCTACACACACCAAATAGAGACTTGCATTAAAAAAAAAATAAGAGAAGTAAGCTGAATTTCTGGAAAGTAACACAGACATTTGTTTGTGTTCTCACCCAGCTTTATCCTTTTCATCCTTAGTTTCTATAGTGCGTAATTCCAAGAATATTACTGTGAAGTCACTGGTATGATATTTTTAGTAAGTAGTGTGACTAAGGGATTCAGAAACTGCTTCTAAATATTGTGAGTTAAGCAAGCCATGTAAAGCCTGAGCGTATTTTAGAAGTAGAAAATAAAAGATTCCATACCAATAAAATTGTAAAATTTTCCAACACACTGTTCATCATGTATTTCTCTGGTAAATGCTTCAGCTTGTGTATGAAGTTGATCATATATTCACACATTGGAGAGCGGTTTATTCTGTACACAAATCGGCCATTCTCAAACCTTGCATATTCAGTCTGAAAAAAAATATTTAGACTAAGACACTTTAGAATGATTTTAGGGAATGCTAAATCTGGCAGTTTTCTTTCTTTGCGTAGACAGAACAAAGAGAAAGCAGGTCTGAAGCCCTGACAGGTCTCCTTCTGTAGCCTTACTTAGGAACACGCCCCCCACTCACCCCTACCTACTAACTCCCTGCCTAACCTATACAGTGCCTTGCTAAAAATTCAAAAGCCTTTATTTGTCAAAAGGTATAATATCACTACTTGTTTTCTAGTTTGTGATTAAAAAACTGCGAAGGTGAGGATTATGCAAAGGTAAGTTCAAATCAAGTAACAATGAATTAAGTTGAAAAGTTAGTGATAAGATTAGTAGTTTCAAGGGAACTGGCTGCAGAGGAGACAGCAGAAATAAGCTTATATATTTGTGTGAGTGTGTGTGTGCATATATAAACGCAGCTATATATGCTATATTATTATAGGCAATTTATAAATTACAGAAAGATGAAAGACTACAGTTGGAAGAAACCTAGACTGGTGTAGACTGCAGTGGCTCACAAGGACTGAAGGAGGAGAAGGGTGTGATTTCCTGGACTTCTGCTGTCCAGATACCAATTGCTCAGATGATCTCCTCAGTAGCTTGTGGGATTTCTTGGCTTTATCTAAGCTTGGAATAATGAAAACGATGGAAAACTTTTTTATGGTCACAGTGCACAAGAACTATGTTTACTATAAGGAGGATATGCAAAGTGACCAAGACATCTACAAATACTTAATGTACAGCTGTAGGCTAAAAGTGCCTGTACAAAAACTGTGCTACAGATAACACATGTGGGTGTGGGGCTCATTACACAAAGGACAAGTGTAATAGCTGCAGTATCACATATTCCAGTTCATACACAGCACATTCCAATTCATACAGTTCTGGGCTAAGAGCAAAAAGGCTAAAAAAAAAAAAGGCCCTTGTATGTTAAAAAATACACATCTTTGTATCCAAAAGCTGCTGGCAACTGTGGAAAGTGTGCATTTCTGTGCATAAAATGAGTGTGGGGAGAAAAGAAACAGAGCACACCATCCATATCTTTCTTTAAAATGTTAAAAGAAGTTTAGATGATAGGGGGTAGTTTACCACCTTAGTATGGTTCCAGACAGGCTACATGGCTAGCCAAATGACTGGAAATGAAAGCAAAGCATTTTTGCTTCAGCACCGTTCTGCCAGGTGTTGGAGGAAGCTGCAGGCTCCCCGGAAGGTAGGTGCCTCTGCTAACAGGGGTTGCCAGCAGAAGCATGGAAGTGGGGCTCTAAAGCAACAGGTAGCCAGCATTTTACTGTCGGTAGGGTCACCAGACACACGGTGACTTAAAACTAACCCAAATGCTGCTGGGAAGGAAAATATTCCTTCAGGAAGGATTACAGGAGGGAAGGAAAAGACAGCTAAGAGCAAAGTAAAGAGATGAGAGCCTAAGTAAAATCAAAGGGAACCAGAGAATCACTATCCATTTCACAGTGCCACTGGTGCAGCAGAAGTGCCCAGTCCAGAGTTAACAGAGGGACTCGAACTGATCACAACACTCACCTCTACTTTTTCTACTACTTGCTTTCCAAATGAGCAGACTTTGGTGGAACAGGTGATTGTCATATTTTCTGAGCTCTCATACTGACTAGTGACTCCATAAAACGCTCCTGTATCATCTTGAATGTTGCAGTTTAAATCAGCCTGTTGGGAAAAGATAACAGATGTTGAAGATTGTATTTTTCATTTGACTGTCAGTGGGATAAGTTGTAATTAGCTCACCAGTCTTTTCAGAAATAACGCAGAGGAAGAGAGAGGGAGTTTTATAGTGGTAGCAATGGCAGTGGAAAAAGTCTCAAAGAAAATACCTGCATTAATGTTGCAGTAAAAATTTTAGGGAAGTGACAGTTTCTTCAAACTTGAAGCAACAAAAGGCAACACACTATTTGTCTTTGCTACATGTGGAGTTCCTGCCTGGCAGATAGATGATGAACTCACTGGAGGGAAGGGAATGATTATTTGCCTCCAGCATCGACTCCTCTAGAGGGAAGTTGCCCTGATACCTTGAATAGAACAGAGCCACCCTGCTCCTGAGGGGCCCATATTTCATTTTCTTCTTTTTCTTTCTGAAAACAATGAAATCATCACTACAAAGGAAGACAGCTGTGCGACACAGGAATCAATCACTGATAAAAGACTGTTAAGCCATATGGCCCTGATTCAGCAAAATAGTCTAACTTCACTAAGCTTATGACACAACTCACAGGCTTCACATTAGCTGTGTGCTTACTGAGCTGGGGCCTACTGGACCAGTAAAATATTTTGGAAAGTATTCCATTTTTTTGAATAGTTCTTCACAGTCTGAATCCAGCTGCCTTTGATACCTGGCACCACAGATTAAGATTTGCTGGACTGAGTGAGGTACAGTGCTACCTTTAATTATTTATATCCAAATCCAAGTCCTGAGCACAGCGTGATTTGTTTGGTAGCAAAGCAACAACACAGGTTGCAGGCTGAATTCTGCCTCCCCAGGCCTGCAGCAGCAGTGAAGCTTTTCTGCCACCGAGTTCCTTGTAATCATGAATCCATTTTCAAAAGCCCTCAATTAAAAGAGCTCTGATATGGATATAGCTGGTCTAATGGCTATCCACAGCTGGATTTTTTGACTTTGGCATTAACTCTGGCAAGATTTTCCTTTTTTTGTGGAAATAACGGATCAACTACTGTAATGTAATATCCAAGAATCATCTGAATTCTTTACTTTTAGATGAGCATTTTAACAGGGAAATGCATCTTAGCAGGTGTTTCATTTGCAATTCTAGCTCTGTTTGTTCTTATTGCTAATACAGAGATGTAACATAACAAGAAATTTTCACAAATATCTTTTTTACATGGAGACTTTTTTAAAGCCCAGTTTACAGGTATGCTTATTTAATAGCTATTGTGGAACATTTATAATCCTGATTTCACTGTATATCAGGTCATTTGTAACTACTATTTAATTTTTACCTAGGCAACAACTCATTAATTCTACTTAGTGTCTACAACCCATTTTTGTAGCACTATGTTTTCAGGCAATATGCTGAGAATAGCACACACTGAGCTAGTCTGTGGTATGGAGAAGTCATAGGTCTGATATTACTTCAGGCTGGCTTTGGTAAATTAATCAGTGGAAAAGTCTCCTGAGGCTTACACACAGTAACGCAAACAGTCCTGTAGTCGCATATTTTGCATAACAGAAAGAAATCCTATTGCTATTACACCTTGTTTCTTGCACGTTTTGCATGAGGTCAATAGTTAATGTTTAATGTACATTTAAAGCAGTGTGTTCACAGTGACCTGTAAGAAATCGTTCTGAGCTAATAGCAAATAAGCAATTTGCCATCACAGCCAGTTTGCAATTACATCTGAACTTGAAAAACAGTAGCAGCCATCAGCCATGCCACAGCTGCTCCAGCGGAATTTCTGAAGAATAGGTATTTCTGATAAAACAACTATATTGTTGTGAATGATAGTAATAATCTCTTTAAAATTGGTTATTTCTGCTGCTACCACAATTACAGTTTTATTGTCAAAGTATTTTCTCTTTCAGATAAGGGCAAAATAAATTAAGAAATCATTACTAAAATGCTCCTTACAATTTCATATTGTCAAAAGGGTCAGCTGCATAGACCTTTCACTTCAAGCTGCAAAAACAACAGTTTAGAGATTAAAAAAAAAAAAAAGGAATAATTTTGTATCTGCTGCTTTCTGATTTTGAAGCCCACTGAAAAAATTCAGTTGTCAATATGCGACACTTTTAATCCGGAAAATTAACACACGTGGCCATCTGGCGCCCTGTTGAGCACTCCTGCAGCTCTTCCAACTCTTGCTGAAATCAACGGGAGCCCTGTGTACACAAAAGACACAGGCTGGAGCCCTGATGTTTGAATGAGGAACACTTGAAATTATCACTCAACTGTCATGATTTGAGTACTCTTAAGAAATGTTGCAAAAAGCCCCTGCTGGCAAAACAGGTATGAATTATTTCTATTTGCTCTTTGATTTTTTTTGAGTCCGGGGTACAAAAAAGGTGTTTTCAATGAAGGAAACAGTTGTGGGTTTTTTTGTTTTTGTTTTTTTTTGCCTAAACAAGAATTTTTAGGGTCAACTAACTGCAAACTGCTGAGAGCTGAAGCTTTAAGACTCCTCCTAAAATTATAACATGGACATCATAAAAATCATAAACGTTGGCAACAGCAAATACTCTTAAATGAATGTGTGACCAACACCTCTCCTAATAGTGCAAGAATGTTGTCTGTTCTTCCACACCAAAATAAACTTTGTCCCTCAACCTGGGTTCAAATTCTTTCATTGAAGGCTGAGTACATGAACACCATGAAGAAGTGCGTATCTGTCACGTGGAGGAAGTTGTCTTAATCAGGAATTGAACAGATTTGTTCCATGTTGAAAACCCCTCTTAAGGAAAGAAAGAAAATCATTTATGGTAAAATACAAAATTTTGGGCAAATGATAAATGATGATGATGAAAGACTTGTAAAATATATTGCTATGGCTTACATAGTAAGGGATTCATTCAAACACAGCTGAAGGCAAAGCTGTATCTCTAGAACTAAAGTGGGTCACAGAATTTGGGGGCTTTTTTCTTCCTGAAAGATAATGACTCTACCAAAAAATGGGGCTGCGCTATAAATAGGCACTTCTGTGGCTACGAGAGTTGTAGCTGCAAATTTGAGCAGGAATAAGGTGATGTGTACCTCTGTATTCCGTTTTAGCAGGCCTGTTGCTACAATATTGACTCCAGTTTTTGTGTCTACACTTTAGAAGCGATGTTGGAAAATTGGAAGGGGTTCAGAAAAGAGTTACAAGAATGATTTCAGGTCTGGAAAACATCCTTTGTAGTGAATGACTAATGAAACTCCACCTACTTAGTTTTTCCAAGCGAAGTTTTTCCACGACTTTGTCATAGCCTGCAAGTTGCTACATGGAGAAGAGTCTTCTGATAGATTAAATCTCGCAGGAAAGGATGTAAAAGAAAGCTAAAGCTAGGCCAGAGCTAAAGGAGAAACAAGGTAGAAGCTGATAACTCTGATGATAATGAAATGCAGGAATAATTTTGAAACGTGGTAGAGTCCCCACCACTTGGGGTCTTTTTCAGCCAAGCTTAATATCTAACCAACAGGAATGCTCCAGTTCAAGTAGGCTTATTGTCTGTATGCAAGAGGTTCACTGCTTGTATTACACAAGAAGCAAGACTAGATAAATATAATAATTCCAAAATTGAAATCTATGAATTTATCTTACTAACCTTAGTTAACCCTCTACTTACAATTTTCTTTTTCGCTGAGCCCTTTGAAAAAATGACAACATCAAGCTTCTGGTGTGCTGTGCTTGCGGTCTCTCACACTAAGCAACTCTGTCTCATTATTTCCTTGATACTCTCCATCTGTCTGTATCTATCTGTTCTCTCTCATTTTAGATGTAGAGTGTTAAGCCTCACTGGGCTGGAAACCATTTTTCCTTCTGTGCATACAGCTTCTAGTACAACTATGCTCTGATCCATAGCTCCAGGAATGAAGGTTGGTAGGCACTACTGTAGCATATACAGATAAGTAACTTTTCAAATGATGACATGATCACATTTGATGCGCAACAGTCCATTTTCTCATTGAATTTTAAAATACAAGATCAGTACAATCTAGGAAAAAAACCCAAACCTATAAAACACAAATGGAATTACATTTTTTTTTATGTGTGGGGAGGGATTTCAGAAGTAAAACTCTAGCCTTGCTTCATTTCTAGGAGCTGAGCTATATATGAGCTGAATGCATTTGGAGAAGGGGGAGCCGCTCAGTTTTCTGGCACCCTTTCTCAGGTGATTAATTCATTAATACAGCATAGCTTGTCAATGTGTAGCACTGAAAATGTTCCATATCAAGAATATCAAGTGTTTGACATGATGCATGAAGAAGCCTCTGCCAGTGTGCCAGAGCGAGCACCAAAACCGAACAAAGCGGCGGGGGGGCACAAGTGCTCTCAGTCTCCATGTTAGAGGCAGCAGGGTACGGGTGGCAGGGGGACACACAGGGGAGCCTGCTTGTGTTGTAACAGCTTGGGTTAACAAAAAAGCAACACTAGCAAAAATTGCAAAGAAGGGCCTAAATTCTTCCTGCTACTTAGAAGGAAAACAGCACCTGTGGGAAACAGCGTGGGATTTGGGGAGGGCCAGGATAATTTACACTAGCACTCAGTAGTTAACATTAAGCACATAAGGTCATTTGTTAACAACATACAGGTTTTTAACTACTGCTGACTGCAGGGAGGTGTGTTACTCATCTGACCACATCATGCCTCCCCTCCTCCTCTCCAAAGAGTGATCAAAGAGCAGAGATTCCAAATTGTGAAGCAATTTTTTCCAACGGGAGCATCTGGATCGCTGGCACAGTGCACCGATCGTTACGCTGCAGCTTTGGAATTGCTTGCAGGGCTGCCACATGGTTAGGCCTGTGATGGACAGGCCAAGCTGCTCTGCCGGCCCAGCTGCTCTGCCCCTTGACTCATTAGCGATTCTGCAGCACTCATGCCCCAGCAGCAATTTGGGACTGCGGCCGCCTCAAGCACCGCACGAGTTCCCTGTGCTGACAGGGTTCAGGGGGCTGGGGGGACAGAGGGGAAGAAAATGGACGCCTGCTTTCGTCCATATCTAATTTGTTTTGCATACATTTGCATGCTGGCCATAGATCCATTCACATTACAGAGCCCGTTTGTGAATTGCAGATCATTTGCCAGTCAAAGCTGGCAGGCGTTTGCGTGTGCGTGCGTGCGTGTTGGGGGGGGGGGGAGGAAACCAAGATTCTATATTGTGTAATATAAATTACACATAAAAATAGAAAAAAAAAAAGGCAGTAGCCACAATTGTGCGTGTGCATGACTGAAGAGCACAAAGAATTGATGCACCTTTTAAGACTGCTGTAGGCACATGGGGATAAATTCAGAAAGGGGGGGGTGGGAGGAGACCACAGGCACAAGCCATTTCTGAACACTGATTACATGGGTAAATTGTTTGTTCCAGTGTATCACAAAGAGAAGGAGAATTATTTTTCATGCCACAGCTGTTTTGAATAAGAATAGGAATAAACTTAACCATCCTCCTCATGTTACTTACCACTAATTATGGCATATATTTACATCTATAAAACAGTGAAATTTGGGGGGACATAATTTAATGTCCCTTTATTGTGTAGATTCCTTTATTTCCATTCCACATTTGAATTTCAAAAATGTTTAGGACTTCAAAGCATCTTTAAACGCTTGCCCTAATTATAATACGCATTACTTTCTAAAACTCCTAGTTTGCATTGCAGATTCCTGCAAATGGAGGCATTCATTTTAAACATCAATTAATATCATCCACGCATCTTCAGATGAGTTTTGGTCTCTGTTTCAGAGTTGCACTGAGCTCTGACTAAGCTTTCATCAGTTTGAAGAATATTTCAAGCTATTGCAAACATTTAAAATTAAGCCAGTGGATCAGATCAGTAGAAAGCCAGAAAGCCCAATATTAGTTTATATCAACTGTTTTTTTCCTGTGTCACTAGTTAGTTAGAAAACATCCCTCCTCCTTTCAGATTTATTTGCTTCCCATGCCTGTTCCTGTAGCAGCAGCAGAAGTCAGAGTTCAGACTTGGCACAGAGCTTTTGTAGGTGCTGGATACATAATATACAGCTAAATTATTGACAGTTCTATGACGCCAGTACTAAGGATCCCAACAGAGGCTCGGAGCCCACTGTGCGAATACAGACTGTTATGTAAAGAAGTTATGCAAAAAGAGAATCCTTGTCTCAAAATTCACAATCAAAGATCAAGGCAAAACACGCGAGAGAAATAATTAGCTAAAACAGACAAATTTGGTCTAGACTGTGTTTGTTAGAGCCATGTCTGCACTGATGAATTAATGTTAAAGGTGATCTTTCTTACAGTAAAAATTGGTTGCTAGATTAACTAGTACTAGGCAGGAGTAAGTTTTAAAAATGGCAAAGACAGGGCTAGAAAAAGGAGATACAGTCACAATTTTGCCTTCCTAGAGCAGTTCCCTTGCCAGAGTCAAATGTATGTTATAATAAGGGTAGAGTCAAAATGAAGGTATTTATTTATTGGCAATGGGGCTGAGAGATACTGGATTCAGAAGGCAGGTAGAGTAAAGGAGACAGCTGTACCTTGCACTTCATGCAGGAGAAAAGAGAGCCAGAGGAGGCACAGATTGCTGGGAAAGCAGGGGTGGGAGGTGTGTGTGTGTGGGGGGGGGGGGGGGGGGGGTGGCAAGAAGAGACTTTTTCTTTTACACCTCCTGCACAGATAGGTAGGAAGAGGCCAGGAAGTGTGACATCCAGATGTGTCACCAGGATTGAGGCCAGAAGCTTATCTATACACAGCATCAGGCTGCATTTCACAGGAGATAAAATCCATATGAACCAATAAACGTCTGCAAAGCAAAACAACACATTGCTGTGTACTCAATACCTGTAATGCTTTGCAAAGTCAACTCCAGTTACCAAATGTCTTCTTGCAACATTTCAGACCCTGCCTTCCCCCTTTTTTTGTAATCAAATCTTACAACGTTATCACAGGGAAAACCAAGAGGAAGCGATTCTGCTGAGAAGCCTCAAGTAAACCTAAATGGGAAAGAGCAAGAGGAATATTCTCTCCAACTACCAGCGCTAAGCTGCTTGCTGCCCTAGTCATTCTCAGTGTGAATGCTCCTCTCTGGGCTTCCTGTTCCCCATCCTTCCTTTTAGCACTAGATTTAATGACTAAATGAAATATCCTTTTTGCCGCCTACAGGGACATGCCAACTTTTCTTTAAATCCTTTTACCGTCTTGCCATCACTTCTGGCATCAAATTCTCACCTTCACTTTCAGGGTGCCACATGCTGCAGCACCTGCCTGCATTTCTGCTGTGGTTTCCTTCTACTCCTCTTGTTCATAGCCGCTGGTTTTCTTTTGTTGATTCTCCTTGCAGTGCTTTCTCACCTGTACTCCTTTGCCCAACACAAATTGGTATTCCTCTTTTACTCATGTTACAATCCCATTGCAGCAAAACTTGGACTGTCACTGGACACTAACTGCTCAGGTATACTCAGTAGGTTATAGTGCTGAGCAAACTATTGGTGGTTACATGATAATGAAGAAGATAAGGTAGAAGACAACAGAAACAATGGAAAATGGGAAATAGCTAAACAAAGGGTGAGAGAGAATATTGTAAATAAGCAAGAATCATACTACATGGACAGAACCTGGGAAAAGTTGTTATTTTAGAGTAGGTGGAGATAGAGAATGTATACTGATTCAGAAGCAGAAACTGAATTTAAAAGAAAAGAACAAGACTACAAAATCTAGTCTGTTTTTACATGAATAAACCCAAAGTTTCTAAAGACGTCAAAAAGGCAGTCAACAACCTTTGCTAGCTTTACACTGGTAATGTATGACTGTTTTAGAACAGTTTCTAAAGGCTCTCCATAAAAATGGCAACAGTGCCTTTTTTTTTTTTTCTCTCTCTCTCTGAAGAAATGTCCTATTAGTGTGAAAAAAATTAAGTAAAGGACAGTGAGCTGTCAATTTAGGATCTAATTGTCATAACACAGCCATCTTCTGCTTTCCCTATATATATGTTTCTAGCTGGGGGGCAATGGTGTGAAGTTTATTCTTAGAGGCGCATTCATCATGACTCTTCTTACACACACAACATTGCCCCTGGCACCCTCCCTCTGCCTTTGCTCAACCTATGAGAGAGAAAATCTGCTAACCTACTACAAGGTCATGGCTCAGGAAGGCATTTTCACCACCATTTTTAATGTCTAATTCAGAAGGATGTTAGCACTATATGTTTTTTAATCTCTCAGTTATCGCAGACACAAAATTGCATTAAAAGACCATTAAGTCTGCAAGGCACAGTGAAGTTAGGAGATGTTGTATTTAAGTTGTTTACACAGCTTTATGCATCCTGAATGTGGAACGGCATTATGCTAGTCTTTTTAGTTACATGACTGCACACTCACCCATTGAACAGCTATTCAATATTTCTCTTTGTCTTCATCAGTGTGGTCCAGTCCTTGGCTCCTGTGCACTACTCAAAACCCGCGCTGAACATAGAATTACTATTTTTATAAAGGTTTTCTTCCTGGCCTTATCTTGACTTTTTACAAATGTCATTGAGTTTGTTTTCTCAATGACCACCTGAGGTGAAGGGATGGTTATCATACCCGTGTTACAGATGGGGAACTGAGATGAGAGGGTTAAAGGTGTGCACTGCTTGTAGGGGATCAATCAGAGAAGCCTGGTAATTAAGTTTTCAAAGTCATGAGTATAACACAGACCTTAATGTTCCAAAGAAGATCTCTACTGGCTTTAGATACATCTTTGATGCTACATCTTTCAGCACATCTGAAAATCAGTTTCCACATGCAGAAAAAGCAGAACATACACATACGTCAATGACCATCGCACTAATTGCTGCTGCTGTGTAGGCATTCTCTGTGTGAATTAAGAACAAGCGGGTAAAGTGATGTTCATTTTGCTAGTGGGTTTCACAAATACTTACTACGCAAGGTACATTGGTGAGATGAGGGTCCTAGAGTTCAAGCCTAAGGTTTACAAGGAAATGTACTTAGTGGTCACAGACCCTTACCTCTAAGCTGTATTCCTCCACAGCTAGATTTCTTCTGCCCTTATGCTTGTCCCAGTCCCACCTCTCGCGTACTCTCCCTACTGTGTGCCTTCATCCCTACGTTCCGCCACAGGCTCCTCATCCCAAATTCGCCCTCCCTCTTTCTGACTCTGTTCCTATCTGCCTTCTGTTTGCAGTTCTCTGCTACCTCCTGTTCCTGGCCTCTTTGCTCAGCCAGCCCTCACATGTTTGGTCTACAACTCCCATTCCCAGTTTTAAGCCCTAGGAATTTTCCAGTGGATTTCTTCTGCAGTCTAGCACTGCTCCTGCTCAGTGGTTTATCCCTTCTAAACACAAATTTGAAGAAAAGAGTCTCCTTCATTCTTTCTTCCCATATCTGGTGCTACAGAAGCTTTTGGTAAGACACAAAGTCTGGGATATGTAAAAGATGGAGAGTATTTTGGGCCAAGCGGGTAAACTTTAATTGAAAATGACAAACACCAGAAAACCTAATAATAAGCAGTAATTCCAGATCAACCTTTTCTGTAATTAGACCCTGAATATGCCCCTTTCATTGTGGCTTTGAAAGACAAGTATTGGAAAAACATTTAAAATATTCAGATGATAACTGTTGGGATGAAACCCAAATGCATGAGTAGAAAAAGCATCACTGTAAGCATAAGATCTAGCCAGGAGATTTGATGGTCCTTTCGGATGAACCTATAGTATCACCAACTTGAGGTTTTATAAATGCAACAAAGGAGACCCGATGTAGTAATGAAATTCATCAAAACTAGATCAACATATTTTTCAACATCTCAGCCTTCCACTCAAATTTTTTTTCACAACTCATATGAGCAGGTTTAACTTTTGGAGCACAGTCACATAGCTGGCTACCAAACAGGCAAGGGGAAAGCAGATGTGTTCCAGCAACCAAAACTGTTAAGGAAAATCCTGGAACCCTCCCAAGCTCGCAATCTTACTACAGACCACGCGGTTCAAATATAACTTGGTACCTGCTGTGTAAACGTGGGCTGATGTCAGGACTGATATTTGTATTATTTGCATTCAGCAAGGGTCGAACATTTGAAACACAAAAAAATACTTAAAATTCTCCATTTAAGCGACTTCTCCTGTTTTTCCTCAGACCGCTAGATGGCAGTTCACCATTTACAAACAAGGACTCCCATTACCTGTTTGCTCCTGACAAGCAGCTGTGTAAAAGGCAGCTCTGGCACGCGTCTGCCCTTGGATGTTGTCTGCAATACAGACTTGGCATGAAACTGTCAGCAAGAGTGGCTTTGGGCTAGCGTACTGCTTGAAGGATATACAGGTTTGCACTTTTAAACGACGCAAGAAGACATATCCATGAGTACGCTAAAGGATGCTAAATACTAAACATAGGCCTTACTGAAAGAGAGTTTCTACATCTCACATCTTACTCACCCAGAATTTTACGAGGAAGAAAGCGTTTTGTGGCCCCTTCCCAAACAATTCCTTTAGACCGCCCTTCTTTTCAGGAAATTTGTCATAAATCTGACGAATGTCCACCGATTCAAGCAATGGGTCACTGTAAGAATGGTTAGCATGTCCAATGTGTACGAAGAGGTGTTTATTGTACTGCAAGGAAAAAAAAACAGGAAAATCAGTGCTGTACAGAAAGAGCAGAAGTTTATTAAGCCATAGGTCTGTGTGTTCCTGCTGAGGGTAGCCTGCTTTGATGGATTAAACGACTCGCACATTACTCCTGGGACCATGATTATCTGTACCGTGAGTTTCACGAACAACTTCAGTGATTGTGGCATAGCCCCTTGTGAACAAGGGTCAACATCATAAAACCAGTGTTCCCACTGCAAACCACAAAATACGGTCATCTTCAAGAGATTAATTTACACTCAAAGACCCAGTGGCAGCAAGGTGCTGAAGAGCCCTTTGCAGAACATAAGAAGATCAATATGGTCAAGAGGAAAGCCTATTTCTGCCTCTTTAAACCATGCCTTTAAATGTCCCTTATCCTCAGAGTCTGAATTTCTGCCAGTGCCAAAGACCCTGCACCCATACACTTCCTGTTTAAAAAAAAACAACCCACTCTAGCATATATGCTAATGCCACTTAACTACAAGAGATGGAATGGATTTTCCTTTAATCCCTAGAATTGCAATAGCTAGAATTCATTTACTCTGTGTTGCTGTTACTATAGGAGTGTTCTTTACTGCATGTCCTCCAATGTTTTGACCCATGTAATATTAAAGAAACAAATTTTTACCAATTCCCTTGGGAGCTAGTTTCACTGATGACCATCTCTCTCTGCCAAAATGTGTTCAGCTTCAGTTTCTCTATTTCTTAACTTCATCCCATCACACCTAATTATAATCACTGGAATCACCTAAGCAATCCCTTTCCTTTCTGGGGTGAAATCCAAGGCCCAGGGAAGTCCATGGCAGCCCCCTACCAAGTTCAATGTGGTCTTTTATGGGCTGCCGTTTCTCCAAGACGAGAGCACCTTTCAGCACCTAAAATTACAATGTAAGGGCAAACTGCAGAGAACTTCCGCTAGTCAGTCAGCAGCTCACAGCATCATGTGGGCAGACAGAAGGAGCTTGATAGTGGCATGCTTAAACATTTGGGTTTTTAACGATGCAGATCACAAAACATTTTACTATCAATCATCTCAATTAAAGGAAAACTGATATGCAGTCAATGAACATAGAAAACCCAGTCATATTGAACAGATGCTGTATATAAGGGCAATTCCCAACTGGTAAGCACAAATAAAATATTTAAAACCCCAAAGCAGACCTTGTTTAAGCTATTTTGTTTACAATATACCTGCAGAATGAACAAATTGAAATGACAGATCTAAATTAATTGGACACCCACTCAGAGCCTTCCTTTGGTGTAAGTGGAGTCTTCCCTAACAGATGTCCAAAACTCTGGGGAAAAAAGAATGGACTGGCTAGATTTCTGTACTTAGGAAATTAAATTGAAATCTATTTAAAAACATCTAGCACAGTGAAATCTGAATTTAGGATCAGAGAACGCTCATCTGTGTACGTGGCCAAAAATGAGTGTATGTATGATGTTCTCTATTCTTCACAGTTTTTTTTTTTAATTCTTCTGAAAGAAGGAAAGTTTAACACTTTGATACAATGTTTGCGCAAAAAAGTCTTAAGCTCAATTCGTATAATATGTGAGCAGCAGTTACACAGTTTTTCCTTGGAGCCTTCTGAAAACCTTATCTAAGTGAACTGCATAGGCTTCCTAGCTTACTAGGAACTGCCAGGAGCCCAAGACAGTGATTCTCAGAAACCTGCTCATGTTAGGTCTTGCAGCTAGCCAGGAGTGAGATGCAGGGTGCCTGGGCTGAGTCACCTAACGGGGCCATAGACAGAAGCCTGTTTGCAGTCATGCAGACATCTCTATTTATCAAGGAGAATGATGAGAATTCCCCTCTTGGAGGTAAGCACTTAAAAAATTTAAAAAATTCTGAAAAATTAAATTGAAACCTTTTCCTTTCCCCAACACTCCCATATCCTGCCTAGAAGTGCCCAGCAGTTGTGTTGTCCCCAGGGACTGGTGATGCTCCAAAGCAGCGCTCTGCTCTTCCTGTGTCAGAGCAAGGGCTTCAGAAAACATCCCCCCCATTAGCTACCAGGTTATCATTTATTCTGGGGTTCTTTTCTCTCATTCTTTCCTGCTGGAGTTGTTTCAGTTCATACAAATAAATAACCACATTTTTATTGGAATAGAACTGACATCTCAGCTTCTCCTATGCCTAGGAAACATCTTCCCTCCAAAGGGGGTCTCTTCCCTGGGCCCAAAGGTCACTGCAGAGTGAAGGAGGAGGGAGAGCTGTATTTTAAGAGTTTGGTGAGAGCAAATTCCCAAGACAAATTCACGTGTTGCACCTTATTTCACAAACCAGGAAAATGTACAAATTSCTCAGAATTCAAACTTCAGTTAAATCGTGTTTTAGGAACATGGAGCAGATCAGGAAGTCTTTATGCTGCTTAAATATAAAAGTAAAGTTAAAGGCAGCTGTAAAGCTATTACAGTTGTCTGCAGAGCTTGCCAAAGTACCAGATGCTGCTGCAGCAAAATTTCCAACAGGGTACAGTAGGACAGATGGTATGACATCACCTGACAACATTCTTCGGACGGAAATGTTTATTTTGATATTGCAGCGTGTCATTATTTTCTCCTTATGTTGCTGTAATTCCTATACTAAGTAGAATCATTACTAATCTAATTAGATATGGCATATTTCTACAAACTAATAAATGATAATGTAATAAATATTGGGAGCAGGATAAATGGATACTGAAATGTTCCCATAGTTTTTATATAAACACGCTTCATGACAAAACTGTATGTATAGATAAAAGCAACAAAGCTAAGCTGCACRCCTATATTTTTGAGCTCATTATTGCCTGAAAAGCTTAAAAACATCCTCATTATAGTCAGAATTCACTGTTAATTTAGACTGAGTATTCCAGAGTCATTGAGATACATTAGGCACTGAGGAATTTACTCTTGCCACAGTATTTAAGGGATTTGCATCTGGCATGGGAGCAATAGCATGCTTTAGATGCTGTAAACCACCATAGGTCAAATCCTGTATTTTCTGAGAATAAAAACTACATTAAAATGTATGCAGAACATTCTCAGCTACTTGTTCTTCAGCATCTGCATTTATGTGACATGCCCTGGAGATGGCTGCCTCTTACTGAGCTCCTTTCCTTAAAAAATTCTAACTATCTGAAGAATGCAGTAAAGCCATGAAAAATGACTGTTGTCAAATAGTACCATGAGAAAAATTATAATCCACTTAGGAATTTAAAAGAACCAAGACAAATTGCCAATGGCAGGGGATGCTAGCATTTAAGCTGGAGCAGAACAAAGACAAATCACCTACATTTGTTTTATCAGCTAGCATATATATTCATAACAGCTCCTCACAAATTTTGTGCTGATATTCTAAGGCAGCTTATATTCATGGCCTTTCCGGTCCCTGACACGCAGGGTCGCAAACCGCTGCCATTCTCCCTGCTGCATCCCTGTGCTTCTCCACACCGATGAAGTTAACACCAGATCTCCAGCTTGGCAAACTATCCTGTACAAGACCAAGTTTTTTATTAGATGGCAGTGGCCAAGGTGCTGGTTGCCACGCGGCTAACTTTCCGGCACTCTTGGAGCCAGGGCACGGGCTGGGCTGAGCCGCGCTGGGCGCGAACGGGCCTGGTGGCCGAGCCGGAGGAGGTGCACCTGCAGCGGAGCCGCCGGCCCGCTCCCACCTTCCTCTGTGCCACACCTGCTCCGCACAGCATGGGCCGCTGCCCCGCTTGGCCTATTAAAAATACCTTGCTAGTGAGGCTACTTCCTGAGATCTGCAGGTTCCTGCAAATTTCAAGTATAACAAACGCGAGGGTGAGGCCATCTATATCTTTACTTGCAGCAACAAATCCCTATAAGAAAATGCCATCATCAGAAGCTGGCAACTTGAAATGATCGTTGTCTTGTGTGCCCCCAAAAATCCCACCATCCAAAGGAGAAGTACACTAAAAAGGCTCTGTTGCATGTCTGCTAACTGCCCTGAGACGGAGGGAGAGCCTCTGCGTTTGGACCGGATATTCTGTACCAGCATTCACCAGGGGCTAACACGCAGCTCAGATGGAAAGGGCAAGTGCAAGGCTAGGGCCAAACCTGAATTTTGCCTGAAACAAGGGAGAGAAAACAGCACTGCTCAAGTGCCTGGCTTCTGAAGACATGCACTGTGCAGTGATTCCCACTGTACCTCCCAGATCGGTCTAATCCATCATTTTAAAGTGTTAGGGTAGTGACTGCACTTCTGGAGGAAAAGGGAACCAAGTGGGATGGACTGATTAAAAAACAAGCACTAATATATCAGCTGTCTGTATGCAACTGCAACCTGTAACCTACCCAGCCTCAGCTCTGCTGTCTCACTATATCTTATAAATCTGACACTCTTTAATTTCCTGCTGATGTACAAAAATAACTTGCTCTGCCAACAATTTGTCTTATTTCTACCAAAATACTAGTAACTGAATATTTCATTCCAGTTGCTTTTGCCCTCCACTGAAACAGATCAGGAGTTATAACATGTTAATGCTATAACCGGAGTCTGTAGCAATTCCTGTTATTAAGGTTGTTTAACACTTCCACGTAAAAAGTTAATTCGACTTTTTTGTGCATGCGTGTTACCATACAACCGCTTAAGTCTCCCTGGTTTGTCAAGGACCTCTGCCCATTCATCTCCTGCCCGGATCTGCTCGGGGACTGAATCAGGAAGGAGCAGTAAAAGGAGACCTTCAGCCACTTCACGGCTGCAGAAACTGGGAGGTAGGTCAAGGAGGAGCAGAAGCTGCAGAAGAGGCATGGCAGTCTCTGGCTGAAGCAGATCAGTCTTGCCCAGTACTTCCCAGCCACTGCCATGGGAGTCCCAGTGTGAACCTGGGACTTGCCAGCTGGGCAAGCTTCTCTGCCAATGTTGTCATCATTATGTACTGCAACAGTGACGACGCATCCTTCAACTCTGCTCTGCCTGATTTGAGACCTTGGGTCCCAAATCCAGAAGTGCTGAATGCTCAGATGGGAAAATTATGCCTGAATATATGAAGCTCTCAATAATGCTAAGTATTTTGAAAAATCAGGCTTATAACAACTCAAAGGGGACCCTCAAAAATCAATGGCCCATTCATTTCTTTGCACCTGAATTTCTTGGTTTGTAAAATGTGAGTAATAATGCCCTTTCATTGAAAAAATGGATGCATTAATACATATGTGAAATGCAAGTGGGGGAAATTAATAATTCTGTTTGGAGGAGAGTTTAGACAGTGCACAGTAAACAGGGCATGGGGCCACACATTTCAACAGCAGAAGAAAACAAACTACTGAATAGCTGCTCATCAATCAAGGGCCATCTACATGCACTGAATGAAGCAGGAAAAAATAAATATGCAAGTATGTAATTAAGGACTGCATCACAGAGCAAACACATGAGGACACTTCCTAACTTCTTCTGAAAGCTTGACTTTGCAGCCCAACTGCTATTCTGGGCGATTTTGGGGTGGGGGTGGGGGTAGGGGGAGAAACAGGCAGGAGACTGTGGTGAAACAGGGACTGAATCCCCTGGAAGGACTTGCAGCAAGGCACCAACCACGACCTTGCAGGCCAAGGCCAAATTGAGAGCCGGGCCCGAGGGTGCCAGCCCCCCGTTCATGGCACGGGCAGGGCAGAGGGATGCTGGAGCGCGCGGGGGAAGGCGCAGTCATTGCCCACCGTGCTGCTGTGCTCTGCAGGCCCTGCCGTGCCCCCTCCTCCCAGGCCTGAGCCGGTGTCCTCGCCCCGGGCCCTCTCGGCAGGGAAGGGCAAAGCGCTCTGCAGCCTCAGGGGCGGCAGGGGGCCTCCCCCCTGCAGCCAGCCACCGCTTCCACCGCACCCTGAGCCGGGGCCCTCTCAACTGGCCCCCGCCAGCTACTTTACAGCTGTGCAGGGAAGCACCGCTAATCCCAGCAGCACTCCCCTGACAACTGTAATTTAACAGCAAGAAGAGCTACCTCTCCGAGCCAGGCTAGGTGGGGTAAGCAGGCAAACTGGTGGCCCCGCTAGCTGCCCAGGCTGGCTGTCTCACAGATCGCTCCTGCCACAGCGCCGCATCCGCCCCAGCACGGGCCTCCCTGCCCCTAACGCAGAGGGCTCCGCAGCCCGCTCCCGGCATTAGCCTTTGGCACCATGGGGTGCAACTGTGCTCGCTCCCTCGTTCCCTCCCTCCTGCTTTCATGTATTCCTTGCCAGACCTGCTGCCCTGCAGGAGCCAATGTAGCTAAAGCTCTTGTGGTTATTTTCATTTCCTGGGCTTTGCCGGGGGACCAGCTAAGACCTTGGCAGAGCTGTGCGCGTACAGCTCCCCAGCCACCTGCGGCTGGGAGGCCGGCAGAGGGAGCTAACAACACTACTTGGGGGTTGGATTTTTGTTTAGTCATGCAAAAATAGCACTTACTATTTTGCTGGGGATTTTTCAACAGCAGTGATGAATTTTGAGAAAAGGGAGAGAGCGTGTGTGAAGGCAACACCAAGCAAGCACGTGTGTGGCAAGATCCAGGCAGCCTTTGCAGCTGTTCGCAGCACTTAGTGTGGGCCAACTTCACGGAATAAATCATGCTCTGTTGCTCTACCCGCTGCACCACGTTTTCAGCCCGGGGCCCTCGCTCGAAGCACCAGTGCCCTGGCGCTTCAGCAGGGTTCAGAGCTGGCCCAGACGCCCGCTGCTCTCCCCAGGGCCCCGTGGGGATGGAGCGAGCGCAGAGGGCTGCTCTGATGCGCTGCTCTCAGGGCCGGAGCCTGAATCCATACTAAACCCCCTCAAAGTGGGTTCTTGGCAGTTTTAACTAGAGACACCTGGATATGAACATTTTTCAGAATCTAACATGCACTTCCCAGTGCCAGTGCAGAGCTCCCCAGGCACTGCAAACGACATGACTCCTACCTTTTGTTAAACTTTGTCTGATTTTAGATTAAAACGACCTAAAATCCCGAGTCTACCACGGCAAGACATATTCACCTAAATGTGGCTTTACTTCCTCTTCTTTTCACATAACAAATATGCTAAACAAGCACTTCTTTGTGACTAAAATGCTGAACTACTTTTTATACTGTTTATAGGGAATACAGAAAGGATAAACAATGCTTTTAACAATGCAAATTGTTCAAAGACGGAGTGGGTTTTTTTGAGAAGATCTCATTTATTTTTCATCACTTAGGTGGTTTGATTAACTTTGGTGAATTTTACTGCATTTGGCTAATGATGGCAGGCTGTTTTTATGGCCCTTTCGCAATTGCTTTCACTTTCTGGTTCTCAGGCACAATTCTCTCTGGGCTCACAAAGCCCTTTTACAACAACAATAAAACCTGAATTAAAACATAAAGAATATTTTATTTCTTCACCACTTTTTAAAATGCATTTTGAAATTTGGACCTAACACAATCTGACAGTTTGGATAGGTGGGTTAATACCAAAAATGCCTATCAATCAGGCACGTTCTTTATAGTGCTAAGACATTTTAGATGTAAAGCGGTCTGAAGTGCTTGCTGTTGAAATGAATGCAGCAGCAAGAGTGAGAAACCTTGAAGAGGGACAGAAGAAAGGGCTTTTTTTGTTGGGTGGTGATATTTTTTTCCTTGCTGGGAAGCAGGCTTGAATATATTTAGGAGAACTTGGAATTATTATCATTTCAATGTTAGAGCCTTTGAATTTTATAGCTATTTGTGTAACGGACAATTGTTTAGATCTCTTCTAATCTGCTTGCGTACTCAGTTTATATTTGTTGGGGAACATGGGATTATTTGGTTTAAGCATTTGCCCTGAACTTCCACAGAGCCACTACAGTGAAAATGGAAAGCCCCCCATTAAATAAATCCTCTCTTGAAAGCAACAGATTGGCAAATAAATTTGTTAATGTAGTGAGAATATAGTTACACAGGGTTGGCAGTAATTAAAGGTAACTAAAAAGAACTCTGGTGTTTGGATGTATGAGGGCAGATTCTGTGCACCATTTAGGAACTGTATTTGAGCACGAAGTGCCATACAAGGAATATAGAGCTTGACATTTGAAATTGCATTGATTTTCATGTAAAAGGAGGAGAAATTTTGCTCATCCTTAAATACAGAATCACTATTCCAAGATGTTGCAACTAACTTTGGCATCTTATGTCTTCCAGACTATCTTCTGCCATACAGAGTTACAGTGAAGCTTGCTTTTTGTTTCCTTTCTATAACTTTTTCTTTTGTAAATCTAACAATTTTGTGACTAGGCAAGGGAAAAAAAGTCAACAGCCCTCAACAAGTGACAGGACTCTACTGAGCACATTTCCGACCCACCAGAATGCCCACTCTAAATTAACATAACTGCCTGACATTGAGGGGCTTTTGTACTTTTAAACTCCAATTGCCATTGGAAGAACCCCAGAAATGCTTAATGCCCCACTCCTACAATGAATTCTCTGTAGGTGGACCTTTATGCCCATGCACAGCCCCATTCAAGTCGCTGGGAGTCAGCATGGGCAGACAGACCTAAATTTCTAATTGCTGTACAGGAATATAGACTGCAAGGGGCCTCCTAGGGTCATCGAGTCCTGGCCCCAGGTGCCACATCAAATAATCCTTTTTCAATAAACTTCCACGTTCCATTTTAAAGTAGAATTGCTTTATTTGCCCCCACTACTATGAGGCTTTCTAGCCTGGTTTTGTTTTTTGTGGGGGGAAGGGGGAGAGAAGGTTGCCTTTTTAAAAATAAATGTTGGAAATGCATTCCATCAAAATGATACTCGTGACATTTTCTGTGAAAAGTCAAAAGCATCATGAACATATATCTATCTCTTGCAGAAGATGTGTGCAAACTCTTACAAGATTCTTATTTAGAAGCTTATATGTATATTCATTTATAAGGTCAGCAAAGGCACAAAGGAGTACAGGATAAATTGCAACCACAGTACATGACTTAATATGCACATTGCACAGAACACTCATCTTGCCTTGCTTGCTGATTTTGGTATTTAAAAAGGAATTTAAAAAAATCCTTTCTATACCATGCAAACTGTATCTGCAATAAGATGTTGTGCTAACACAAAGAAAGATGTATAAAACCATAGGCAGAATTTGTGTTTTCTGAAACAGTGCTAAGTGAGGCTGGGGGTAGGCTGGTATCACTGAGGAGTGGATTTGGCGGCAGCTGGAAAAGTCRTTGAGGGAAGTCAGAGGTGGCCGAAGGGCAGGTGCCCCACTAGAGGCAGCACCTGCGCAGACAGCCGGGCTCCAAAGCCTCTGCCCACCCCTCAAGCAAAGACGCTTCCGTATTTAGCCATGGGAAGCAGCCACACAGTCTTGGGTTTATTTCTATGCCCTTGTTTAGGATCACACCCAAATAATCAAACTTACACAATTTGATCTAAACAATCAAATTGGAAAGAAAAAACATGGGGTATCCAGACGCCAGGAAATAACAAATGGTCACCAGCTCCTGTGTATTTACCACAGCTACAGAGTGAATTTGAAGAAGGTGCTATAGGGAACTGCCATCAGGGAGYGAGATCGGCACTCTGATTTAGCCCTGAACCGCCTGTAGCACGCACAACGTGTCCTACCTGCCTGGCTGAGTCCTGCCCGCTCCCCACCGCTTTCCTCTCTCCTCACTCTCCTCTCCCAGGCAGGAGAGGGGAAACGCCTGCCGTTTGGGGTGCAGCTGCCAGCTTTTAGCAGCGCAATCCCCTGGCTGTACCCCATCCCCGCCTCACACCTGGGATTGATACATGATAGGGAATTTACTTTTCTTTGTGCCTTATTTTTGCAACATTCCAGCATGTAAGTAACTAGGTTTTTAAAAAATAAGTATGGGTAGTTTCACACTCTTGCCTCTCTAGTAAACCTCTAGCATAAATGCATTGCACTTAAAAGGTGGGTTTTTCAGCAGCACATTTGCAAGCTAGGACAGGCTCCTGTGGGCCTCACTGTGCACCTCAGGAATTCCAGAAAATATTAGTTTATTCCAAAAAAGGCTTTACAGTATTTACATGGCTGTCCTGCGTAACCATGTTTCTATTCAGCTCTCCATTCTTTCTTTGCAACAGAAGTGGATGTGTTGCATTCCCCAGAGAGTCTGCACCTGCCTGAAAAATGAGAGCCCCAGCACGTCTCCTGAGCCTTAGGCCCACACATCGCATCTGAGTACAGCAGGCTCCAAGCCGAGCCACTGCACGTCAGAGGGGGAATACTCAGAACGTGGGACCTTAGCTGCCTTCAGTTGCCAAAGCAGCATCTTTTAGTCATTTTCAGTCAGTCAGCCATGTTGCAAATCTGCTCCCTTCCCTCAGCTAGTTTTATATCATGGATACCAGTGGTGTGACTGGCCATCACACACTATGTGGTGAAAGCACATGTGGTTTGAGAGATTTCACTTCGAAGGACAGACATAAAAGTTACTTAGCCACTGAACTGCTTCGTTCACTCTCTTTTGTATAAACGCATGCAGATACACAGAAGCCCTACGCTGTATAAACCCATGGGTTTTGCAGATGAGGTTGCATTATAAAAACCTATGCAAAAAGGATAACTAGGTGGTATAGTTAGGTGCTGGCAAAACAGTAAATCAAAATACACTTAACTGCCACTTCATTCACACACAACACAATAATGCTGAGCGTTACATGATCACATGCTGTTTTCCCGATAACCTCAAGGCACACATGTAACTTCCCTGTGTGCAGCAACCCGTATATGGCAGAGCCCATAAATCAGCAGGACACATTACATGGGGTCACTGAACCAGCGGCTCTAAAGCTGCGTATCTATAAGGCCGCCTGAGGAGAAAACTTGGGTGTTGCCTTTCTGGATCAGAAATACAAACTACTGTTTGGATGAACCTGTGGTTGGGGGTGGAGAAAGTATTCTAGCTGTGACTTAGTCTAGATGGCACTAAGATAGTGCTGGCAGGCCGGGGGAAGGGGGGTGGGAGTACTGCTTGTGCTTCTGCTGATAATGCCCATGATAGCGTGGCTGCTGCTTGCACCAGTGGTGTGCCACTGGGGAGCACAGGGAGGTCTGGGAGTGAGTCAGGGACGGTGCTGCCCGCTCAGGGGAAGAAAACACATGTATGAGTCATGCAYGATGTATAAGCGACCTGAGAAACTATTGTGCACATGCCCACTGCGCTAAGGACCAGAGACTATGGGGAAGCCCTTGCGCTATGGGTTCTGTAATCCTTACGGGGGTACTCCCTCGATACGGTAATTCTTACACAATAGGTGAAGCTAGAAAACTGTTAGAATAAACACAGAGTGGGAGTAGGACCACTGAACCTCAAGCAAGTCACTCAACTTATGTGTGACTGGGGTGGCAGTCTGCCTCAAAAACGTCCAGCCAGAGCCAGAGCCAGGACTGCAAAGGGAGACTCTGGAAATCAGGGTCCTGGGGATGTGACCAGCATGGCAGGTGGCTGCATGAAGCCCGTACAATATCAACAGCCATGTAATTAGTGAGATAAGCGTTGCCAAACACCTCTTCCCTCAAAGTTAATTCAACCTGGCAATATGCAACATTTAGCAACCCAACACATGGCCACATATTTAGTATACGAATAGCTGAGATATACTATATTTTCATTGTGATGTTTCTCTGCCAGAAGGATTCCTCTGTTGTAAGGTTTCTGGGCTATGTCTCTGATCTCCATTATGCAGGGTAAACACTCCCTGGATAACACCCCTGGCCAGAGCCCATAAATACTATGGTTTCCAATACTGAATTATAAATAGCATGTGATAGCTTTTCTCTGCTCCAAGCTACTGCATTTTACCAGAAATCTGAACAAGAAAGGCCTGTCTGTATCACCCATTCGTAACAGTATTTGCTTTCCAGAAATTATCTCAATAAAAATTCTCAGGTTCAAGCTGAAAGAAGCTTTTTTTGACTTTTTGTGACGCAGTAGAAACAGTACTACGCTGCTAACAAATGTCCAGGGTAAATACACGATGATTAATATCAAAGTTCAAGGCTAAATGGAGTAAATAAAATATTACAGCCAACTTCATAAGTTTCCCTGAAGGTACAATATCCAGACTGAAGTTTTTTTCAGTCTGAACAGAACCAAAACTCTCCCCCCCCCGCAAAAAAAAAAAAAAAAAAAAATCCAAACCTTGGATTGGAAGACGCAATGATTGGACATTTAGGTAACTAACCTCAACTTGTTCAAATTTATAATCACATTGGGAAAGGGGTGGGTTATCCTCAAGTTGTGTGCAATAAAAAGACACATTTGTTTAATTGTTTGTATCCTTCCCTACCACCACCAAAAAAAGAAAAGATACAGAGAAATGGTACGTGCTTGCATGTTTGGAAGGCATGAACCAAAATGGACTATCCCTGATACCTACAGCAAATCCCAAAGGTCAGAGTTTAAAACGGTGCCCAAGAACACGAATAATTTTTATGCAAGCCCTTACTGCTGTTTCTGTTATGAAACAAATTAAGTTTTAACTTAAAGAACTTCATTGAATCATTGTGAAAAATATGATGCAATTTGGTACTACTGCTAAACTAGGTCAACAGTGAGGGGATGTGGCATCGTGAACCATGCTTGCTTTCAGAGAGGCCAGCATTACTGCCTCTCACTTCAGCAAAAGGGAAAAAACAGAGCACAAAAGGAAGAAAATTACACTGAGCAGTAGTGAACATAGAAATACCACATGTATTCCATCCAAATTTAACCCTGGAAAGTATACGCAAGAGAGTGGGGAGCAATGGAAAAAGCAGAAAATTAGCGGACATGAAGGGTAACACTTACTGATTCGGGATCCCGCTGCTGTTCAAGGAAAGCTGAAAATTCCACCAGTCTGAGCTTGGTTGTGCCAATCGATCGACCCTGCCAAGCAGGGACTGAGGGAGCTGGAGCTGATGTAGGCTCAAATCCTAAAACAGAAGGAATTATTTTCATGAAGTTGTTGATAGTTTCTACATTTACATTTTCTAGATTAAATATAACTGGGAATCACTCATGTTGCCTTTGATCATTGATATTAGTTTTAGCAAATTATAAATTCAGAATGAGTTAAAATGGGAAAAACACAAAATAACATGTAGAAAAAAGGTCCCAACCCAGTAAGAAGGAATTTGGATGAGCTAAGAACAGTGCAAATAAAAGATCTACTTCTTTGCTTCCTTGTGGTCATAAGTCACTGCAGAATTTTTGTTTAAATTATATATTAGATTATAGAATTTTATAGAGACTTCACACAGACTTACAGCTGACCCTTTCTTGGAAACAGGCAGCAAGATACAGAGAAGATATTACTGCCTTGGGAGTCAAGAGAACGGGCTTCCATTTCTGGCTACTAATGTGCCACATGTTACAAGTAAATCACCTCTCTTTTTGCCTATTTCTTCTGCCACTCTCAATTCTTCTTTCATATTTAGAGTATAAGCTTTTCAAGGCAGGGACTGTCTCTTACTATGTATTTGCACATTGGGGCTTTGACTTCTTTTGGAGCTTTTAGGCATCATTGTATTACAGATAATAATAAATAATTACTGTAGAGAGCTGAATCATACCCTAAAGAGAAAAAAAAAAGCTTTTAAATTGATAATAAAGAGGGAATGACATGATCTAGAGAGAGAAGGGATGTTAACCACCAACTCTAATTCACCTCAAGAGAAAGAATAAACACTATCTCTTGCTCCCCATTGTGGAAAATTAGATGAGAAGGAAACAAAATAGTAAAGGAAGAGGAGAAAGACAGCAACTGGAAGGCAGTGACAGATCTCAGGAGAGAAGCAGGCACAAGTAAGGTAGGGGTGAGGCATCAGGGGTTAGAAAAGCAAGATAATCCTGAGTTGGGTTGAGCCCAAGTGAGAGGTCAAAGGAATTGTGTATTTTTATCTCATAATGGGAGTTCAGTACATGACTCCAAACCTCAAATTTAGGCAATGAAGGTTTGAGGCTTGTATGGAACAGGGAATTACAACAGTCAAAACTTGCCTGCCTAAACATGAACAGGAATTCTAATGAAGTAAAAACACACAAATGGTTTTTGACTGTTTTAGAAATCCTAATAATCATATTTTGAAAGAAATTATGGAAGAAAAAGGTGAAGATGATCAAGATGTCTTGACTTCAAAGAACAACATTAGGAAGATCAAGAAAAAAGAAAAAATCAGGGACACAGAGACATAGCCTTTGCTTTAGCATAACATAGCAGGAAGTTATAAAAAAAACCAACAAAAATGGTTAAGAGCCAGAAAACAGCAGGTTAAACAATCAGAAGCATGGTGTAGTTTGGTGATGGAGATGTTAAGTTAGTTGCCATCTACAAAGAAATAATGATCTTCCCTGAAATTAGCAATGAAACAAAGTTGGGAAAAGGAGTAGGGAAGTAGCCAAGGAAAAGGCTTGATCAATTCAAGCAAGAGAAGTCAGAATAAACATTAGGTATCTATCAAAGTGGTACTAGGCACAGCAGGGACCTTCAAGAGGGGAGAGTTATCAACAACCAGATTCACAGAGATGTTTTATACTTAAGACTAAACATAAATGCTTTTGGAACAGTTTCAGCCACCATTTAAAATAAACTGAGGCTTATTCTCATTAGAGATGGAAGCAAGATTTAGCTATTAAAATACAAACATGCATCCTATTATTCATTTTATTTTTTACAAGCTGTTTTCCTATGATATGAAACGGTGACTGGAGATCACATATCACAATTCTTCACACATATATTAGTGTTTCCTACCTAAAACTAAAAAGGAACCCCAGTGATTTTCCCTCATATATAATCAGATACTTTTACACTGCTTTTTGGTAGGGACAAGTTTTGGGTTGGATACAGGAGACATTAGATACAGAGTAGTGGCTCTGTCCACCTCAGGAATTAAAACATCACATTCAGTACACAATTCAAGTCTTTTTAAAGGAGACCATAAACTGAAGAATTACCTGAAATGGGAGCTGTGACCGATGGCTGTATAGGATAGGCCTGCTGAACGAATGGCTTTACACTGGAATAAATAGTTATACAAAAATCATATACCACGCCACTCATAGCTTATTCCATTAGAGTCACATAGTATAAGAAAATACATAGTTAATGACCATTACCCACAAATATATTGCCTCCTTACACCCCGTATTTAAAAGACAGGCAATAAAGAGATAACAGAGAGAAGGGGGCATGAGAATTGCACTAAACATCTTTAAGCCCGGAGCTTGCCAGCGGTCAGCTACGTACGAGGAAACCATTGCGGGACATGCCTTGACCCGCTTTACACAAGATTGCTCTGACTCCCTATTAATCCAAACAACAGTGAACTGCAGGGCCACAAAGACTCCCACTGACCTAAAGGGAATAAGGTGGGGAGAATTTGAAAAATAAGGCAGGGAGATGTTGCTGGACCRGAGACCACTGCAGGGCTAAAAATGCCTGAAGGAAGGGCAAAGACTTCCTTCCCCACATGGTGCTGTGGGTATCGAGGTGCCAAGGACTGGTGACCCTCGGTGAACACAAAGAGGCCTCAAGTGGTCTTCCTCTGCCCTGCAGGAAAAAAGTTCCCTTTTCCTCTAGTATCACTCATATATTTAAACAGGGCTTGTCCTGGAAACTTATTCACAGGCAAAACCTAATCAGACGCTTCCCTTGCATTATCGCTCCAYCTTACCATGGGAGAAAAAAGCGTGTTACCATTAGGTGTTCAGCATCAGATTTGAGGTCTGGGATCCCTTCTAACTTTTTGAACACGAGTTCACTTCGCTGTAAAGACTCTTTCTTTCCATACAGTTATCTTTTCCTTCTTTTTAGAAAGATTTGTAAATTTTTGCCTCAGSCAAAATTTATCCTCAGGCAGCAAACTCCACAAGCCAGCCCCACAGTGCATATAGAAGGACATTCTATTTTTCAGACTTACTCTTGCGAGGATCCAGGCTGCCCCGTTTGGATCATGCCCGGCCAAAACTGAAAGAGGAAAAACAAACAAACAGACCCACAATTGTTTTCTTTGTTGAAAGGTTTGGGATATTTCTGAACACGTAGGATTCCTCTTGCAAACACAAATGAAAGCATTAATCCATTCACTCAGCCTTAGTTTTCTACTGACCATTTTTAGAAAACACAGGGATTTTGGGGGGGGACTCAGCTAACAACTTACCCCAGGTGCCCCAGGAAACGTAGGACGGGGAATTCCTGGCAGGCCCAACTTGTTGTGAATAGCAGTAGCTGAGACTATCTGAGCTGATGACATTGCTGCCATGTGCTGGAGTGCTTTGTCCTTTGCTGTCTGATCCTTTAACATGACAATTACATGGAGTCTTAAAACATTTGGCACAACAAATGATGTTAAATAATTGCAGCTACAAGCACATAACTAAAAACTTAAAAAGCCACACAGAAAATGCAAAAATAGCAAACCATGCAGGAAAAAAATACAGCACAGAGGCTAACACTCAAACTACCTCAAGGCAAAACCTCCTCTCAGACATGCGTGGCAGACCTGAACTCTCAGTCTGCTCTCCCAGCTCGCAGGAGGCTCTGGGAGGGCAAACTGCTGCCCACTTATTTACATGGGCAAATTCTGCTGATTTTATATCAGGCTCAACTGAAAATGGTCTGCTGCTAAGGCTCTGCCTGCAGGACAGGGATCACTGAGATTTGAGCTCTATCATTTTGATCTAAGAGAAGTTTGCCTTTAATATTACACTTTAAAATGAGAACACAGAACTGCAACTGACTTGTGAACAATGACAGATTTTTCTTCATGCTTACAAGTTTAGAAACATTTCAAATTCTGTTTCACAACAAGTACTTTATAAGTTGGATCACAAAAACATAAATGACATTTTAAACTTCCAGTTGTGGTATTTTACTAATTTTTAGTGTTCCCAAAGAACACAATTAGCCATAAAATCTCTGCTGTTTTCAAGTATATAGAAACAAGTTTAAGAAAAGACGGTTTATGACTGATTACTTGTATTAACGCAGCACTTGAAGTCCTAGTCACTGCCAATTGTGTATGATCACAGAATAGAAAAAGAAAGTCTCTAATGCAACMGAATTAACTACGTGGATATTTTAGGTCAGATAAAATAAGTAAATAGTAGACTGTTACTATTTGGTCAAGAAGGGTTCCTCATCTCCAGTACTGTATGAGTAAGTGCTAATATTTAGGTACATGACTTAGAAGGAAGGAACACAAGCAATATTAGGCAAGGATTTTTTTTGTTTTTCTGGTTTTACTTTACAAGCAAAGTAGCAAGCATGCTGGCAAGAGATGCATGCTCTTATATATGGTATATGACTCTGCACATATGCTCCCCCTAAAGCTTGTATGTAGTAGTACTATAGGTGAGCAGTTTCTTCCTTTGAATAGCTCCTTTAGAAACAGCACAGGCTGAAAGTACAGAAAAAGCTAGCCAAAAATTCTGCCAAGCACAGCTAAGGTACATAATACTTGGTTTAGTTAAAATACTTACCATGCTTGTTACCTGGATACAACAACAAACAGTTTATTAAAATGCTTGTGTAGAATAGCAGATTTTTAGCAAAATATGAACAGAATAATAAGAAACAAAGGAAGAGCAGTTTGCTCAACATTAAATATCAGGTTTAAACAAATGCCTCATTTTCACCTAGGGACTGATTCATTAAAAGAAAGAAAAAAAAAGAAAAAGAAAACCAAAACACTGGGGAAAACAACCCCCATCTCCATGTGTGAAAGCTGCAGATATCAAATGAAGAGGATTGTTGCTGAACTTGTTTCCCCAAGCTTTAAAAGGAGCCTCTGCAGGCTTTGCTGGGAGCTGCAGCCGGGCATCCGCTCACTCAGGAGAGCAGCGGGTGGAGCAGGGGAGCAGCTGTTCCCAGCAGTGTCCCCCCTCCGCACCTTGCAGGATTCAAGGCAGAAATTCAGTCAGGTGCAGCGCTTCTAGTAGCAGCAGTAACATCTGCGGACTCATCTGCGCTTCCTCCTGTACAGCCCCCAGGGAAGGGGCCGCGCGCAACACGGCTCCTACAAAAGTCACGCTGCCAGGGAGAAAAGGGAGGTGGGGAGCAGTGCAGGACCGTGCTTTCTGCCCTTTCCAAAGCAAGGGACTACCTAAGTTCACCTGACAATACATCTGCACGGCAGCTTCTACCCTACCACTGCGCCATGGACAGAAGGGGGGGAACATGCTGTCCACTAGCATTTGGGTGAACAAAACTTGGTTGTTTTATCAAGTTGTAGCTTTCCCTTATAACTATGAACATTTTAATTGATAAGAGCTGGAAGTCAGCTCATGACTCTTCCTGCTGCTGGCACTGACACCTACAGGCTGACAAGGCAGGAAGGGGTGCTAGGAGGGGTCAAGGATGGGATGTTTTACTGGCTGCTTTCTGATGCCTGCAGCTGGCAGGGCTAAAATGTGCTACAGTGGGTGAAAACAAGTTGCTGTCTCCTGAGATCCATGCAGCTCTCCAGAAAGCCAACTTCTCCATCCTCCTGCACAGTAAAAAGGACTTGCTTGAGGAATCTCCTTATTTTCATGCGTTTTCATGATGAAGGTATCGTGAAAACGCATGAAAATAAGGAGATTCCTCAAGCAGTACCTGTGGTCTCTTTGGCTTTGGCACGCACTATGAAGATAGTGGCTCCACCAGGCCTTTCTGTCCCCTTTTCCTTATTTTTTGTTAGGCTAGCTGGCTTGGAAATGCCAAACCATACAAGTCTTGCACCCAGTCAGCTAAATCATAACAAAAACAAACATACAGGGGATCAGTATCCTGTGTGTGAAATGTGTGATTTGAGAGATGCCCTGTACATGTGCCTCTGGGTCCTAGTAACCTCCCCAACTATGTGAACTCTGCTTTTGGGATTACCTTGTTATTCTGCAGAACATTTTGCCGCATCACAGCCTCATCTCCAGCACCGCCTCGTCACTACAGCCAGCCAGCTGTGTCAGTGGCAGCACACAAAAACGCAGCTAATTCTTGTGCTCTCCTCAAGTTCCCAAACCCATACTGTTCTGCTGCTATAATGGGCTTATTATTTGGTGGATCTAAACTACAGAAGAATTTAAAAGTAAAGGCTTTGCTAGTGACATAAAAGTCCGTTTCTGGGAGCTGCTTGAGCCCAGGGCAAATTATATACCTACGATGTGGTTCATCTCGCCTCGCTTCAGCCATGTAAGTGGCTCCAGTCTAAGGAAGATGTCTAACCTCACACTATTGTCAGTGAAGAAGCACCTCCAGGAGACAATTTACCTCTTCCTAAATAGACATCTAAAGCAACTGGAAGGCATTACTTTCTGGAGGTTGCTATCTCTGCCCAAAGATTAGAATAGGAGCCTAGACACCCARCTTCTACCTGGCAACAGTTATGCCACGTAAATCCCACCCTGACAGATGAACTGAATAGAAATTTGTAAAGACTTACACTTCCTTCAAGACTTACGCTTCCTGTTTGTTCACAGGAGCAGGAACTTTGAAACTGTCTTGRAGGGTCTGCTGCCCTCCATTAGCAATAAGCCTGACACTGCTTAATTTCAGGAGCAGCAACAGGGATTGTTGGCAGGAGGTAACACCTGCCGTTTCATGAGACAAGAAGGGATGCCCCTTGCCTCTTGCCATTTGGTGCCTTTCGCCCCAGAACGTCCTGCGTTTTGTGGTGGCCATTCATTTCATCCTCTTGGACATTTTCAGGAGGATGGAGAGACAGCAAAAATGCATAGGATGACAGCTCAGAAATGCAGCCCTTGTGATACGGCTACAGTCTTGAGGAATTTCAAGGACTCCTATAAAGTTTCCCAGTAAGTCGCAAATCTGCCAGCTCCATTGCATGTTAGCAGGCTCTGGCTAACACACATCAAGGGGAAGTTCCACCTTTTGTAGGCTTAGGAACCTCTGCATAGTCAGAAGAATAGTCCCCCCCCCCCCAAAGTTACTGTAATTTCACATTCAAACACAAAAGAAATCAAATTCAAAATCAAATACAAACATATAAGAGGTCCTGACGTCCATTGGTACAAAGTGTTTTAGCTCCAWGAAAGTTTTGGAGAGCTGCAAGGTGGTGGCCTGTACTTCTATAATCAGGCAGACATGCCAGTCTTCAAAAAGAAATGGGAAAACCACACTTAAAAGTTGTTTATTTAAATTGAAATATGACCTTGTCTGTCACTTAAAAAAACAAATATATGTACTTTTTAAAGCTCGAATGGAGAGTGCATGTAACCAGGAGGGAATGAGGCTTTCCACCTATCACTGCAATGCAGCCACTTCTGGGATGAAACTTAGTAACTGATTAATAACACACAATGGTATTACATCACAGTTTAGGCAGCAAGAGAAGTAATATATCCAATTAAAACGGCAGGGGTAATTTAAACAGGCAGATTATAGTAATTACCCAGGTTGGAATTTGGCCAGGACAAATGGGTTAACACCCCTACTCTGAATGGGAATGTTGTGGGATTTTTAACAACTGCAAATAGTTAAGACTTTGATTTCCTATCTTGTCCAAGACGTAAAGGGTTTGATTTTGCACTCACTCATGCTGCTGTGTAAATCTGGAATAAATCCTTTCAGCTCAATGAGGTTTATACTGATGTAAGTAAAATAAAAATTTGGCCCAGAATATGCAGTGCTGCAGCGCACCACGCTGAGGTCCGGCAGAGGCCTGGGGGAACAGTATCTCCTACCGAATCATTAACTCCTGACGGAGCTTTAGGTATTTCTTGGATATGTCCCATCTGGCACTGACCTGGCTTGACCCTACTTAATTTATGAGCTCTGACAGGATTGCTGCCGCCCAGGAATGACACTGTAGTAAGTAACAGACTTCACTTTTAAACTGCTGTCTTCCTCTCTCCTTATAAAAGTCTTCTATGCTTTGCTACATAATTAGTAGTATTGCTGAGCCGGATTAAGAGTGCTATCAGTGGAAATGTGGACTAGTTCTACTGACTCTCTAAAATGTCATCATTGTAATGGAGATCGGGATCTGTTCCATGTTTTAGCTGACTATCTCTGACTGCAGTTGCAAACATTTGGTTTTCATAAGGGGTAAGCTCTAAGACTCTAATGCAAGGATGTAACTTTTAATGAATCAGGCCCTTGAGTTCTACTTTTCACCCGTTAGTTTTGGGATACAAAATACACAGTTAAATTAGATAAGAAAAATTCCCCAGTATCATCCAATTATAAATCGCAGTATCCATAAAAGCCCCATGTGAAACAAGACTTCTACATCACAAGCACAAGAGGATTTGTGCTTGACTTTCTTTTAATTCAACATAAACAGTAGAATAATTCAATGAATCAGTTCAAACTAGTTCTACAGCAAAAAAATAAAAACTGTTATCCTAAAATGGTAAATGAGGCTTTGAATACCATGTTATCTATGACTTTGGAAAAAAAAATCTAAGACAGTATGAAAGATTAAGTACAACAGAATACAATATTAATTCAAGAAACCCCAAAACCTGTACCAATATTTCAAATATGAAACTTTCTGGTAAGGAATAAAATATGACATAAGAGAGGAAACAACAATTTGCTCACAAAATTACAGTAACGCTAACATAAAATAGTTTCCCAATAAGCAATTTTGCAGATGTTATTTCTGCTCAGATCTTGTATTGATTCAAATAACCTTTGCAATAATTAGCTGTAGCTCAAAAAAGATAAACAAATCATGAAAATATACAATTGTTCTGGACAAAAGATAGAGAGCACTTCAGTGTTTCTAGCCCTGATCTCCAATTTGCTTATTATTAGAGAAGACAGGAGTAAATACAAAAGCTGGCTATTTCAGCCAGGCAATAGCTAATGCCAAGAAGAGAATGCGCATTCAAAGCTGTCCCAACTTGCTGCCTAATGAGTAGCAATTAATCCATCTTATTGTATTTCAAAATGCTGAAGACTCCATTCACATCAAAGGGAATTTTTCAAGGCTTTTATCATTGTTCATTTAAAAAGTATAGAGCTATCTTTAGCATTCTATAATTGACAACAATATTTTCTTTTTATCCCTCAATGCAGAATGTAGAATAATGGATTTTAAAACATGTAATACATGAACCGTAGGCATTTTAATGTTTCTTTTTGTGTCTGTCTAATTAATCTTGCACTATGAAAAAATATCTAAAATGAAAGTCTAAGATAGACGTATATGCTGCTGTGAAGACCTTTACTCTCTATTTAGGCACAACTTCCAATGCACCTTTTTTCCTGAATAAACAGAGGTAATTTTGGCTCCCTGTCAGTGCAAAGGTGGGAAATGCTGCAACCTGACGCTATGGACTGGTACATTTGAGGTGGAAAAACAACATCAGAAAGTAAAAATTCTGCTTTTCCTCCTCCAGTCTCTGAGTGAGAGGAAATGTCACAAAGAGGAACTGCCTCTCAGATCCATCTCTAAGGACTCCTTTATTCCAACCTCTCTTAGCTCTTTCATGAGATGAAATTTCTCCAACCTCAGAAAGATTTTAATAATCTCAGACAAGTAAGACAAAATCTCTAAAAACTGTTTTCCCGTAGTAAAAGAAATTAAAATGTTTAACATCCCTGGAAGGGCTGATGGGACATTCTGTATTGGTGGTCCTGAAATGTAGCAATAGCACAGGTAAAAATTCTCCTTCTTGCAGGCTAAGGATTCATCAATCCAAGTGACTGTTGGTATCTGTTATTGAAGAAAAGGAACTCTGCTGTACCAAAAAGACTTTACAGAAAGCAGGTAAGAATTCAGTCTATTAGGTAAGCTTCAGTAATACTGTATCCAGTGCCTTGGGTAAGGATAGCTCTGAAACCTGTCCATCCATTTGGATTTCTGCAGAAGATAAGCAAGAGAATGAATGCCTCAGATTCCTCAGCAGGTATGCCAAGTACTCTCCTTGTCATGAGCACGGTTCAGACAGAGGCTAGGCAGGAAGATCTCTGGGTTTGAAATAAACCCACAAGGTGTCTCAGGAACAAAAGTTATTTGTTATACCCTGCGTCAAGGTAAAGAGACCAGGAACGGAGGTCAATGGGACAGATCAGCCACATCCTGAAAGATCAATAAAAAATGATAATACAGAGACCACTACTAGCAGTGGACTGGATGTCAGCGGGGGGAGGAGTGCCTCCACGCCAAACCCCGCAAGCCTCAGGTCCCTGCCAGCCACCAGTTCAGCTACAGCAGCACTGCAACACAGCGAACGACCAGCTTCTCTGTAATAACCTACCACACATACATGCAGGAGGTGTGCTGAGGGAATACTTTTGTGGCAAGAGGAAGAAACACAGGAGATGAAGACTGCCTCAGGCCAGATCTGACTGAACTCATAATTATGGACTGGCAAGAAGGATCTTTGGATTTCTTCCATAGTGTGCTTTCGCCTCACACTGTAGTTAGGAAACTTGACATTGGAGGCATGTATTATTTTAAGTAGTAATTGGTCTCCTGAATGCCACCAATCACATGTTTTACAAAGTAATTGCAAGTACTAGCTCATTGTTAAAGCTGCAGGATTGGCCAAGAGTAAGAAGTAGTGCTGCGTAATGCAAGTACTAATGCAGCGAGCTAGCAATCCTTTGTTACTTCAAATACTCACAGTCAGTTTCCACCTGTTCCCTAATGCTAATCTGAAGAAACGAAGCTTGAAGTGATTATCCCTTCACAGCAAAATGCAGGCACCACCTGCTCAAGAAGAAGAAATAGAGTGCATAATCTTCCTGAAGAGATCAATGGGACTTTCCAGATTGCTGCTAAAGCGGTCCTCGCTGAAACAATGGGCGTTCCTGGATGACAAAATATATTCAGCTTGTCTTCATTTCAAATCAGTGATGTTTTTCTCAAGCAGTTTTCAAAGTATACTGGGAAATACAGATGTTTCAATACAGGAATAAGAAGAAAAGTACTGGCAATGCCGCTAACAAATTGTCTGGGGGAGTGAGATTCCTTCTCAGGTTCAAAACAAGCAGTTCCTCCCACTTGCAAGTGAGTAATTACAGCACCATGGTCAGTCAGATAAAGTAAAAGCTCCCTTCCTTATAGAGTTAGCATCCTTATGGCAACTTCTTTCATCAAAATTTCATCTCTTCCATTTGGGGAGAAAAAAGTCTGGGAGAGCAGCACCTGCTCTGGAAGGGATCTGTGCAAACAGCACACAAGTCAAGCTGTAGGATCTCATTCATTAAGACCAAGTATGACAAGAAGCCAACGAGTGATGGGGAGAGCCTTCTTGGCTCCCCTGCAAATTTTCAGGCCCTCCTGAGGCCCAGGGCCCTGCAGAAGGGGTGGGATTGTGTCACTGGGTCCCGAACAAAATTGAGGGCACACTTAATGACACCCCAGGGGCTGGGCAGATGCAGGGCTTGCCCATCAGCATCACTCAAGGTGGGGCTGGCTGGGGAACGGCTGGGCAACTTTTGCCGCTTGCAATCCCTGCAGAGAAGTGGGAGAGCAAGAGGGATTGTGCCACCTCGATCCCAGGGCTCGTGGCAAATTCAGAGGCTGGTAAACTTCCCTTTTTACAGAAGGGTTCTCCATCCTTGCGCTGAAGCAAATGTCTTCTGCAGAACAGCAGGGACACGCAGGCATGAGATTCTTCGCAAATCAGTAAATTCTCAGCACCACAACTGTGGCTGAATTTTCAGGCCTCCTCTGCTTTTTATGTAGCTCTGGTGGAGCTGCAACGTGCTGATGGATGTGAAGGGGCAACAAGTTCAGAAACCCTTACAAAATATTTTGCTGCCCTAATAGATTTCTCCTTCTTCAGGTAACTCCTTAAAATCAGAAAACCCTCTGGATCTCTATTTACTGCAAATATTACCTAGGCTAGAGGACTTAAATATTACTAGGGTTGAGCTAGCTTCTTCTTCTTTGGAAAGCTTCAATAAAAATCAGACAACAGGTGCAGTAATAAAGAATATTTTTTGTTTTAAAAAGTGTCTTCTTAGTTTTAAGTTATTTAGGGTATTCAGAAAGGGAAATGTTTTAGAATATTAAAGCCAATACTTTTGTTAGGCTCCTCAGTCTGTATTTTGGCATCTAAATATGTTTCCTGATTTTTGTGGCCCTGAGCACTCACCATTCCTATAAAATCCCTGAGATCTGCTGGTGTTGAGCACTTCTGAAAGTAAGGCCATCTATTTACATATTTAATTTTAGGCATCAAGGATTGACAATTTAAGCTTAAAATGCTACATATCTCTGTATTATTGCACCCTCGGTTAAAAAGCAGTATGTTTAAGTTGTCTTAGTTGTTCTTTATGAACCCCAACTGCTCAGCCACTGCAGCTAAAAAGCCAGCCACCAACAGCCATACAAGCTTGCCAGCATGCTGCCCACTGCGGACTAAAAACCAAATGCTTCTGTCAAGAAAGCCTGTTATAAAGCCAGTCTGTTATTTATATGTTGCAGTTCCAGGATTGTGGTAAGCATCCACAGAGCTCACCACTTAGTATTGTGAAATTACTTTCTGAAACATTTTGCTTTTCAGCTAGAACAAAAACGTGATTTATTCTCATCTGAGAAAAAAAAAATCAACAAAAAGAAAAAAAGGAGGGAAGTAAAAGATTTACAAGTTCCTTTGCTTTTTCTTTAAAAGAAAATCAGCAACAAAACGGTAAAGCTCCCTCTTCCACTTTTTGAGTAATGTAAAAGCAAAACAAAAAGAGTCCCAAGATCTCCACTGGAAAATGTGAAAAAGCAAGCAAACCAAGAAACCCCTATAAATGTTTCCAAGAGTTTCTTTTTAGCCTTAGAATATATTTTATGGAAACCAGGGAAAATGGGGACCTATACAATTCATCAAGTCAGATTAAGCAAACATACTTAATATTCCCTGGACAGGATTCTGACTGAGGCTCTCCAAAGATTAAATGTCAATATTTTACTTTAAAAAATAAATTTTCAGGGAATCTTGAAAATAGTATTTCACTTAAGGTGATATTAGATTGTACTCTAGAAACACCTTATAGTTAGAGCAATCTTGATAAACTGTGCTGTCTGGCACTTAGAATAAACAATCTATTTTAAGTATTTTTGATAGCATTTCAAAAGCACAGACAAAAAAACATTTTGGAACAGAAAAGAACTACCTCAATTACCCCTCTGGAAAAAGAAAAAGTGCCTATACAACTGCACAAAGCCCCTGTGTATTTAAATGCACTAACAGTCTAGCACTCAACTGTTAAAAAACCCTACTGGGTTAAAAAAATCAGGTTTAGGTGCTGAGTTGTTACAAAGAGTAGTTCACGTTGCATTTGGACAGTGTTAAAATAATCTTTTTAAGGTGGATGCTAGTGCAGAAATCAGAGATTAAACACAAAGAAATGTAAACAGCTACCACATGCAAGAAAACTAGGTTACAAGAATCACAGCACCAGGCATTCACCGATCACCATGGAAAACAGGAAGTGAAATGCATAGCAACCACAAGCCCAAAAGCAGAAAAGCGCATACCTTCAGCTTGGAATGAAAATCACGAGATTTCCTTCTGGCAAGAACCTGAATGTGACTAGACACCTGCAGGGTAGGGGAAGGGAGGAAACAAAGGAAAAGCCTGTAACCATGGAGATGAAAAGCCCCCTACAACTGGGCAAGCCAAACGTACCTTAATGGCGGCTTGAATTTCCCGAACTTTCTTTCTTGCTAAGACCTGTATGTGACTAGACACCTACATTGTTCAGATTTATAAAAAAAACAAACAAAAGAAAAACAAAAAGCAAATCAAATTTAAAATATCTATTTTTTAAAAAATAACTTTTTTTCTGAAGGGGGTAAGTTATTTGCATCTTCAGTAAGCTCTGCTGTTAAAGATACCACATTCCCAGCCAGATACCAAGCTCTTAGCCCCAAGGCTTAACAATACAGGTCATCACTGCAGTGACTTACTAAGGGGAAAAAAAGTTTCACCCACTAAATTACGCATTCGGCTACAAGAGAGAAGACCCTGTTGACAAGTGGGCGCAGACCGCGCGCTTCCTGTCACAGCCCCATCCACAGCCAAGCGCCGCTCCCGCACATGGGGCTCCGATGGGATTACTTGCCTGAGCGAGGGCAACACAGAGCTGCCCAGGGCTGCAGGGCATGCCGGGCCAGACCCTGATCATTTCTGCTACTTGACACTTCGCTCAACTCAGCATCACGAAATTTTATCCTTTATTTGTTGTGTTCTACAGCTCCAACAAGGAGCCTCAGGCTGTGTTTTGACCTCACCAAAATGCTCTAAACCCTGGAATGAACGATAAAATACTGGCACAATATAGGTCTCAGAAGAGGAACCTATGCTGGCTTTCTCTGTAATCTGAGTATCAAATTTGCCCATAAAACACTCATGTAGGTGGGGACCAGTACCTTGATGTCAACATGGGCAATGTCCAGGTTTGGCCCGTTATCATTACATATTACATTTCAGTACAAAATCTGTGTAAACCCAGCCCTGCACTGGACCAATATTATTAATCAAAATTGTTGCCTGTGCAGTGAAGGATCTGGGCCCGAGTCACTTCTTGTTTACTCCAGCATGTACCGAAATTCACAATATGGATGATGAGGCTTTAAATTGTGCAGTTCAGCATAGCACAGTACTGCGCAGCATCCTGCAGACCTTGACGTGAATGTTTAAAAACCACAGCGATAAAAACTGCTAAGGAGAGATCTCTCTTATTCTTACTTGACCTAGGGCATACTGTACCAGGTGCTGCACATATTCAAGTTAGTTACAATTCCTGTCTGGGAAATAAGACAAGCAAAAGAAAAGAGGAACCAAAGCTTTATTTCCTCCCTTTTTAAAGCCTATTCCATGACAGTAGTATCAAAACACCCTGTATTTTTAGTGGGAAGCATATAGTGATACATAAATGAACACAGTCTCTGAAGGCCATCTTCAGAGAATTCTTCGTGAAGCAGCTCAGGAACTAGCTTGCAGTAATTCAGAGTTATACTATTGCTTACTAAGCAGTTTTATAGTCAAACATGTAGACCAAGTTTTGACACGCTTTCAGTGGGATATTAGTGGTGTTAAAGGTTACACAAGGAGCACAATTGTAATGTTTAATTGCTCAGCAGAATTTCTAAAGTAATAAGAATCAAACTTTTCTAAACACTCAGTCAAAAGTGATTTACGAAACGTTATAGATGGATGCACAAGTACAGAGCCAGAACATCACCACATGTAAGTCATCACAGCCCTCTTGGTTTCACTGCATCTCTGCCAGTATACGCTGGCCAAGGATCTAGCCCGTACAGTCGGCATTTTGACTCCTGATGCAGTTTTAAGATCACCAGTGTAACCCCAAACCAACGGAGCTCATATAAGCATAAAAGGGCAGAACTTGGATCTTCTCTAGTTTTAGATTTYTTTGTCAATTGTTTGTTCCTTCTCTATGTGCTGCAGTTTCTCTCCCTTCTCATGGCTTTTTTTTCATCCCTTGTACATAGGTTTTCTTCCTAATAGACAAAGGACATCACCCAGGGCAAAATATCACCCAATTCGAAGTGCTTTAAACATGAGCACTGGCAGCAGGCCACCTGTTTGTGCTGACTCAGCACCACCTTCCTCCATGTTACCAAACATGTGTCACATGCAAGCCTTTGCCTTCCCTTCATCCCACGTGGAGATGGGGAGAACTGGGATTGAGCATGTAACGTTAGAGAAAGCAAGGGGGCTCTGTGCTTCACAAAGCAACTCGGAACAGCGCAACAGTTTAGTAACCACAACATAAACTACACCAAGACAGAGTGTGTCTTCTGTGGGACTGCTGATCACTGTGGATATTATAAATTAAGGGATTTAGTCATACGAGAGAAGTTAATGGTTATGCGATAATCATCTGAGAAAGACTTAAGACTAGTTAGAGGTTTATTCTGCCTCTTTGATGAATGAAATCTTACCATGGTCACAGACTAGGAGCCTGAAGGCTCTTATGGGGATTTTTTATTATTGTTATTTCATCCTGTAGCAAGTACTACCCATGAGCTGACAGCATGATTACAATCAGTCCTGCTAGATACTTGTTACTTATTTACCTCTCATATTCAAGGATCATAACCTTTATTATATAGGTAAATTGGCTGGACATGTAGAAGTTTCATTATTCACCACCTCAAAATTATCATTACATTATAGAGTTGTCCTTCTAGAAAGATAAGGCACAATGCTTTATTTTCTGCTTTGACTTCTGAAACATCTTTTTTTTTTTTTTTCCAAATAAGGGGGATGATAGCTTCATGTACACGTAGGTTAATAAAAAATGCATCTCAAACTGTCACTGAAATGATGCACAACACAAAAATCAGTTTTAAATATTTTCTAAAAAGCACATATTTAATCATAACAGTGAAGTCAATACATCATCTCATCAGAGCTGAAGCACAGACAGCCACTGCAGCCAAAAATGCCATGTTTTGTCATTCACTGACATGCATACTTCCCCATTGGGTTATTTTACCTGCTTCCTGGTCCGTGTCTTCCCTGTTCTAAGTTTGATGTATCTCGCTATCAATTCATTCCTACCTGAAACAAAGAAAAATTCATGATAAGGGGCGAGCAGCACCACATCCATAAGTACCATCAAAATATGACATTTAAAAATATGAGCTCTGTGCATATGAGACATTCTTTTTACACATACTCCACTTTACAAACTATTCATCAATATTTCTCATTATTCATCAATATTGCTCTTTCCTCTCCTTAACAGACATTGTATCTGCCACATAAACTGTGCACAGATGACTAAAGTATTCTCCAATTTAAATCCAGCAGCTGTGTTTGCTGGAGGAGGGGAGAACAGCAGCAAGGCAGGTCCCAAGCCAGCGGTTGTGGCCAAGGTCCTAAACGGCTGGAAGGAGGGTTCCCCGCGGCTGGAGGGAGGGCGACACTAGGTCTGGGTTTCTCCGCTTTTGCTTCTGACTCCACCAGACCAACATTTTCAATCCAGGTCCACATGGAGAGCCATTGGAAGGGTGGCTCATCTTGGGAAGATGGGGTGCTGTCCAAGCTGAACCTCCGACTGCCCAGAGGTTAACAGCTGCATGTCAGCTTTGCTCAGAGTTTGAATTTTACAAGGAGGACCACAAAATCTCTCCTCTTTACCAGGAAGCTCTCTGTCTTCCACAGCTTACTAATCACATCCTTAACTTCAGCACAAGAGTGGTCGCACTGCGATGCCTGAGCTCTCTGCTGCAGTGGGACTGATAAACACGGCGGTTTGTTATTTACTCTATTTCTCTTGGAAATGTGCAGTATTTTCAAGTTTCCAAAATGGCTATTTGACTCTTCTTCAGTCACACATTATGCTACTTAATACACACTAACATTTTCTCTCCAAATAATTTCCTTCCTAAATTTTGCTGATGTGGGAGATAAACAGGGCACCACATAAAACTGTTATTTTCACTGTATAGTATGTTTCTTCTCCATGAGTTGTAATAACTTAAATATACTTGTTCAACAAGTCTTAAGTTATGGACTTATTTGCATTCAGCACAAGGGAGAAGCAACCCATGTGTAAAAAATGAGAAAAATGATTCAGTAGCAGGGGAGGGGAGGTTAAGAAAATATCTTGTCACCCACCAAGTTATTTTAAAGTGGATGAGGGCATAGCTGGGGAGTGCAGAAAGCTATTACATCAGCCAGGGGCTCAAACTCCATCAGTTTGATGTTGTGGGGGAGAGACAGGGAAGTTTTAAAGGAGCATGCCTATTTTCTTGAGTGGAACATTGAACACAATTAGTTAAACTAGACTTTCAGTTTCCTTTTTCCTTCTGTCTTCCTCTCTGAACCTTATTTTACACCCTTAGCATAAAATGTCTCACTGCCAGCAGCAGAGTGCTCCTTTCTCTTGGATAGTTTGTTTGCTAAATGAGTACTAGAATATGAAATACCAATGTTCTTTGGAGTAGAGCTACAGTTTCTCTGATTCCCTTTTTGTTTTGGTCTGGACCTTATGCCAGGCTTCTCTGGAACAGGCAACTGTAATCATGATGTGAGGTTTATAACTATTGAACAGGTCTCTTCAGGGCAAACTTCAAGAGGTAAATTTTGTATGAACAAACAGTTTCACAAACAACCAACATTTCTGCACATAAATGAGGGGTTTCCACATGCAAAGGGAGCAGCTAGTTACCTAATTTCATGCAAAGACCTTGTCATTAGGCCAGACAGCAGTTTTGCAGTGTGCTGTTCCAAGAAGGTACTTGCAGTTTTCAGTGACCTACAAGTGCCTTCGTATTCATGGAGTGAAACTATTGCGATGTTCAGTTTCCGTATCTCTGTATTCTTAAATTTTCTTTATCATCATCCAAACAGTTCACTTGAAATAGAAAAAGTAGAAGAAAACTGGAGAGACTTTAAACATCGCTTCACCCATAACAACAAATCCTTCCAAAAGCAGGAACAGCCGCACTTCTAGGACCAACAACTCAGTACAGACAACTTGTATTATATAATAGCTACATTGCCTTTACTTAAATATTCAAGGATGAGACTGGTTTGGACTGATTCTGAGTGCTAATGTCCAATATGGAGAAGGAACTTTCCTTTCTGTGGCTGTCCTCCTATATCCTCATGCAATCATGGCAGCTACCTCACAGTGACAGGACTGCAAATTCACTTGCAGGTGCTAGGTGGGGCCAAAAATGGAGCTGCTACAACACCACACTACTCTTCATTAGCATTAAATGGAACATTTCCACAATGGAAAAATATCATACAATTTGGGGGAAAACACTGAGGGAGAGGCCACAGCAATGAGAAGAAAGAGGGAAAAGGCATACAACAGCAGCACGTCATATTAAAGGTGCTTTGGGTTTTCCAAAACCATTTGGCAGCGGCTTGTAGGGCTTGTATTTTATGCCTCTGCACTGTCTCTTTAGTGAGTATGAGGCTTGCAGAGAGTAAGGAGGTGCTTAAAAATAAAAAKAAAATCAGGAGGACACATTTCATTGCCTGCAGGCAGGGAGCCTTAATGTCGTGGCAATCAGGAATGCAAACACAGGAGCACGCTGGGATCCAGTAGGTTTCAGAGCTCACCATATAGACAGACCAGGGCTGAAACTGTGCTCATACGCTCACTGTATGGTAGGTGATATGAACATCTTCATTTTTTTAAATGCACATTGTGCTCGAATTAGAGAATGACCCTCCGTAGGAAGAACCTTCTTTACAGCTCTTTAAGTAGATGCAGAAATTAAAAAAACAGAACAGTCTCTGGTGTAAAAAAGGTTGTCAGGTTGTCCTTATCAGCAGCTGGTGACTCTGCAAGGTCAATGAATCCATATGGTGATGTAAAGAACACCTTGGCGTCTCTTGTGCCTTGGTCTGCACTGAAGATGTTTCTGATATATGGTCACAGCACAGGCCACTCCTGCCAGCCCATGCCCATTAAGGCAGTCCTCTGAGATCACAGCTGTAGCTGAGCAAGGAAGAGTTACATCTGTTCACAGTTTCACAGTTTTCTTCCCAGTCAAGAGAGCTAGAAAACTATTTTTAAAGGAAAGCTCAGATTCCCATGTAGCCACTTGACAGGAAAAGCAGCTTTATAAAAAACACCAAGCAACGAATGTCTAGTTTGTATTATTCAAAATACCAGCCAAGTGCTGTCGCCAGTTTAGTCCCAGTCCATACGTGAAGTGCTTTGGTGTGAATTAAGAGGGGATTTCTCCAGCCGCCATCTAGCCCGGCAGGGGTATGACTAACTAGATGGTGGTTCTGCAAAGTGCTCACTTTCACTTCAGGTGAAGCCCGGCTTGAGAAGAGTCACCACGGTGGGATAATTGAAGCTCACCGACAGGAAGGTGGAGCTCTATAAGGAACTATGCAGAGACCAAGGCAACAGCCTTACTTTTTCCTAACCACCATGTTTTCAACACAGTAAAGAAATATGCACCAGGTTTAACCAGAGCAAGTGATATGAGGCTCAGTAAATAGCCTCTGCCTATCCAGAATGATCTGAAAAGCCTTAATGTCTTTCTTAGACTACCAAAACGCCATAAACACAAACATAAGTATTGCCTAACGTGAACAAAATAGACCTCCCCAAGGTAATGTTTACAGACTTTATGATGCTCTTCTTTACCAGCTCTGACAGATACTAACAAAAACAACGTATCTCCAGATGACCAAGACAAAGAGAGAATTTTAAAGAAAGGAAGGCAGAATAATCCTAAAAAGACACTGTCCTCTTTTTGGGAATGAGAAGAACCTGAAACAAAAGGAAGCTCAAGGAACCTCTTACACTGCCCTTTAGAAATCTTAGGGTGAATAATGGCCATCAATGAACATATCTGTTTTCCTCTAAGAACAGCTCAGCCGTGGAAATATTTTCCACATACATGCCCTCACTCTTTTTCCCTGTCATATATACCTGGGAAATTGCCTGGCAGAAAAGAAGAGGTCAGGTTTATGAACTGTACATGTTCACCTCCTTCTTCTTGTCATCTGCTGTGACAGTCCCCGACTTTGAATGTTTTAGTTCAGGTATCAAAGAGAGAGTTTTGGGGAAGTGCCCAGTCAGATAAAACATCTTCGCAGCACAGGAATCCTTCTAGGGATCTTGAAAGGATCAGAATAGGACCACAGAAAATATTTTATATAGGCTTATTTTTGTCTGTTTCTTTTAAATTCAGGCTTTTATCTGTCATGCCCTTCTGTACTGTGAGTTAAATAGCAAAATATATTTCTCCCTTGACAGATGCTGTGGAAGATGCATTTTAAGCAAAGAAACATCTTTTTTAATCATGGCAGAAAGTAGCTAAAAGGGAGTTCAGGTAGAAAAAGGTACAGGGCTTTACCAGCGAGGCTTTACTTGGTACCTAAACCTTGGACTCTCTGGTCAGGGTGAAAAATCAGCCCTCCGCACCAGGCTTGTGCTCATGCTGCTGAATGCCCCGCAGCTGCAGGGCCAAACACCTCTGTCTGCTTTCCCAAGCTCAGTCCAGTACTGCTACCCCATCCCCAAGAAGTACCACCCTAAATAAACCAGCTCCAGCAAATGCTGCAGCAAGAAAGTTTCTCTCCAGGGCTCCCGGCCGGCACAGCATGCTGGTGTCTTTATTTAGAGTGTTAATAACACAAATTAAACCACTGCACTCAAAGTTCCCAGTAATAAGCACCATCCGAATGGGATAAAAATAGATAAGTATGGGAAATTAWATCATTCAATAATTTGAAAATAAGCAGCTAATTTTAAAAAGTTTTCATATTCAACAAAAAATCAAGTAATGACTAAGTAGAAAACCTATTTTTTTAAATAATGATATACTATGAATTTCTCCAAAGTCCACGAGACTGTGGCTTGAAAAGGTATTTCATATACTTAGCACAAGGTCTGGATACAGACCTGCTTGCTAAACTTCTCACAAAACAAACATTTTATCTACCAAGGCACATTCGTGCCCATATTCCACCACGGCAAAGCTTTTCAGCTGGTTTTGGTAAACTCAATTTCTAGTCCCCTCAGCTTGAAGCTGCCAAGACGAGCTGATTATCACAAAGTGCCGAGCGTTCGCCTGTAAGCCAAATTTGATAGCCAGGGGGAATTTTGTTTGATTAAGAGCCTGCCGATGAATTTGCAGCACCTTAGGCAAGCGCTCCCCCATGCTTTAGTGGGATGACCCATGCGAGCGCAGCGAGCAGCGCTTAGTCTCTTTGTCTTGCTATTCAGCGCGGCCAGCTCCAAATCCCACCCCGGCTCGTGGGGGTCTGTCCACGGGGGCCGTTGGCGGAGGAGAGGACGATTTTAACCTTTTCCTCCACCAGAGCATCATGGCAGGCGCTTTCCAGGCAGGCGGTTGTGCTCAGCCCGTCGAGGGGTAGCTGGCCCGTTGCGGGCTGCCTCCGGGAAGTTTTCTGCTCCATTTTGTCAGCAGAATATCAGGCTGGCCTAAAACTCGCCAGCGACGCTTTCTGAAGACACTTTAAAGCCAAATTAGCTAACAAAAAGCCTCTTGTAGATAAAAGAGCTCTGTAAGTCAACAACTGGCTAAGCAGTTTAAACCCCTAAGTAAGGCATCCTCTATTTAAACGTTATAGGCAAATCTAATTTAAGCTTTTAAAAATATTACGGGCAGGTGTTTAAGTCGCCGGCATGGTGCGTCCGGGGCGGGCGCGGGTGGGGGCTGGGCGCTTCCCGCGCGGGCAGCATTTTGTTCAGACAAGCTTTCTGCAGAAGGTCATGTGACACAGGCCAAATAAACAGCATCTGGGGATTTTCAATTACAGACCTTCACCCAGCATGCCTGCACTGTAATCTCTACCAGATGAGGCTCAGGCCTCACTATTTTCAATAATTCACACACTGTGTACACATAACATGACAATAAGGGCATTCATGCAACCGCCTGATTCGCACATCAAAGCTCCCAAATGGCCAGCTGTAAGCATGCTTACTGCTGAATAATTCATTCTTTTCACAGGCTTGAAAAAACGCTCAGCAGGAGTTGGCAAGCTTGTGTTCTTTCCTGTGTGGTATGCTAAGCTCAAATTTTGAAAGAGGTACAGCCCCACTAAAAAGAGTCAGAGATCCAACTATTTAAATGTGCATTTGCGAGCTTTCAGATGGTTGCTTAAAAAAAAGGGGTCAAAAAAAAAAAAGCCATAAACTAAACAAGCTATGTTTCCAAGTGGGTAGAGGAGATAAAATGAAATAGCCTACATGTTTTCTGGGGCAGGTGCTTAATAAATATAAAACTGTTTTCCAGAAGGTAAAATTTGCTTTACACATATTATTCCTCACTAAATACCTTAGATATACCAGAGGCATAATAGTTAACAAGTTCAGCAAACCTGAAATTTCCACATACTTAGCATAAATTTTCAACTGTGTGACAAGGAGCATTTTAGTTCAGACTAACTTGTATGAAAAAGGCAAATACAGAAACAACAAAGCTAATTCTGTAGGGCCTATTTAGCGTGCTTACAAATCCGGATCAAATGCTAATTTCTAGATGATATTTTAACAACTCCTATTTGCAGTGACATCTCTGAACATTTAGCATTTAGCTTGCAACCTGTGAGTGTTCCAGATTTTGAAAATATTTTGGCCTTACACAACTGAAGCATCATTAAAAAAAAAAAAAAAGTCTGCTTCATAATATCAAGTTTTCTTAACTGTCAATCAATGCCAGAACCAGCAGGATCAACTAGTCGTGACCTCTCCTTATAGCAAACACATGCTGCTTACCAGCTGTGGACTGTGTTTTTTACACCCTTTTCTCTATCATTCAGAATGGCTTCCTCCTAATCACAATAATCCCAAAAGTGCTAAAACATATCAATCGTCCTTTAAGCCCTGCCTACAAAAGGCCAGCCATCCTGCCTTTATGGGCTTGTCCAACAGCAGCTGATACTTCATTCAACTACAAATCCAATTTAGCAGTTACAAGAGGTTTAGCATCACTGGAAAAATATTGGTGTTGATCCTGCACTCTTTAAGTCAGCAAATATTCCTTTGCCATATTGTTTAGCTTTTTCTGCCATATTTACACTTCTGCTGGATTCCCCTGAATGACTTCAACAACAGCATTTAACCTCTGAACTGGTAATATTTACAGTTAATCAAACGGTGATTTTAAAAATGTTTACCACAATTACAGAAACATAAGCCTATTTGTATTCCAACTGTTAAGGATCTGAAAAAAAAAAAAGTCCAGCAACCCTAAAAACAAACACAGTTATTTCATTCAAAACCATAGTGCACACTTTATGTACTAGTTATGCAGGATGTTATTTATTATAGCCCTTTGGGCAAGTTCATGGCAATTTTTTCACTTGTGTATTTTTAATTGCCAAATGAGCCAATGCAAACATTCCCTTGATTCCCCCCCGCCCCCCACACACTCTTTTTCTTTTTTAATTACCAGCACTATAAATATATGTAATGCTTTAAGAGGAGGGAATTGGACAGATGGACAGAATCGGAAAATCGGTGAGATCACTCAGGTTCGGTAGCATCAGGCAGAGGGTAACTCCCGCTGCCCGACGCAGAAGAACCAGGAGCTGCTTTTTCACTTGCGTTGTAGCAGTGACACCCAGGCTCGCACCCACCTGGCGCCGGCACCTGCCTGCGGGGCTGCTTGCTGGTGCGCTGGGTCCTGTGGCGCAGGGCAACACACACGCACGTGCACACACACATGATTACAATAAGCCACTTAAGTATTATTATACACATATTAACTGCTTGCAAAGTGTACTGTAACTGGGTTGCCCAAGAGGACAGGGAAAAAGAAAAGATCCAAGAAACAAAATAACCGAAATAATCCTTTTGGATGCTAATGAGCGAACAATTACAATGACGCAGTGAAGTTATATCATAATGATACTCCCAAGGAAAAGAACTTGTAGTGCATGGTATTAAAAAACAACAACAACAAAGTGATCCCAGATTGAAGCAATACCACAACTTAATTCATACAGCAAAAGGGAAATGACCTAATAGTAGCAGGGAATGATAAATGTTAAAGTCTTAACCTTTTGGTTTTTATCCCAGCCTCAGTTTTAAAGAAAACAACAAAAGACCCATATACACATCTGGTTCAAAAATCTTCAGTGACACTAATGCAATGCATTGGATTCTGCTTGGCAGGTCTTCACACTGGGAAATATTCCATATAAGCATTGTTTATTAATTTTATTCTTCCRAGTTTTTAAAAATACAGACAGAACATATTTCAAAGAGAGAGAAGAATGATCCAGAGAGGCTTCAGCCTCTCTGAATATCAATTCATTAATTAATATTTTGTCAGTGTCAGTTGTCTCAACAAAAGAAGGTTTTATAATTTACTCTAAGCCCCGTTTAATTAAAATTTAAATGTTACAAAAATACATGGAAATTTTTTGCTGCCTTGTAATTACACAGTTTTCTGCTTACTATAAACTGTATTTTATTGCAACCAAAAATGCATTTTAAAACAAACAGCAATTTTCAGGCTTCAGAATATACAAAGAAATCACCATACGAAAAAAAATCCCCAAACTTGACCTTTGCCATCTATCTGGATCAGCTACAGATGTTTAGTGGATTATATAAAAACCTAGATGTCCTTAATCTGACTCCCTTTTTTTTCCTGCTAGGAGAGGAAGTCGTAGTAAGCTAGTTGCAAAGAATGTTTGTGACTTTCCTGTGCATATGTGATTACTATGTTATTTTCCAAAGTAGTTCCAATTTCTCAGTGACGTGAATGGTTCAGAAACAAGAAGACTTTTGCCCAACACTATTGACAAAAAGTCTGATTTGGACAGAAATCCTTCAAATACACAGACAATAGGCTGGCTGACCTGTCATGCATGATGGATGAGTTAAGGGGATTAAAACCACGATTTGCATCATAAAAGATAAAAATTAGCAAAATAGAATTTCTCAGTAGGTGGCTTCATTTCTGTTTGTTCTCCTAGGAAAAATGAAGTCCATTCTTAAAGGAATTAGGATTGTTTAAGTGATAGCCATTTGCATAGGTGGAATTTTGGATGCCGGTTTGCTTTTTATTATTTACTCTATAAGAAAACCGTTTTAACTACTAATACAAGTTTCTTTTTCCCCCTCATATTTAATATTAAAATATTATTTTACACAACTAGTGTTTTAAAACACCTTTACACTGTATGTATATCTTAGTGTTTACATGTTTATAAACTGCATGTGCCAAAAAAAAGTTTTGAATTCAGAAAGAAGTAGAAATGATCAAAAAAAACCCCAAAGTTACTTTAAATTGTGTATTGATGCTTCACTGGGGTTCTAAATATGAGCCTGTTCCTCAAGAACTGTAAAAGGCGGATCCTTGAAATATTGCGTGCGCGTTTCTTTTGACTAGATTTATATTGCACAGAGAGATGGTACTTAAAAGACTCAGAAATTATGGCACAAAATACCATAATGAAAGACTCGCTTTACAGAGTGGCATTATATTGTTCCTACAATATCACTTTGGAAGAAATCTTTATGACCAAGTCAGAACATACAACAATGAAAATACATGTGGAAGCTCTAGAAACATCCACTCAGAGTCTCCCCTCACTCCTGCAGAGAAGAATTAAGATTTGCGTGTTAAACAAAAGTATGTAGTTGTAAAAATAATGGAGTTCCCTCTCTCTGAAAGGCTCATGTATCCAATTCACACCTTCCAGAAAATCCAGTAAATTTTTAAAAACATGTCAGTGTACTGTCAAATCTGTTTTTGAACTTCTCTCCCCTTTTAATAGTGGACTGCAGTCCATGATATATTCCCCATTGCACTATAGTAGTATTAATAGAGAACAAAGCTGAGGCATTAAGGAGGTAAATTTCTTCCACTGATGCCATTACAAACTGGAAAAGCTGTGACATGATTTCTCAACACAGCATTTACTATAATGAGATTTTAAGACAGCAGGTCACTTCTCCTGCTCAGTGATTGGGATTCTGGCCAAATTCAGAGGTTCYCTAGGGCAGGTCAATTTTAGGCCCCAAAGCTGAGGACTGGAGTCCCATCATACGGCACCCAGGGCGGGTGGGAATTCATCTGCATAGGAGAGATGACGATGCTAGCTGCCTTCATTTTCAGCACCACAGACTCTGCACTGGCATTTCCTGCAGCTCTGCAAAAATTGTTTATTTAGCTTATGAATTATTTGGTGCCTGTGTCCCATGCAGTTAAGATGCTTTCACAGCAGGTGCAAAGAGGTATTTAAATTTGCATTATATCCAGGATATTTGGAATCAGTTTGTCTTAGATGACAGGTTCTGACAGCGGATAGGCCAAGTGGAGAAACATTTGACCAACATATGAAAGAGCTTGGGATACATCCAACACTAACCTTGGTATCCAAGTTATTTCACAAGCACAAAGTAACATTTTGTGGAGATTTTACAGCTAACAATGTAGTTCTAGCTACAGTACAATAAATATTTTGCTCCAATTTATGAACCCACAAGAGAGACCCACAACATACTTGAGCTTGAGGGTAACTCATTTCTTGCAAACCCAGACTCAAAACTTAAAATTGTGAATAATTTAACTCTTTTTAGCCTAAAGAAAGAACAGCTGGGCTTGTCTGCACTCCCAGGTATGATATGAACCTGTCCAGATTACTTCTCCATTCCTGCCTCCTTCCTGATCTTAAAAGGGTCAATTTGACATTTGAGCTCAAATGAGCAGAAGCACAATATCCCTATACTTTTGAAGGATTCCCAGGACATCAGCCCCAAGGGAGAAGAAGAAACCTTAATGTCATTATTAACTCAGGTATCAAAACATGACAAGCTGTTACAGAACTGAAGATGCCGCTGCTTATTTTGAAACATAGCCATGAGACACAGCAATGAAGAGTTGAGTAATCAAATAATAACACATCATAATACATGTTGTTTAAATTTGAAAATGTTCCTCGTAATCTACTCATCAGACTGAAAAATGCCTGCCTGGCCCTTCCTCCCTCTCCTTCTCCCTGGACTCCAAGGCCTCCAGCAACTGAAGCAGTCCAGGGTATGTTCCAAGAAGTGTAAATAGTGCATTGCTGATTTTATTATCATGGAAAATACCCATTTGTGCCTTTCAAAATTTGCAGGTATACTCTGGAGAATCAGAAGGAAATTTTGCCTAGTGCATCCCCAAAATGCATTAGAATGCAGGCAAATACAGTTTTATCTGCAAAATGAAGAAGATAGTAAGTCATTATTTACAATAAAAGAAAGGTGCTAGTTAAATGAGTATAACAATCCTTCTAGGTTGTGATTTTTCTCCCAATCTCATGCAGTGAAAAAGTTACACAAAACATCAGTCCCACTTCCTACCTGGTATGTGTCCCCTCCACTTGCCTTCTCTTCAGCACAGAGATCACACTAAACAGCTCCAGCAGCCAGTGACTTACAGTCCTGACAGCAACAACTGACATTTCAAGAGGAGCCGAAGGATTTCACTTCAGAGCTCAGATGTGCCTCACTGGGGGCTGTGGGCCCGCGGTTGGCATTAGGACAAGGACAGGAGAGGGGATGTCCCAGTGCTGTAACCATATTTGAGATCGCTAGGACCACGACACTTACATCGGCAGCAACTGTGAGCGTGACAACCTCATTCAGCAATGAAGGAAAGCTAAATACACAGAGATCTGGAACTGCATTCAACGGTTATTTATGCCACTTACAGATTTCCACCCCTATCAAGCTCTTAGTTTGCTCATGTGACCTTATTGTCTGTTTTGTCTAATCTGCTGATATGGTAACCTGTAGTCTCTGGCACATAAAATGATGTTTTTTTCCTTGAACGATGGCTCTTTATGCGTTTTTTCGCTCTCCCCCCCACCCCCTTCAGGGTGATCTCTCCTTTTCTCAAAATCAGTTATTTACCTTAAAGAGTGAGGATAAACAATACTGATCCTTCTACTTCCTCAGTTGTTTCTAGGATAACTCTCCATCCCGTATTAGTCCAGCTTTAGAGATCACTGCTCTTCCACCCAGCACCATACCCTGCCTGCCTGCCCTAATGGATGCCCAGGCTGTCCCACAGCTTGGGGGTGTCCTGCTCCCCCTTCGCTCTGAAAACTTGCACAGCTCAGAGGGCAATCTGGCACTTAGATCCCAGACTGTTCATTTCACCTGCTTCAAGTCTTTGGGCCCAGACTTTGTAAAGCAAGGAATGTGCATTTTAAACACAACTGGGTGCAATGCTTTTATTTTGCAGGCACTATTTCCTAATGAGCAAAGCTCTGGACAAGGCTCCTGCATCTTACTCTTACTTGGCCAGTGGTCTGCTGAGTGAATCTTGACATACAGAAAACTGTAGTGCAAAGCGAGGAAGGGATACTGAGCTTCACCAGTGAGCAGCTGAGACTGACAAATGAAAAAGGTTATTAAGTGTTAAATAATGTATAGTTAGTTTGTATAATGTATACTTATAGTATAGCTGTTGAAAGTCATAAGCAAATGGTCCACAGGTCAGTCAAAGAAATTCCACCTACTACTGGGCAGAATTATGGTAATATATGCATGAAGAGATTAAATTAGCACTGCAGAGACTTTGCAAGAGTGCTTGCAAAGAGTAACATCCCTTTCATCTTTTGCGAGGTGCATATGAATATATCAGTACTCACCCCTCCAGACACTAAATTGAGCCATAGACTGATTTTCCATAGGAGATAAGAACGAGATGTAAAAATATACTTAGTTACCTCAGAGGCTCACAAATGTTTATACGAAGCTATTAAAAAGCTGAGACATATTCATTTAAAAGAAAATGAAAGGTTGTTTCTGGTACTGCTGATGCAGTTATGCGTTTTCTGTGGGGGGAAATTTATAGCCACATTATTGCTGTCAAGGAGGGCAGTGAGCCACAAGGATTTCCAGATGCCATGTGTGAAGTTTCTCATTTCCCCAACTATATTAAAGTACATTAGCACCCAAATGCAAACAAACTTTAAAAAGTATCTATCATTAAAACACGTGTGGTCCCGCTGCCTAGGCTTAAGAGATTCAGTCTTTTCCTTTCTTTTCTTTTTAAGCCACATAGGAGACTGTATTGCAGCACTCCCCAGGGGCCTAATACTGATCTTACTGATGTCAACAGTAATACTTCAGGATGTGTCCCTATTGCATGCTGCACAGCGTTAGTGAAAAAAAATCGTTCTGCCGAACAGTAACACTTCACTTTTGGAAAGTCAGTCAAAGGAATGGAAGAATTACTACCACAACATTTCTCCAAACAGCTATAAATGGGAAAACAGAAATTTAAAAGGAACACAGAAGATTACATAAATAAATAAATAAATAAATATTCTCATGTACCTGTCAATACAACTTGCTGCCCCAGAACACAGCAGTTAAGGACCTGCCCCACTGTATGAACATCACTGAACAGCAGAGACCATTTCCTGCACAGGAGACTGACCTTACATATAGCAGTGAATTAGAAGAGATAGCAGACCCATGACAAAGGGACATTCAAAGGCAAAGACCACCTTCATGACAGTTTTTACAAGCATGAAGCACAAAGCCTCAGGCATGAGGCTTTCAAGTGGGAATAGGTGCCAAAGGATGCCTTGCAATTAATGACCTTTCCAACTCTTACTAGGAGAATAGTAGGAGAAAAAAAGCTAGAAAATCTTATGCAAGAGAGTGAGATTTTGTTCCAAAATGGATTTGTTGTTAAAAAAGGAAACAAAATTTACATGAAGATCCAGGACAATGATGCAGAAAGACAGAGGTGTAAGCATCAGAAAGCTGATGCTGTATTTTCCCCACTGATTTTTATTTACATACAGTGAAAGTCACAGTCTCAAAGCAGGTGTTTTGGTAAATGATGTTAACCTGAATGTCTTGCTGAAGATGAAAGCTAAATGGGAGATGTTGAGTCCAAAGCAAAGCTCTCCCTTCTGTCTCAAATCTGTAAGAACAGCAGCAACAAGATCTTGAGTGGGAGCAAGAAAAACAGATTTGCTTAAAAAGCACAACGAAACAGAAAATCTATTAAGGAAACAGGGAAATGCTGGCATCTCTCCTTGCAACTGGAGAACTTAGTCCCCAATTTTATCAAGTAAAACTTTGGGAGAGCCAGAAAGTTGCACCCATTTGTGCCGCATGCATAGCAGAACGAAGGCTGGGGAGAGTTTCATGGGAACCACAGCAGTGGCCACAGAAATTATTACATGCTGGTTTTATCATGTAAGCTTTTGTCCATCATCTCAAGAAATAGTTTCTGTGTCTTCATATCTTTCTCATGGTCCTCTCATAGAGGGTATATGCAACATAAGCCTCAGATATCAAAAGGACACTCTTAGAAGCATTATAGCATTTGGATGAAAACTAAATCCCTAAAACTGTGTTTTCTTAGTCACATCAGACACATGGCTTGCAGTTATGCTACAGGATTTTCTAAATGAAACACAGATCCGAATAACAAATACAGCCCCTCAGAACCTCTCCTGATCCATATTAATACTTCAGAAGAGAAGGAACTGCATCTCTGATACAGCAACAGCTGCAGACTCACGGTGCAGAGCACGCAGGTTTGATGAAACAGATAACAACCAATGCAAACTTAAGACAAATCAATATGGCCAAACACCTTTTCAAATCTAGATAGGGCAAATCATTGCCTTGTTGTATCATCGTTATTGAAACTGAACAGCCTGAGTCTTCACAGCAGCTTCTTCTAGCTACAGAAACTCATCCAGAGTGCCTACCGCACCTGTCAGTACTTGATACTCCCGTCTTGTTAAAAACAGAGTTAATACATTGAAAACAAAAGTGTGTCATTACAGTGCTTTGAAAACAATCACTCTGGTTTCTCCTTCATCTTTTGATTTCCATTGAATTAATTAAAGGTATCAACTAAAATGCAAGCCAATTTATAAAAGTTTTTAAAATTCAGTAATTCAGATCTTTCCATTCCAGTATTTATTTTCTGTTGTAACATCTGCCACTATGATAGGATTTTGTTTGCATCTTTTCCCATTCTAATCTGATCAAAGGACTCCTTTTTATTCTCCAGATAAAAAAGTTACAATGTCAGACATTTCTACGTGCATAAGTAAAGTCTTTCAAGGGTGACTACGAGCTAAATAGCCTCAGTAGCTCAAAAACTTAATTCACGTACTTTTATTTCTGAATTATTTGCACTGAAAATACTTTGACTCATGTGCCTGAGAAAGTGAATCTCCAGAGATACTTCTCAGTCAGTTCTCAGTTCGTCCTCTGTACCTTCCCAAGTAAGACTTACAAGGGATCCTCCCTGTCTATTAAGAGAGATATCTAAATAGTCAGATATTCACATGAGAGAGAATTTAGTCTTACTTATCTATGTTCACTGGCCAGGCACTTTGTGATATATGTATATACACTGTGCTAGAACGGCGCAGGAGAATGCCGTTACAGGATCGAGGTCTCTCACTCAAAAATGCTTCTGCTGGGTCATCACATTTCCCGAAAAGAGGAAGACCCCCATCCTCCGCCGACCTTCCCCCCAGCTAATGTTATCCCTCACACGAAGAACTGTCCTTGCATTGCTGCCAATGGCAGGTTCAAACGTGTTCCTGCAAGCAGCAGACTCACTGAAGCTGGGTTTCCTGCAGTCCTGGGTCCTGACAATGAGCTTTTGCATATCCCAATGCCTCCTATGGGCTACATCCAGCCTTTCTCTCAGCAAGGTATTAATAGGTCCTCCCTTCCTTCTACCCACTTTCAGGCTTTCAAAAAACTTAACAACACTTTTCCATAAAACCATCACATCTGTCTCCAGTTTGGTTAACAGTGAGCAAAGGATTTACGGAAGTTGCTGGGGATAACTGAAAGAAACAGAGCATTACTGTCTGCAACTTCTTTTCTTTAGGGAGCTAAGGTCAAATATACTGACACTTTCTATGAAGGGTGCTGCTAACCAACGTTGGTCTAATAAATAAATAAAAAAAGAAGAGTTCCTCTACCTAAAAATCTTGCATCTCAACTGTGTAACCATATCTTTTCCTCTCTCTGTATAGACCTCTCTTTTTCCACAGAGACTTGTGGACTGCTCTGGAGCTGTTGAGAAATGAAAGTTCAAGAGAGAGAGTCCTGTTTCACCGCTGTATTCACATTTGAATTTAAAATCCCGCTGCTTATGACATTTGAACATGATGGCAAACTGTGGGTGAAGAAAACTTGTCTCGGCTAAGTTTGTCATCTAGATTCTCTATTCTTGTAGTAAAAAGCAGCAAAGATCACACGAAAAGAACAATAAAACCCAAAATGGATGAAGAGATATTCTCTCTTGTAAACTTGTAGTTTCATGGCTGTGTTTGAGCGGAGGAGATAAGATTCTACATTAAAACTCGTTATGTTGGAGACATTAGTGGACAAAAATAGTCAATTCAATCCCAGTTCCTGCATCTGGTCTTTTATATAGCTGATGGTTCAAGTACTCAGTATATGCATCTTACTATACTTGGGTTTAAAATACTTTAGGATTAAGTAGGTATGATTAATATTTTACCATGTCAAAATGCTTATGGATGAAGAGGTTGAAATAGTGAAATCATTGGCCTTATAACTTTAAATAAGTATTTATCTGGCTTTAGGAATGAGTAGATTGTATCAACTAAGCTATATTAACTCTTAATATTGTATTTGAATTTGGGAAGCTTAAACCAAATGCAAATTATATAATTTAGGATTCTACTTAGTCCCTATACTTAAGCCCCTTGAGGTCAGTCCTGTTCCTCAGGAATTGAGAGGTTACATAGAAGTCATCCTCAATAGCATTTTAAGGTGTGTAAATAATAAAGAATTTGATTTGAAATAGAAAGGTTTTCTTAGTTGCTGTCATTAAGTAAGATGAACTTCAAAAAAAAAAAGCAAAACAAAAACCAACCCTGTTTTCTTACAGATAAATTTCATTTCTTTTTCCTAAACTGGAGGAAGCAAAACCATCTAGCATTGACTGTCGGGGACAGAGAATATCTCAGTAAAAATCATTGGCCTGAAAGTTCAGCATTGCTGTTTACAATATAAAATCCAATACATCCAAAACCAGATTACATTAAATTTGACCTAACCAGTGGGCAGGGCTCTTTATCCAAAAATAATATCCTTTTGAAAAAAAAAAGTATTTTGAAGGATCATATGTTAAAGTGCCATACAGACATATAAGACCTCTTGTATTCCCAGGAAGATTACTCTAAATCAACCAAAGGACATTATATTCTTACATCCAGTAAGGCAGAAATACCTACTGAGCCATGTAGGAACAGATCTCAAGTACAAACACTCAACACTTTTTTCAGTGACAAAGAAAATACATTGTTTGATCTAAGAAGAGCCTCATCCAACTGTAGTTTAGTCTGTAATCCATTCACAAGAAATGGACACATTTCCAAAAGACTTTCTTTGGACAAGATTTTCCTTTTTTTCTTCATCACCCTACCCAACCTGCAGCACAAATGCAGGATTCAGTTCCAAAACAAATACCAGCATGCTGAAGGCATCTGGAAGAGCAGTAAATTACTAGTAGATTGGAAAGATTGATCTATGAAGAAGTTGCAATGAAGTGGAGACATTGCAATCAGCATGTACATGGTGTAAAGACCGAGTTTCCCACCAATCTCTGAATGCCCTCAATTCCCACTGGCAAACTGGAATCAGTGGGAGTTCAGGACATTCAACAACTCATAAAAATTAAAGCAGGGCAACAACTGATTTTATTGTTTGTTTCTGGCAGTACCCTCTAAGAACTAGTCACTGCAGGAATGTATGATCTATGGTGTGACAACTTCCCAATTCAGAAAGATTTAAAAAGAAGGGATAGGGTAGTGAAAAGGGGGGTAACAAGTGCATAAAGTGATCAAAGATGATGATGGCTGGCATTCTCTGTTACTGCAGTAATCTCTGTATTACATGTAGAGGCTATTCCCTAGGCAGTTCAACCTACTTGTATTGACATTCTCATTTCCTGTAAGTCATGGCAAAAGTGCTTCTTCTGTGCTTCAGAAGGCTGTAATCTAGAGGATGGTGGATCTTGTATGTGGAGAGGTTTGTGGGCCAGCTCCGACAGTACATTACATTTACAGGGGGAGCATGCAACAGGACCTACCCCCTGCCTGTGGGAAGGAAAGGGGCTGATAATGGAGGCGAGGAGAACATCACAGAAGGAGCGGGGGCTGCTGTGCGGGAGGAGGTAAGTGCTCTGCAGAGTCTTCATTGTGGAGGAAGACATTTGAGTTGCAAAAAGACAGAAAGGAAGGGAAAAGAGATTTTTTTTAACCTGACACATAAGAATATACACAAAGTGGGATGACTTTAACAAAGAAAAGTTTGAATATTAGGCAAGAAAATCCCTAAAGAATTAAATTAAGCTCCAAAGAAAGCCCATGCTGAGGCACTAAAAATTAAATTGGGCAATGCATTAGAAAATATACTGAGGGGAGTAACCTTCCATTAGCAGGAGGATGAGACTTAACGATCCAATTCCCTTTTTTCCCAGTTGATGTATGTTTATTATTTTTTTCCTGTATGACCTGAAAACCTATGCCCATAAGAGAGCCCCAAGTGATGAGCACAACATAAACCATGCAATCAGCTTGTAACTCAAATATCCCTCAGGTAGCCCAAACTCAAAAATTCCACTGCACCAAGCACTGTTACTCACTTCAACTCTTTAGTTACACTCCTCTGAATCTGCTAGTTTAAGAGCCACACCCAGAAGGTCCTCCTTGCCTTACTGTTTTTCTGTAAGCAAAACAGGGAGTAAGAAAAGGAGGAGGTGATAAATTATTAGATGCTGCTTCTTCAAGAAAGGCTGGGGCCAGGCAGTGTTGTATTGACAGCATGTTTCTTGTTTATCTCGCTTTTCCTACCAAATTACACTTTTTATTCAGTCTATGCCTGCTGTTTTGCATTCTGAATACTCCAAAATACTTCAACATGTCATCTCCTTTTTCTCTTTGAGGAAAAAAAAAATTAATAAGGTACCTACTATAAATGCAAGAAGCTGTCCCACCTTTAACTTCCTTCGAGTGCTTAATATCAGGCTTAAAATTGTACCATGTAAGCACCAGCCGCCCTTCCATCTACTTTACTTTACACATTAAACCACGACTCAAAAAGAGTCCATTAAGGCATCTAAATGTGACTTACCACATGTGTTAATTGGGGGGGGAGGGGGAAGAAAACACAACCCTTGAATGTGGACATTTATGTATTCCCATTATTCAGACCCTCTTGATGCCACAAGCTCCCACTTCTACAGTTTATAAATGTTTGATTTAAAATATAGCCATTTTATCATTTGTACCACATTTACCTCATCTTACCACTATTCTGACTGGATGAGAAGCTAATGTAGCCTACACTGTCTGGTCAATTATTGCATGGACACCAGGGACCAATTAATGCCATCCATAAAAGCCTGAATCATTCTGTCAATTAACTAGAACTAACTATGTCATCAGATATATTACTGGTGAGCAAGTCTATTTGGTTGCAATATGTCTTGAAGGAGAGCAGTATCAAATGAATCACAATTGACTTGGACAACTGCTAGCATAATTTCAGAAGATGAAAAGACAAATGTGGTAGTTATTAGTGGTCCCCTGAGGAATTACGGCCAAGCAATTGTAATGTGCTAAGACTGTACTAGCAGGTGCCCACAGCACAAATCAGGCAGAGGGTTAAATCAATATTTTCAATTTCTTAGAATCAATCTAGTGTTTGAACAAGATGGAAACTTGTTAGCAATTGGCAGAATGTGTAAATGAAAAGTCAAACTTCTTATTATTTGTTAAAAAGGAATCAGTGTTCTGCATCATGCCCTTGGCACAAGGTAATGCTTTCATGATCCAGTTGCTTGGGCATTCACTAAAAATCTAGCAGTTCTTAAATTTTAATAGAGTGCAAAAGGTTACTTTAATACATGCTGAACGTTCAAGATCTTTAGAAATGATTGAAGTGTCAATAGGAAAGTTTTTGAGCTGTGACAACAGCATAGTTATTAATGATTAGTTCAAGAAGCAGAAAAAACCTTGATCGCTTTAGGAAAGTCTCTCACCAGGAATGCAGCTTGACATCTTTCGTACAACTTCACTTTTATTCTGTTTCATATGGAAGAATCTTAGAATCATTAAGTGATTCCTTACCAATTAAACATTAAAGAAAAAAAAGCGACCTTACAAATTGATTCCATTTAGTACTGCTGTGTTTAAAACCACATGTAGTAGGGCTCAAAGAGTTGGCATCACATTCTGTAGTTCTAACATAAAGGTATCAAACTCTGACTTTACATTTTATTATTGTTTCATAAAATGAAGTCTTCAACTACCCTGATAATCAGGTGAGATTTAGAGTAACACACTTAAATATGAGTTAGGGAAACATATTCTTAAAAAGACACCTTAGAAAAGGCACAGCTGAATCTCTGAGATGTGGAAGCATAAAATTTTAAACTTAGCATTGGCAAGTGACATTATTTTATCTGGAAAAAACAGGTGATGACAGGGAAAGCTATTTCCATGATGTACACTCAACTCTTTAAGCCTATTATTTCAAACAGATCAGAAATATGTGCCTTCATTTTTCAGGTTATAAAACTAGAAGTGTTTTATTAGGAGAACGAAAAGAAAATCTGATGGTTAATTTAAAGAGAGGAAATGTTACAAAATACAGTTTTGAAACATGTATGCCTAAAGAAAGTACCTATGATTCAAACATATTCATCAATACACATCTCTGTATGTTTGGGTGGTAAAAGGAATTCTTTGTATTGTCTTCAGGATTTTGGACTTTAACTCACGGGCAACCTTCACAGACAAGTGAAGACATAAATGTAGTTCCCCTTTCACAACTTATCAGAGATAGAAATATTATTTTTAATGATCTTTGTTGGCTGTTCTTTAATTGTGAAGATAACAATAAGATAATGTTATTAATTGTGATAATGGAAAAACGCTACCTCTGATTGGAGTGCCTTTCATCCAAAGGATCTCAGAGCATTCTCAACACCAGAGCAGGGAAATGATCTCTTACTCAGCATATGGTCAGCCTGTGAATTCCCTGCTACAGAAAGTTATTAGTGACACCTCTATGGCTGCTGTTTTTAAATAGTAGTTGCAGCCTGCACTGACACAGGTGAAAATAATAAAGAGCACTTGAACTTCAAGAAACCACAAACCCTTTAAAGCTTTACATTAGTTGCTGCAGATAAAGTAGGAATTATTTCTTCTTCCTCAGCCTTTTCTCTGGAAAACCAGGGTGCTGAGTCAAAAGAAATAAAAAATTCACCAAAACTGATTTCACTGTTTCAGATTTGGCCCAGGGAGTCTATTATCAATGTCTAATTCAATGCAGCTCTGCCCAATGTACACAGTACATTTTTCAAGAAGACCTTATTCTCTGTATACATCTAGCAAAATATGAGGGGTGCTCCACACCATAGAGCATTGGATCCAAAGTACACAGATATGCTATCAGTGTAAGACAGGTATGATAAAACTTTGAGAATGCAAAACACTGCAATACTTCTTACTAAACTGGTCCCTATTAATTAAAAAATAAGAGAAAGAACTCATTATAGTAATGATATTTTTATTCTTTGAAAAATAACGCAGGGAAGATAAGCCCTCTAATTTAAGGTATGCAGCCAATGGATTTTCTCTTGCCTAATGCTTCTCTCTATGCATTGCGTATCAGTAACTGCGTTTTTGGCTCCTTTTACACACCCCCAGGTAGTGACTTTACAGAGCATTCAGCATGTATTGGATGCAAGGGAACACAAAGAACCTATACCTTTAAGAAGTACGGCTAACAAGCACGATCATTTGAAACCAAGGTTCAGTAAATAGGAGACAATAAAATATGGAGTAACTTGAAACCAGCCCACGCACTGCCCAAGAGAAATCTACAGCTTGTCTCACTCCCAGACACACCCTTGCAGCTCTGCTGGAAAGCTGTGCCCTGTTCACAAGACAAGAAGCTAATTGATTCAATCGTCTTCTGTATGCACAACTGTAAAATAAAGTGCCTAAAGAACAGTATGAACATACAGCTCAGCTGACTACATTAAAAGACTCTGCTGCCGAACAATGCGCTGGTCACAGAACAAGTGCGGCAATTGTTCACGCCAGACGCCATCGTACAAAGAATGCATAATTTAAGTACAAGTAAGTCCAGCAGTAGGATATATTGGCAGTGGAATAGCGAACCAGCTTTAAGTTCAATTATTGTTAACATTGTCTCAACCATCTATGCAGTTACAGAGATAGTATGGAAGGAGGCTGGTCTATCGTCCCCCATCAGCTAACATATCTTCCAAAACGCCTGCTCTTCCTGTGCCCAGGAACAGCTTTTGATCCTTACAAAGGGACATTTTTGTTCCATCTCGAAATTAGATTCTGTAACTTCCCCCGTAACAGTCTCTAAGCAGGGGTTTACACAGTCTGCCAACAACAGGAGAAAACAAAGTAAACACTTTTAGACTAAAGCTAATATACTACTGCCTGGTGCCTTTCCTCTGGCTAATTTATTTCACAGCTTGATTTATTTCACAGACCTTCTGGTTCTGACCCAGTAAAACCCACCAGGCTGGAGGGAAACTCTGATGAAGGATCTACAGGAAAGTTTCCAGCAGCCAAAGAGGAGAGCCATCTACTACATAATTTTATGACTGTAACTTCTTGATGACCCAGATCAACTGTAGCAACACTTTTATTTCCTTTTCAGTCAGTCTTGCAAACTGATTTGTTTTGAGCTCCTCTGATATCAACATGATCCATCTTGATCTTGCTACAACAACAGCATATTAAGGCGCTTATAGAATAATGAGCCCATGGGAGAGAAAATACAGGAAGAAGGATTTCTTTCCAAAACAGGAGTGTGAGAAGCACACCAGTTCTCAACTATGTCTTGAGAGAGGGTGACGAGATCACCCCCTCAGCTCTGCATGTGAACTGAAAGATCAACTCACTTAATCACTACAACCAGCAGATAGGTCTCTTTATGAACACACAAAAGAATATTTGCAAAGAAAATAATCTAAAGGTAAGATTTTTGATTCTGTTGCTACACACATTCTATTATTTGTCATTTATTATTATTATTAGTGGGGTTTCTATCATGCCACCAGTATATTTATGCCAGGTAAAAGCATAAACTCCAGTAAAAAGACTTAAATCTTTTTTTCCAGAATTATGTGCTTTGAAAAGCAGAACCACAACTCTATACACTCTTTGCGCAGCTAAGATTTCTCCCCCATTGTACTGTAGAGAACAGTATTTTACCATGTTCTGTCAATGTTTTGTTTGCATATGGTGTTGCTATTAGCCAAAATGGTGGGCCACAACAATTCTGACTGATCATCACTCCAGAAAGGACACCAGCACCATGAAAATCATCGTAACTAAATACAATCACTTTGTAATGAATTTTATGCCATACATTTATTTAGGATAGTTGTAAAAACATATCTCTAATTATTTACAATTCAAATCTAGCATTCAAGGCTAAAATGGGACCTAGTGCATGCTAAACTCTGCTTAAACAACAGAAAGTGTTTTGAGGTAAACACCTATGCAGAATTAAAATCAATTAAGATTTTATTAAGACTTATATTCCTGCACAATTGATCCTGAACCCCGCATATTTTTGTTCAAGCAGATGTGCTGAACAAACACACTCCGTATACAAATGCTGGTTAATACTTATTTTATCCACAAGRCAGTGTCACATTTAAAATATGTTTTGCAAATTTTTCCATGATGCTGACAAAGATATTGAATTGTTGCATCACGTTGGTGATGTTCTGTAAGACAGATGTATGTGGGCTACATGATGTAGGCTTAGCATAATAAATGTTACATTTCTATATTAGATCAGAGTAAATCAGTTAAATCCATTACAAATCTATCTGTCTAAGGCAGTGATGCTGTCTCTCAAGACTCATTCATAGAAATATGTCTAACCACTTTCAGACTCTTGCAGACTCTATGTTTACACAGAAGAAGTGACTTCTTTAAACTGAATTTTGCATAAATTAAATCCCTGGGAAAAATCCATAATAATAGGTGCAATATCATTCACTGAAGAACATGGCTTTTCAAATTTAATTATAAATCCTAAATGTATTTAGCTAATCGGATCAATTGCAAGTCACTAGCAAAGCACATTCTAATTTTCAAGACAGATGAAATTTTGCCACCTCTCAGCTGCTGTGAGAGCCAGTGTTGGGTGCAAAGTAAGATAAACTAGACAAGTATGTCTTCCAAACCCCACATTACAGCAAATTTTTATGATTGTATTTTGCAGAGATGTTCCCTGCAGATCTTTGATTTGCTAAGGCTGGTCTTATCATGCTGAGTCTCGGCTGCACAGCAGCCGACCGTCCGAGGAGGCGACAGCTCCTTTCAGACCAGTCCCACGGTCTGTCCCGCACCAGGAATGCAGCAGGCCAGTCCTCAAAAGCCTATTTATGAAGCTGTGGGGGCAAAAGTGAACTTCTGCATAAAGAAACATAGGTGAAATCTCAAAAAATAGCTCCTGCTCTGGACCATAATTGCTCAGCTTACTGTAACAGAACTGTAGTGGAGACTTAAGGAACATGTTTCCTGAGACACTCCAACAACATAACTTAGCCACCATTTTCTTTTCTCTGCTGAGCTGTACACTGTAGTGTCCATCCTGCTCTGCGTGATGTCCACCGTGCAACTCTTCATGATGGGAGGGCGGTTGGTGATGGGACTCTGCATCACCAGCCTGCTCTGGCTTCCTTTCTCTTTGCTGTATCAACCAATTCTCTTTTTTTGCAATGGTGAGGCTTAAAGTACTGCAATACAATCATACTTGTAATGCTCTGGCCAGGTAACATATCAGCAGACCATGCAGTACAAGGCATCTCTCCTCCTAGCCTCTGGTAATTCTGTCTTCATGGCCCATGCTACCATTCGCATGAATGGAACTGACAGTATTGTGGGCCAAAAAGTCAAAATTGAGCCCAAAGAAGTGGTTTGTAAATGCTAAGATCAATACTGCAGCCAGTCTACTGTAACTAAAAAGCAAAAATTAGCATATAGAGTAATTGCCAGCTTGTTTCATGGTCGTATTTCCTTTTATTGAAAACATCTTAAAAGCTCCTGATGACGCAGCAGTTGCAAAATGAATTGCTCTCATACCATAATATTTATGCAATACATAATCACAGCACACTCTCAAGTTGACACAAAAGTGTTTTTATCAGGAATTAGTAGCACATTATAATTACATAGCTACAATATTATTATTTGCAATATTTACAGTATTTTAAGGTTTCAATTTCATGGTACTGGCCATTTAAAAACATAGTCCTCAAAGAGTTTGCTTAGTATAGAAAACCAGAGACAACAGGTATATGCAGTGGGCAGGCAAAAGGCACAGCAGAGAGAAATAAGAATAGCCTGACAGCTGTGCCTGTTAATATAACCAATATTTTCCTCTTTTTAAATAAATTTTGGCACATGTAGGGGCAGGCAAATCAAAGCAATTCAAGCATTGCCAGAGCCCTGTTGACATCTATACTGTGTGCTGCTTCTCTTTGGAAAATGAATTTCCTCTAAAACACTCCTCAGACTGCAAGGATAGAGAATGTGCCCCAGCATCACCCTGTCTAATCTCTAACAAACAGAAGAGGTCTGGGCTGGAAGAAACGCAGTGAGAAGCACGAGGATCCTGAGGAAAGGCAAAATAGCTGGAGGATCAGGAGTGAAACAACAAAGGGAACACAGGATTATAAAAGAGAAACAAGCTGAAGAGCAGTAAATTCACAGGGGTGCAAGCCGGCTAGGACTGGGTCTGAGTCAAGGCCCAGCTATGCCAGCATCTTGCCCCGAGAGCAGAAGCAGGCATACGTGGGGACAACTCGCCAGGGTACTCCCATCTTCAAATAACTTGCAGCTGAACAGTTTCCTGAGCCAAAAGTGATGTCTCTGGGTATAACGTGGGATTTTTCTCCTGTCCATTTGCTTTTTGACCCTGCGTAATCATTTAGCATCCACTGTACCTTACAAGGATTTCCTTAGCTGAACTAGATCTTGCATGGGGAGTCATCTCCTTTTGTTTGTTTTGACCCTCTCACCTCAGAGTTTAAATCACTACACAAGAAGCAGTGAACAGCTGGTCCTCATTCACCTTCTCTGTGCGACTCACTTCTACAGACTTCTACCATATCCCCCTTGAGTCACCTCTTTGGACTGAAGAGGTACAGTCTACTTACAGTCTTACTCATTCCTTGTACTAAAGCTGTATGTAGAGAAGGTCTTTGATCCTCCTTATTATCCTCTTTGAACCTTTTCCAGGTCAGCTCTTTTCCTTTTTGAAATGGATGGAACAGAACTGCGTGTAGTATTTAAGGCCGCACTGGTTTCAAGACAGAGCAATCTTCCTCAGTCTTTCAGCACTGAGGAAAAGCTTGACTTCTTGGAAAAAAAATCTAAGAGTCATTTTGTGCAGTGCTGCTACAAAGATTCTCATTTCTATCTAATAAAATTTAGGCTAAAAATCAAATAGTCACTTGCCAATTTTATTTCCTCCCATTTTTTTGCTTACTTGCAAATATGGGAACATTTGCATGGATTGGATTTTTTTAGTTTTTGAATGCACAGTCCTCTCAAAAATATCTTTTGATGTCTTACAGACCTCTGAACATCCACAGACCACAGGCTGAGTAACACTGCTGTTCAGTGTTTTAACAAACAGCCAAACAGGAGCTGTGGGGACAAAACAAGTTTGACTCAAACTGTCCTGTACAGTACGACTAAGTGCCCAGGAATTTTCTGTATATATTCAAAACCACTTAGACATAATCTGATGATCATTTCCCATGCTATAAATTCACACACATATGCTCAAATGTGGTTCACTGTTTTGGACCTGAAGCACTAGAGAGATTAAAGCATGCTCGTAAGGATGCGTCTCAATATGGAGGTAAAGCTATGAACCACAGGAGCCCCTAGAACACAGCACGCAGAATATGGCCAAAACCCTGTAAGACAGGGCACGCTTGTATATTTAGGGCAAACTCTAACAAACACCAACTGATTTCACACGGTAACCAAACTATGTGAAATACTTAATGACTCATTAAGAACCTGGAGTAGCTTTAAGAAATGGTCAGTAAAGTCAATTAAAGCAAGAACAGAGTGACCAGGTTACATGATCAGCAATTGTGTGTAAACAAAACGTTATAAACCTGAGTGATAACTTGAGTGAGGTGCCTCATAATGGAAGGCTGGCAACTACTGTTGCAAAGGATCATTCACGAAGATGGAATCACTGGACGAAAGACAACGCCAATATTCCTTAAGGGTTTACTCATTTCATTGCTACTAACTAGTTCTGCCTAACTTTGTAGATCAGACATAGGATAAATCCTATTTGAAAGAATATTCTATACCAGCTGAAAAGTTCACATTTGCTTGAATTTATTGCTAACTGACATCACAATTGCAGCAATTCATAAATTTCCACACTGGTGAACAAGCCATGACCTACGGGGAAAATGTTATGCTGACCTCACTGCAACATCAGTACTAAAACCTAGAAGACACATAGAGTTATCAGTAATTTAGCAAAGGCATTTAGATGGATTCAAGAGAAAGATATAGAATTCACTACAGCCCATGAAGGGCAGAAATCTAGTATGCTATGCAAAGGTAAATGCTAGAGTTGTAGAAAACAATACAATTGAGTCCATATGTTGTGGAAAAGCAAATGGTCTAACAACTCCTTGGAAGAAAGAGTGAAGAGAATAAATATGATACTTAAAATTTACATACCTAAACATTATAAATATTTATTTTGGGAGATCTAGACTTGTCAGTAGCTCTAGGGAAGCCACAAAGAAAAAGTTATACTGAGAGAGAATCTGGTGAAAGAAAACAATCCAAACAAAATCCGCAAAACTCTAAGATGGAGGAACATGGAAACATTTTAGCATTTGATATCATGTAGTCCCATGGAAACGTAAGTATTGCTATCCTGGCTCAATCAGTAGTTCACTCAGTTTAATGTTACGTTTCTGTTATGTAATGCCAGTTATCAGTTTTAGATGTTCCAAATAAGGTTCAACAAACATGACAGAATAACTTGCCTACAGGAGAAGCTTATTCCTAGTTTGTAACCAGAAGAATGTAAGTTTATATTCCTTATAAAATGTTTACTTCCTCTAGCATAGTTACTTGCTCTTATTATCCACATAAATACCTAATCTTCCTTCACATCTCACATGCTACAGTGGTGTAGTACTTAAGAAAGATCCCTATTTCCCAGGATCACCACTGCACCTTCTTCAAAGAAAATCTGCTTCCTTCCACTCTATGGTTTGCAGCTAAGTCCAGAAAAGTCCCTCCCACCAGATACTTATGTGTGACTTGTTTTCATTAACAATCCAGCTATTTCATTTTGCAGTTCCATTTTGCACCTACAGATCTAGTCTTACCAACTTGGTGGTATTCAGAACTAATTCCTGCAATTTTTTTTTGTATTACTTACTTTACATACTAAAATCAGTGGGATTACTCCTGCAGAGTTATTCTGTCCTGTCTGTCCCAGAGGCATGAGAACAGAAAATAGGTGAAGGTGCTCAGTTGCGCTTGAACTCCCTTTAGACCATCTCCAGAGTACTGCATGGAGTAGAAAGGGCTGTCAAGCCTCGCCACCCCAGGGAGCCACGTGGTATTGCAACTAGGGATGCTTTACTCTGAGCACACTCTCACTACAATCAATCCATAAATAGGGATGATATTTCAAATCAATGAGAACACAGACACATCCCATACCGAATTAGCCATCCCAAATGACAATTAATTAAATGCCACCACCAGAATTGCCTTTAGGGACTGGGGGACAGAGTTATCCTCATGTGCTACTATGCAACACTGAGGATGGCGAGAGGTGAATCACGGCCAGGCTGCTCCCAGCAAGCCAAGCCAGAGGTGCAAAGGGCAAGAGCCGCCAGCCCACGCTCCCTGTGGTCAGCTAGGAGAAAGGGGCCTTCTCCTGTCCCCATGGGCATGTGCCCTGGGGCCTTGCCGCAGAACTGAGCATCCCCTTGACCTTCCAGAAAGATCTAATGCACGTTTAATTGTTAGCATGTGCCATGAGAGAGCGCCATATTGAGGTCTCCCCTGCCCTTTCTTGCTTTGTTATACTTGTAATACTTAATGTTCCATAATTGATTGTATGCAATCTGTACCAGCTGTAGCTACAAGGTACTGCGGATTCAGTTTGGATATAGAGGCAGTAAAATTAGAAGTGCTCAGGCCATCAGTGCAGTTCTGTGAACAATATGTTTGGCAGGACAGAAACAAAGAATTAGTGCACTGAACACTAACCTTTCAGGAAAAAGACAGGTCTGTTCTGAGCATTAATTCTGAAAGGAATGAGGCTGTGGTTTCAGTTCAGCCTTTAATAATCTTCATCATAAAAGCAGCACAGATAATATCCCATAATCAGTGATTTCTGATCAGGAGAGTCCAATAAGCAATTTTCCAGTATGTACTGGAACTAAGCTACTGCTGTAATCTGAAGCAAACAAACAAACAAAAAGCTCCAGTCTATGTATATCAACAGAAAACACCAGCAAAACAATTTAAATATTTAGGCTGTGATATCTGAAATAGGGAGGAGGATCTAGCCACATCTTCCATTAAAATTAGCAGCCCAAATCCTCAGTTCTGCTTTGGAGCACTCACATTTAGAGTTTTCTTCATGTGGACAAAATATCATCTTTTATTGTTGCTTAGCAATGGTGACTCCCTCACCACTGGTCTTGGTCCAGAAAAGTAAAAGTATTCCAATTGACCACAAATTAATTTTTTAATCTGTTTTGTTGGAAAAACTGTTGCAAAAAACAATCTGAATTAAAATCTGTTCAGTAGGAAAGTTCAATTTTATACCCTCTCTTTAAAATTAGAATATATGGTTATTATTAATTTCTGAATCACACCATGTGCTCTTTTCTACACTAATTGCTAACCAAAGTCAACAGCAGTACTGTCACCCATTTTAATGGGTTAGGATCACGCCACAAGACACAAAATAAAGACACTTCTTGCTTCAAAATGCTTAGGAACAAAACAAGAAAAACACAAGAGACACACTGGGAAACTCAGAGGGATGAATGACTAGGAATTTAATTCCTCATTTATTACTAATATTATTGTTGACTTGCTTGTCAATGTAATGTAGCACTTGCATTAAGGGATCTGTGTCAGAGTGACCCACAAATGATGATTTCTATCTGCCACCAGGATAGGCAAACAGAAGAAACTATATTTGGTGGTATGCAGTGGCTATTTCCTTGTCTTTTAGGGGATTTAAAGCTCTTACGCAGTTACAGGCTTGTTTAATTTTTAATAATTACAGCAGGCTGAACTGTAATTCAGAGAAGACAGAGGCAGGATAAGGGGCCTTGGCTATCGATAGCGCAATCACAGCACAAAGGAAAAMGTAGAAGCTGCAGAGTTGGTTTTTCTCCCCTCCTCACCAGGTGGGAAGGATGCAAGAGCTTCCTCCTGCCTCTCATGCAATTCCAGGCAGCACAGCTCTGGGCTCTGCAGGTAAAGGCAGCTCCTCCTCTGCTCCTCAGCAGAGCAGAACAAAGGCGAGGATTTCCTCGGCCACAGCTTTCCCTCGCAGCTTGGGTGACTGGTCTTTATTCCTCCTGCAGGTCTGATGAGAGCTCACTATGCGGCTTCTGCACGGCTGCTCTAAGTATTGTCGCTACCTGGGTACCTGGCCCCAAACTCACAGTGCACCCAAAACGCCTGCAGGGCCGTAGGAAGCGCGCCCTGCCACGAGCAGCTCTCCCTTGTGGGCATTTGTCTTTGCTGTGTGGCACTGACAGGCCCTCAAGGTCTCCAGATTAGCACAGCCCGCGCTTTGGTGCTCTGGCGGCGTAGCCACGTCAGTTGGGATGGAGGCTGGGGGAGAGCGGGGAAACCTCAACCTGGCAGAGTGAAACTGGGCCCTAACTAGATAGCGGATCCAAATATCAGGCTAAAATTGGATTGGTATCACTTATTAATGAAATTTGTAACTCTTTACTACAAGTACGTGAACAGTCATTGACACAGGCATCCAGGTAGAATAGAGATTAAAATAAGCAGAACACAATTAAAAATATTTGAGTGGCAACTAAACAACTGCTGCTTTGAATCATGGGTGACATTTATATCTGTGCAAGTGGGTGTAAAATTCTTCTGTTCTTATGGCAAAGCAGTAGGGAAGCAAGCTCGTGGCATACACTACAATGGCAATCACTTTATCCCATCTCCCATCCCTGGCCTCCAGTATGACTCTGAAAGCCAATACTAGCAATAAATCAAGAGCTCTCCACTCTTCACATCAGGCTTTTCTTTTTTTTTTTCTTTTTCTTTTTTTAAAACAGGATCATACAGAAGTCCTCGCATATCTATAGCAAACACTGGAAGGTGAACTGGGCAGCAGATAATATCCAGGGCCTTGTCAAGCTGATGCAAACTAACTGTGTTTCTTGCCATCCTTTCCTTAACAGGGCTGCTGCTATTCTCCAGCTCCATCTATGACTATTTAGACTGCAGGTCTCCAGACCAGGGACCACCTACAGTGTCTGCTTCTACAGTCTCCAGAACAAGGGTTCCATTTTTGCTGGTTTTCTCTAGGCTAGACCATAATAAATATGATTATTTTAACAAGAACATACATTAATAATTGTTAATGCATTGCTTGAATTTTCCTTTGAAATGCAATCTGTGCTCTCCTCCCTCTTTAGCAGTTTAATCGCTGGCTGAACTTTTGTTAACTGCAAGTGCCATAGGTAAGATTTCTTCCATTATCAGCGCTTTTAATCTTTGGGTAATTTAAAGCAAATACATTTTTCACAGTGGTTGCAAATGAGCCCAACTGTTTTTTTTTGTTGTTGTTGTTTTTTGACTTTGCTGAACTTGAAGGTATTTTCTCACAGCAACCTGTCCTGGCAGCAGTAGAATAGACATGACATAACGCTGGCTGTTAATGGCTACCTAGCCCTGACTGTCAACTCCCCCTTCACTTTTGATGAGTAAATCCCCATTTTGATGAGAGATCTTAGGACCTCTCATGTCTACCAAACGCGTTTTGCCCCCAGGCTGGGCCGAAGTCACAGCTCTGTGAAGAGCTGCTGTACGAGACAACCAGCTCATTTTAAAACTCAGAAGTGGGGGCCTGAACCTGTTTAAATGCACTGCATTGTTTGCTCTTTAATAGACATCCTCACGTTCCGAGGGCTGTGGGAGGCCACACCGTTATCAGCTTTCCAGCACGTAGCGGCCAGCCACGCGCCTGCCTGGGGGGAGCGGGGGCTGCGGAGTAGCTGGGGAACAGCTGCCTCCCTCCGAGCCACTGCCTTTCCTGGCATGGGTCAGCGAGCCAGAAAAATCTGTGCAAATGTTATGAACTCTCCTGGCATGCTAGGGAAAAGAGAGTCAACCAACACCATCACAGCCCTGAAAATAACTTTGCTTCCAGCGCTGCTGGTTGGTGTCACAGAGCTGGCTGCGTTTTGTTCACGCTCTTCCATAGTGACTGGACTTGCATTTCACAAGGCCCAGTCATGCCATTATGTGCCAGCGATCAGCTGTAGCTCAAGGAAAAAAAAAATCATTTCAGCTCACTGATTTGTTTTTCTATGATTATTTATATCACTGTTACATATGACAGAGGGACCTGGGGGCCCCATGATGGACCAAAACCCCACTGTGCTAAGCACTGCACAAATACAGAGCAAAGAGATGATCCTTTCGCCAAAGAGCTTACATCTAAGCATAAAATAGAAAAATCTCATTATTGACAGATTAATGACAATCTGTCAGAGTAACCATTCCCATTAGGAGTGTCTTGTGCGGAAAAGTAGTACAGAGACCCTTATAATTAGTTAAGAATAGCTAATCTGATGCAAAAATTGTATGGTTAAAATTAAGGACTAACATCCATGGTGATACATGAAAAATAGCGAGTGTGATATGAGTATACAGATACATTTAAAATAGAACATGCAGACAGATAATTCCCAGGGAAGATACCAGTGGATGAATTGCTTTTGTGAACTTCACAAAAACATGCAACATTTATGTCCTTAAGACTAGTCTTTTCAAATAACATCTGTGGATTTTCCTCTTTGAAATCTAGTTTACTGAGCTAATTTTGTTTAATAATAATGCTAGAAAAATAAATCATTGCACCACTATGGCACCTTTCTCCTCCTTTTTTTTTCTCTCCATATTAGCATTACTTTACATATCTTTGTGAAAAGAAGATATTCCTCAAACTATGTTCTTCTTTTACTCAGTCTTCTACAATTCGGTTATTAAATGTTAGCTAAACACAATGCTAAACTTCCTGAGTCACATAGCTTTTATAATTACAAGTCAGTATGGAAAAGGTCATAAGTATTTGTTCTGCATGTACAAATTGCATCCATACACACAGCTCGCCACAGCCTAAGGACAATTTCACACTACTCTAGTTCAGCCTCAGTTGCCATCTGAGATGGAGAAGCTTTTTGATATTCAATACAATATTAGACATTGCCGGCAGTTACATGATATCTAAGTATATGTCAAGAAATACAACCAGAAGGGGTTTGAAGAAAAATGATGTTGCATCCTCATGTGGTGTCAACAGGCACCGTCCCGTGGATACCAGGGAGAATCACGCTGATTTACACTATGGGAGCACCTGGCTCTTTTCCACGAATGAGGACTTACCAGGCAGGATACAGCCCAGGACTTTATTTCACGTGGGCACCTGATTTTCTCATCACTATTACTGGATAATTTTAACATGTGTTAGTACCTGGCCTCTCCCACCCTCAGAAAGGAAAGATACTGACCTCGACTTCAATCTTTCAGAAATTATTCAGACCTAAGCTACCTTGACCATAAAAAGTTCAGATCCCCAGCTCGCACCTGAAGTGCTACTCTGGTACTGGAGTACTATAAATGTCTAATTTGAATATTAGGACTTCTGAATTATCTCAGATTTATTGTGAGCAGTCTTGACATTTTCTCCATTCACACAATTACCAGGACGCATGCAATGTTTAGATCTAATCCTACAGCCCTTACAATAAAAAACAACCACCATGCAAAACTCAGTTTCAATACTGCATTAAGCCTTTCACTACAGATTTGTGAAAGGTATCTAAAAGCAAATTACAAAGCAACAAGCAAAATCTTTCATACAGCAATACAGGAGATGCATGTTTTCAGTAGTTTAATAAAAACAAGACAACCATTCCAGAGAGCCTGCTGATTAATAGGATGAAATAAGTGTGCTAAATATGAAAAGAAAAATCTTACAATTAATTGAAACCATATGACAAGAACACATATGGTGGAATTTCACTTCTCCTCCAAAAATTAAGATTTGTTAAAAGTTTGAAATGACAGCCATAGCTGTTTAAAGAAATCTATTTATGGTATATGCCCCACTAAATGAAATTTCCAAACATGAAGAGGAAACTGTTCCAGATTTCATACAGTTAATGTATTATACCAGAAAATGCCTATTTTTGATGTTGTTCATTGACACACACTGATATACATTATGTCATTTCGACAAATGGCAGCTTTGTCTGTAGCTAATAACTACAAGGCGTGGGTAAGAAACAGCTAAAGCATAAAACCCTAAGGACAAGGCTTCATTGTGAGCATTAAATAATTATTACAACGCAAAATTAGTCAGAGTAATATCTCTGTTTTACTTCAAGCGTTGTGATGTCTGATCCAAAGCTGACTTTACTGTCAACTCTAGTTATGATGGCATTTCACACTGTATTTTTTTGATATACCTAAAGGGACAAATTCCATTTTATGTTTTTAATCAATCAGTTTCATTTATTAAATCTAGTTTCTGACAATAATTAGTTTTAGATTTTAAACTTGTCCTAGTTTTATTTGCAAGTCTTTCTGAAGTGCATCAGATTTCTTGTCACGCAAAAAGCTCTTTACCCTAAGAAATTGACTATATAGAGGAAAAGCGCTGGAGCTCCTGTCTGCGTTCCTCCAAAAGTGTCTAATAAATGTTATTAACAATTTTGAAATTAATAATTTAGAGAGGAAAATAAGGCTCTTTTAGCTACCATTATAATTTTTACACAATAGTAGACGCAACAGAGGGTCTTAACAGCTGGTGGAAGACTCTCAAATAATGCTCATTATTTAAGTTCAGTCAGCTTCTATATTTGCCAAAAGAAACCTACTATATGAATTTTCCTTAGTAAAGAAACTATGGAAATGATTCACAAAATGCTGCATTAAACTGAATGTTAACATTAAGGAACCTATTACATACCTGTCTGATTATTATTTATATTGAGTAGCCTTACATTCCAAATCCAAGAGCAGAAACACTGTGATAGATAAATAGATAAATAAATAAATACACTGCAGAAGGTCCACAATTGGCAAATTGCCTCCTCCTTCTGCCATGGCTATGCAAAAATAAAAATTAAAAAAAAATCCTGTYGGGGCCTGTCATATGTGACGCCCTGCCCAAAGCCTATACTGCCGTACTGAAGGGACTTCCCCTCCTACAGAACAGGTCTTTTCCTTTAGGAGAGGAAACACTTTTTTCCTGGAGTGTATGCAGATCCAAACTGACGACAGCTGAAATATATGTCATTCTAATGGGTTCTGTCATAACTGGGCAAAATACAGCAATGTTAGAAAGCATGTATCAAAGATATGACAGGCCTTTCAAATTACACTGCCTTTCAACCCACTGCTTAATAAAAATGTGCAAAGTGATAGAACACTCGTCAACATCACGAGCTGCGATAGACTTATTTTCTTTGGGAGCAGCTATTCAAAAATAACTTGACTGAAGTTCAGAGTCATAATTATAGGAACTACAGTTGAGGGACTTTAGAAAAAAAATGCAACAAAGTAATCATATAAACCTATTATCTTTAAACAAACGTTTCAGCTCTAATAAAGTCACTTGCTTTCCTTTACTGAGATGACCTAAAATTCCTTTATTCGTTTCAAGCCTTCTGCTGCTCACAGGAAACAAAAGTCTTGTTTGAGCAAGGACTGCAGTACCGAGTCCCGGTGCCCTCCCTGCACTATTGCCATTTGAAAGACAATTCAGCTGTATAAACCCGGATTGTACACTTTGGAGCTTTCTACTTGGTGTTTCTTACACACTACTTTAGTACACATAACAGTAAAGAATATATCATTATAAGTAATAAAAAACTCCATATGAGGACAGCACTTCATGCCCTTGGAAGTCAAGAGAAGCTTTTGCGTTGGTTTGAGCAGCTGCTGGAGCAACCACAGAAGCCCACATCCTACTGAACACGCTGACGAGCTTCCACCACTCTCAGTGACAAAAACAAGCCCCTACCTTCTTTCGCCTTTCCAAGCATATGCCAAAACTTCACTCAATTTTTACACATAGAGAAGAAACCCCGTTCGAATTCAGTAGATTTTGATGGAACAAGGATGTCACGAGCAGCATTTAACTTTGAGAGGCTGCAGTTCAGCAAAGCATTTGAGTACATGCCTGGCTTGATTTCCTGGGGAGGGTTGGGCTGGCTCTTTGGAACGCAAAGTGCCCTCAGTTAAATCCCTATATGCAGCTGGCATGTGTAAAACTCCAGGGACTGAGGCAGCACAGTAACTGGCTGTGAGTGTCTCTGTTGGGCAGGTCCCTTTTATTTGTTACCTGTTTATGGATTTAGAGGTCTAAATTTAGGCAATCAGTTTTGAACATTTTGCCCTCTGGGCTTGTACCTGGCTTTATTACAACTTTTTACTGTGACTTAAAGTGTTAAGAAATACAGTGCATGAAAATACAGCTTTTTATGGTTTTTTTTTTTCCATATGTAAAGGACTCCACTGCTTACAAACACACTTACTTTTCATTACCCAGTAAACTCTGAGTACTATCGACATTTTTCCTTCTCTCTGCTTAGTACCTACCTAGAGTCAAGAATACTAACACCGAATTTCCATTGTTTAAGCTCCAAATGCTTTACATTTCTCTTGCACCCATTTCATTTTCTATTTTCTATTTACAGCATAGAACTAAAGCCAAAATCCAAATTTATCTCAATTTCTGAAGTTTCTCTCTCCAATTCCCCATTTCCTGATTTTGCTCCTCTATTCAGCCATGGATTCTTTCAATTCGTTCCTATGTGCCACAGCTGACAAGAGCAGCTGTTCCTGTTTAACCTAGCCTGACTACTTTGCTAAAACTCTGCTATCCAACTCAAGAAGTCTTTGTCCTTGCTCCTCAATGGATGCAGACAAGAGATGTGACCTGTCAGCTGCCACTGAGCCTGCTGCACTCAGCTGCAATACACACCACCGGTGGTTAACTTGCTGAAGTTGCAGCGAGCACTGATGTTCCCAGCCACAGCTGGCGTGGATGTCCAGCTAGCAACCTCCAGGGCACCAGGCAGCCCAAAGACACTTGGCACAGAGAGGGTGTGAGCAGCCCTGCTTGAGATGCCTTGATTCAGCATACTCCTCCCACAGCTTCCATTTGTGGGCACTTGACAGATTTTATAGCAACACTCACCTGACATAACCTTAGGGGCGCTGAGAGCTGGCAAGCAAGGGATATAGGCCTGTGGTGGTGGAATATAAAAGCAACAGGCCTTGAGGTTAAAACAGAAGTAATAAGGTGCAAGTTGGGTCACTTTCATCTAGCTTGTCATTTTTATGTAGCTTGCATATGGATTTAAGGGCTTAGATTGAAGCTTCCAGGTTTGAGCATTTTGACTTCTGTTTTTACGTTCAACAACATCACAGATTTTTACTGTGACCTGAAGCATTAAGTTGCTCCCCTTGTATTCTGCAGACGCTCTGAACGTCGAACAGGTTACAATGCTCGGTTCTGTACAGGCATATTGCAAAGCTGAGGTCACAAGTATCTGCGAAGAGCTTTGGAAGCTGAACAGAATAATGTTGTTCTGAAAGGGCAAAATCTACCCTTTGAATGCCTTATGGGAAGCTAGCACAAAGCCTAAAATCCCACTGATGACTCAGAAATCTGTGAAGCTGTCCACGCTGGAAAATGGAACTCAGGCACTTAAAGAGATACTGGTAATACGAGTTTAAACTGGACTGGTCCTAAATGGTATACGTGCTTGCTCTGTTTCTGCATGTAGGTTTGAGTTTCACTCTAAGCGAGGCCTTAGCATCAGTGCAGGGAACCCAGATGGAAGCAACTATGTCTCTCCTCCTGGGCTTTAATGATTAATTTCTCTCCCCAGATAGCAGCTCCTCATGTCCCTAGCTCACATTTACAGACCTGGGAATTCTCTTTCTGTCTCACCACACTGCCTGCATTTCAGCCTCCCCTCTCAATCTTTCTGACCCATCATAGACTTTGGTATCTTGGATTATGAATCAAGAGGGAAATACTGTAAATAAACTCACTGGTCACATGTCTTTTCCTCCCGATTTCTCCCAGAGCTCCTAATAAAACCCATTATGTTAAAACACACACACACACAAAATGGTCAGATGCATACAGCCACACACAGAAACCTATTTATTATAAACCGTGGGTTTATATTAAAGTAGTGTAACAGAGCTCTAAATACAAATTTTAAATTATATTTTAAGGAATTCTGCCTGTGGCAAGAAATGTATTTAGGCCTACATTTTCAAAAAGTTACTGATATTCTATGGGTTCTTCAGGGGTATTCATACTAAAACATGGATGTACACAGGTGTTTAAGCCCAGCTGCCTGAAGGGAGCTCAGACAGAGCAGCAGCTATGCAGACAATGGGATCACTTGGCAAATTGTGTAAAGCAGGCCGGGTTTCTCATGCAGCATCCTGACACATTCAACCCTAATTTGGAGGGAATACCATAAAAAATAATCTGTGGCCTCAGTTCAACCTTCCACGGCCACACAGTTTTGCCAGAAAGTGGTCTTTTACTTACATGCAGAACATGAAATAAAATAACTCAACTGCCAAGTTTTAGTACAATGTGAAATCCTGGCTTGTGATATCCCAAAATGGAACAGTAAGACTATATGCAAGAAAATCCTTGCAGCACTCTCCCAACTGCAAAGGCCATGGGCCAGATTTTTCATGATGCAGTTTCCCAGAGGAGCTGATTTTCAGGCCAAAATCTCACCTCATCTGTGCTGTTCAAACTCCAGTGGAGCTGCACTGGTGAATCTGGCCTTTTATGTGTAACCTGGTATAACATTTTTTGTCCAGAGAATTTTGTTCTGTATTTTAGCATCATTCTTCTTAACAACCTGCAAAACCATTTTCTTTGAAGAAAGCGCTTATTAGGCTTTATATGTACGACCTTAGGTTATCTTTTATAGCTTAATCTAAACAAGTTTAGAAATCAAGTTTTGCCTGTGGTAGCCAGCCCATCAATTCTTTTGATTGCCCAGTACAACTTCCAGTTCTCACAAGCAATTTGACAATTGCGGAGTATTTCATACTGCATGCTATGAAGTCTAGTGCTGTAAAAATAATGAGACCTGAAATTACATACTGTATTGTAAGTCTACTCATTTAATCGTGAATTTTCAGGTAATTTAGATGTTTCAATAACAGAAATACTATAGGCCAACACGTCATATTACTCTTATCACAAAAATGCCACATGCCTGTTTTCTAGCTTGCATACATTCTCACTCCCATGAACTCTCCAGAACTTCCCTAATTCACAGGCAGCATAAGCAAAACCCATTAGTTTTAATAGATGGTTTCATAAATAGCAGAGTCCTCCACCCACTTAATAGCACTCTCCAGGCATTTGCTAAGGTTTGTAACTCATTAATAGGGGATATATGAATGTTCCTTGATGGTGAAGACAGAGGAAAATCTGGGTTGACTTTGCCCACTAAGCACAGGGTTGGATTCTGCTCTCAGCGAGCGCTGTGCCATGCACGAGAGCGGAGAGGTGCTCTGCATTTTCCCCTCGGCTCCCACAGCAGAGAGGCCCCTCACCTGGCCGTTTGGGAGACAAATGCTGGCACAGGCTAGGCAGTCACTGCCCGCAGCTGCCCACATCAGTCTTTTGCCAGAGGTTACCAGCGCTTTCGCTAGCTCCTGAACAGTGGACTGGATGCACCACTTCTTTGCACGTCTTCTATTGACAAAATAACTTCTAGAGGGCAAAGGTGGGCCACGTGGTGGGAGGGGGCAGCGATTCCAGAGATGACTGGAGCATGAATCACCACAGCTTGCGAGGCAAACCCCAGTCACGTGAAGAGCCAGGGAGGAGGTCCCTAACCCAAGCAGTGGGGCTTTGGACATCTGCAGCATGTGCATGGAGATCTGTGCTCTCAGCTTCAGTGCCAAGGATGGCGGTGCCAGCACCCAACTCACCTGTGCCCCAGCACCACGCCGATGGGAGGGCAGCTTGGGGGCTCAGCCTCGCGCCGCCACCACGCAGGGTGGCTTGCCACCAGCACCTGCAGCCACGATTTCGCTCCCACTTTCTAGTCCTCTGGCTACTGGTCTAAATTACCTCATTGCCCCAGTGGTGGGAACTGCTATGGACTGCCCATACATTGTTCAACATCCACCCTACGCAACTGTTTGCATGACCCAAGTTTAGCAACCTGTAACGATATTTTAAATCCCTCTTATTGTTTTATTTAAAGTTGTTTTTACTTCTTAATGTTTCTGTTTCTGCACTTAATCTGCAGCTTGGAGTCAGTGTACTTCGAAGCTTTACAGTATGCTATAGCATGGGGCTAACCTGCAGTATCTTCTTAAATTACATGGATGCTTTAATTCAAAGAAAAATGAGCAGGTACAGAAAAGCCAGTCTGAAAGCAGATTGTAAACAATTCAACAAGTTCAATTCACTTCCAATTCTAATCTGTTTTTTTTTTTTAAATAGATTTAATGAATCTATCAGGTCGATACCAAGCAATGGGGTAAGTGAGTAGTCAGCTTTGTTTTTAATCTTTACAATTAAAAACAAAAAACAAAAACAAAAAATAGACAACTAATGAGAAACATTAAAATGTAAAAATGCAACAGCTTCTAAACATATGGGAGCTTTCAGCTGAGCAAGAATTTTCCCTGGAAAAGATTTAGGTGTGCTCACAACTTTCAATCAAAGATTTCTCTATTTCTAAAACAAACAAACAAACAAAAAAACCCACCTTTGTTGAGGATGGTAATGGTTATCATGTAATAGGTGAATCTGAACAACTTTAGAGACTGGCTTTACTAGAATATATTACTGATGTCTTACTTTCAAAAATGAATGACTTGAAAAAACCAGCATACAGAATGTTTCACTCCTGTAAACCCTGTGGAGTTAATGCAGCTCTGGGAAAGTGAGTTAAATTCTTTCTCCAAGTTGCACATCAACAGAAACAAGACTGTTAAAAGGATACAGTTACTTTGAAACCCAGTCTTAAAATGTTAAAAATAATTTCTGTACCTGAACACGCTTGATAGTTTATATGGCCACATAAATTATTTTTTCTGTTTTCAAAAGTTTCTCTCTTCCCAACTAATTGACAGAAGCTGAACATCTACTTCAGTGGAGCTCTGCCAGTTCATACAAGCTGAGGATGTGGCCCATATTTTTAAAGAGGGAGGTTCTTTCCACTGTTTTGCCATCTGCCAAGCTCTACTTTAAGCTAATTAAATAATGTCAAGTTCTAGCAGGTGTTTTCAGGCCATTAGAGTTTTCCATTTCTGGATCCCTACAGATACCTAGAAAGTCTGGCTTCAGGAGAACTGAGCCATAGATTCAAAGGTGCTGACAACACTACATGTCTTTTTAAAAGTCGGAAAATATCCTGACAGTTTGGTCACTCTCTGTGGTTTCCATTCAAAGCAAGTTTGTGTAAGACCTGTGAATGTGACCAAACAATCTTAAACATTTGGAATTACTTGGGGATTGCCTTCAAGTATCTGATTGTTTCCACTAAGTCAGTTACCAAGTCAAACAGCATTGGAAACAAACTCGTGTAATGACCCACCATAGACTGAACGGTGTAGACAGCTTGCTACTGATAAACAGTGAGGCTATTTATCATTTTGAATTGTTCTACTCTTCAGCAGCTCTCATGTTGCCAGCTTTGCCTACCCTTTTGCCTCCACCAGTTACTCTACTCACTCCTTCATCCCACCCGTGAATCCCTCAACTTTCTCAACACTCTTCAGCTGCGAGGCCTGAAGGGAGCTGCAGTTCCCCGTGCATTTGAGATGATCAGGCCAGACTGCCCGCTGGGGAAAAAGGAAATCATTTTATTTATATTCTAGAGTTACAAATATAACAAATGTTGAATGTCTTGAAGCTACCTAAATGTACAGCTATTCTATGCAACCATGGATTTTCTATAATTTTAGCATTTTCTTTCCCTCTCTGCTTTCACATGATTAACCCACTTATGCTACTGGTCTTAAAACAGGCTGTAAACAGCCGGAGCCAAGATTGTCTCGTCTTGTGTGCACAAGACCTACTACAATGGAACCTTTATCCTGACTACAGACTTTCAGTACTGCTATAATTCAAATACTAGTAATAATGATAGTGAATGTGAAATAGTATGAGCGAGACATGAACAGAGACATTAACATGAACAGAGAATAATCCTCTGTCAACCAAAAGCTCTATAGGAATACCAGTAATATTGTCAGGGTTTGCACGCATACTGCTTTTTATCCTGAAAGAGCCCAAAACACCTTCTCAAAGGTATGGAAAGATTGCTTCAAACACATCATATCAAATGAAGCCTGTTTATCAATATGCAGCAGCCCCACATGCCATTTGGGGCTAAAAAGGAGGATGACCTTTGTTGGCTGAAACTGTCAGCGGAAAAGGGAAGACAGCATAGCGAGAACCTGGAACAGCTTAATAACAGTTGACTCCCACTCTGTATATATTAAAATAAGCTCTACCCCAGTCTAAATCAGCCTCTCATCCACTTGAATGAGCAAAAAGTCCATAAAAAAAAAAAAAGTAGTACACACACACATATATATATATATATACACACATGTACTACCCTTCTCACATGGCCTCTCATGCCAGGAGCACTCAGATTTCAGGCTAGATATAAATGTTAAATCAGAATTCCATTAAGTTTTAACTATTACTTAAATGACACACACTCATATTTTCAAGTAAGCCTCTATATAGGCGTATATATGTGGACACAGCTCTGTATAAACTTCAAATTTGATCGTCAGTATAGGCTGACATACTTAAAGTCATATTAGCACAAATTCATGCCTATCATTACTGAGTCATATGAATACATGACAACATATTTTAACACTATTTCAATAGCTAATACAAATAAGCCTAAATCTCCCTAGTACTTTGATTTATATGACCAGGTTAGTTCTTCTACTTTCCTTCCTAATTAATCATATGGAAACAACACTCATGGATTTCCCTTGTAATTATGTTAATGCAAAGGAAAACAAATAAGGCTGCAATGTTCAATGTAGCTGACTAATACAAAGCTCAGCCGCCTTAATGCATAAGCTAAAGCTTTCTGAAATGGCGCTACTTTAAAGGGAGGCAAGTTTCCACGCAGAACTGGAGGGAAGGTCTGCAATGAGGAAGCCCGTGGGCTTGGGGGCATGTTACCAGCAAGGCAACACTGAGTGGGCTACACTGCAAAATGTTGCAGAAAAAGCCTGTCAGTGAAACTGTATTTTAAAATGCGCAGTATTTCTGTCAAGTCACATGCTTTAAAACTGGATGTAACTCATTGCAAACTTCAACTTTTGTTTCCACAGAACTTTTTAAATGTTTTTGCTTTCACACACAGGGCCCTGTTCAGCATCTTGCTGCCATGGTGTTTTTCTATCTTGACAATTCACTTCCGTGAGCAGGCATGCGGCCAACTCAAATGAGACTCAACGCAGTGAAAAGCCCTTCAGGTAAACAGTGTGATAAGCTAAACTGCAAAAACGAGACAGTGTTTTTGGACTATGAGGCAGTTGCTATGGAGACAGTTGCTAATTAACTGCATTCAGCCAAGAGAACAAAGGGTTTAAGGGCAGACAGGACTCTGTATCTTAGAGTGAGCAATGCATAACGCCTTATGCAATCTGCACCTCTATCATATCTGGAATACCTGAGCCTTTGCTTAGGTTGCAAAATACCTCAAGAAATGACAGAGTGGTTTATTCATTTAAATCTGAATTAATTTTCCGTTAATTAATGATCTATCAGTATTTAAAAAAAACAAACAAAATCCATACATAGAAGTCACGGGTATCATGAATTAATGCATCAAGTCAGGATTATATTAAACTTTTTAATGATTTCGGTTGAGAGTTACTGCTTTTGCAGCTAATAAAAATGCCATTGAAAAAAACACTTTTAAGACAATATAACATCCCCAATCTATTATTCTCTCTTGTGTCTTAAACTGATTAGCTTACAATGCTCAGAATAATTAATTCTCCAGTTCCTTCCTAAATGAGGCTTGCAGAAATAGATGTGGGGCCTACAGTATGTATTTACATTAAAATGGGTTATTCTGAGAAGTTGTTGATCGACATTATCTTGAAGGGTTTATACTTTGGGATAGCTACTCTGAAAAGTTGTTGATCTGCATTATTATAAAGGGCTTATATTTTGGGATAGACATGAATTATGATTCTTTATTATTTCTATGATATGCTCTGTAGGCCTACAGTACCTTACAGAGAAAAGGTAAAATTTTCAAAAGTAACATAACGTACAGATCCATAATTGTGCAGTTCTAGCTTGAAGAGTTACTGTGTGGTAACTGAGGGAACTGAGCAGGGGCACGCTAGCCTTGCGCTCACCTAAGGGACAGGGTGTTAGCTCAGACCCAACCGAGCAGCCTCACGGACTGAGCTAGAACAGGTCCCCCCTCGCTTTTCATCATTAGCCGTCAGCTACAGGTTACCGCCCTCGTAGCTGACACTGTGAGTGCCCTTGGTCCACCTCAGGGCAAAGTAAAACGGATTAGCTTCACTCGCCTACAGAGACACTGGGCCATTTTGTGCCTTAGACGCACCAAACTGTGCGGCCAACAGCGCTCCTAGCCCCAGCTGCACCCCGACCTGAGCTGGCCCCAGAGCCAGCAGCCCTGGCAGCAGCATGGTGCTGGGAGGCGCTTGAAGAGGACTTAAAACGTTGACCTGTTTCCTAAGTGAAAGCTGAGAAAAGAAAGAGAGAGCCAGCTGCTTATTAGAAAGTCCCTTCCATTAAAGCTGAAAAGCCAATGGATAAAATACATCTGTGCTAACATGAGATTTCTTAAGGTTTGGATAAATAAGGCAACATTTTTCCTTCTTAAGTTATTAAATATATAATTTAAATAAAATCAAAAAGGGGATTTTTTGATGATTTAGATACTGCTAGGATTTAAAGAATCACAATCATTTTGAAGTTAACTCCCTGTCAAGGGGAATGGGATGAGTTCACACTCATATGAGGCTATTACTTCAGCAAAGCTTGTTGCACACTGAACAAGCAAGTAGTGTATTAATTTACTACATGAGGGCCTAAGCTTTTTTTTTTTTTTTTTTTTGACATTTTAAATTACGGGGCATCTGCAAACAGATACTAAATCTGAATTGCACATGGATTTTCCACACCAGCCAATTCATATTGCCCCTAGACATCCCTTCGAGCATTACTCACTCACCTACATTACTGTAGTTCATATTTCTTTTACAGAACCAGAGGTCTGCAAGATTCTTAAACTCTTGCCTAGAAAGTAGAAATTATTACTTATGTGGCAAACTAAGTTTTAAATATAAGGGACCCAATTCTGCCTTCAGTTACACTGCCATAAATCTTTAACAACTCCATTAGATTTATAATAGTGTAGCTGAGGAGGAAATTGAGCCCAGGATATTTTCTAAATCAGTAATTAAATAGCAGAATTTTACCTTGGCACAGAGTAAAGACCTCTTAGATTACGTCTCTGGATAGACTACATACCTTTCTGTTCCTTGAAAAATGATGTTATGAACAAGTTAAATCATCTTATTTTCACCAGCCTCTATATTATTCTAYGAAAGGTACACATTTCACATCATCTCATGGAGGATCAACATAGGGCTAAATATTGCCTCACTTTCCCATCCACTTTCCCTCTCTCTCTTCTCCATATAGAATTTAGAGTCTTTACAGCTGTCCATTATTTCTATGCAGTATATAGCACTACAAGTACCTTTTCTTATTCGGTTTCAAGAAACTACTACAAATGTCTATAATAAGGGAATTGGCTAAATGCCATTTTATTATTAGAGGTGCAAAGCATCCTGCAGTCAAGTTATGGAGAGATTGTACTTTTAAGAGGATGCAGCCTGTTCTTCCAGTGCACAGGACGTGGTATAGGAACCATGGTTTTGCCACAGTTGCCCTAGGCTCCCCAAGGATCACTGGATAAACTGTGAAAGAGGCCCCTTAATCATGAAAACATAGATGGCACTGGGAGGGGAGGAAAGGGTTCAAATCCCAGCTCTTCTCTAAAACTCCTGATGACACTGCACAAATTATTTAATCTCTCTATACCCTTTTTCTTCATTGGGGTGAAGGCAGCTTGTAAAGCTTCTCATTTCATAATTTTAATAGAAGTGTTTTTCATTGCTTTTTACCTAATTTCATCTCTGCTCAGTGTTTCCAGCTCAAAAGTATCTTTCCTTTTATTTCCCTTATAACTCCCACTCTGCTACCTCCACAGGCCAGAGTCCACCCAGCGCACACTAGCTCCTGTGAATTTCCCGCTCGCAGAGGTCAGTGGGAGGCTGTAACTCAGGACAACCGCTATCAAATGTGGGCTGAAAGAGATCAAAAGAGTCTTCCAGGCAGACAGGCCAGGCTAAAGGGTTTTCTGAACTGTCCCATCCGCTAACGACACTTCTCCGGCAAGCCTGTTGTATAGCCCCAATAAGTCTTCTATCACTGCCTTGCAGATTGGAAAAGTCTGAGCGTGGCTCCTCCCTGGGCTGTCCCTTACATAATTCTCCTCAGCACTTTCACAAGCTTTGGCGACTAGACGTCCTATGGCTAAAAAATACACCATGCAGTCTAAATACATAACACACAGTATATGCCTACGTAACTCATCTCTCTAAATAACTACTAGGAACATGAATCAGAATATTTCTTTACAGGTACCTCTCACCATGGGTTGCCTTTGGTCACCCAAACAAAGGCGGCCAGGTTCCAGCCAGGTGGTAGCCAATTCATTGTGTAGCACTTGCCGAGGTCATTTAAATACATTTTAATTGGCCAGGAAGGAGACAAATTTTATTCACACACACACACATATGCACACATGTATGTGTGTACATATATATGTATCTATTGGTAAGCATGTATTTCTCCATTAGTTGTACTAAAAAATTTATTGTCAACAGACTATCCAAGGAAGAACAGAACAAATGAAAATGCAATTCTTGTTCAAAAGAGAATTAAATGGTAAAGTTGCCAAATCACATAAAGACATCTGTTAAAATGATTCAAAAACCTATTTTTACTGTGGAAAATTATTTTACTACTATCTACAGTTGTCGACGATATCCATAAACAACAGTAAGCCTGCTGTCCCCTGTCAAACAGAATTGGAACCATTCAGATTAGTATTTTTCTCCCGTATAGCTAGGATAGGAGAGTTACCTATTAGTTCAGAGGTAAAACTGTGATGCAGAATCCAAATGGCTAGAGATGCTTTTTTCAATCAGTGTTCTCTACTCACTGGCATTGCTAGTATGAAATAAAAGACAATTTAAGTTACGTTTTCTATTTAGGTAATGTTTTTCTTTTCCATGCTAACCAAATACCAGCTGACATTAAGATATAAGTAAGCAAAAGTGAAACAGCTACAGGCAAATAAGCTTGAAATGTTCCAGCTTTGCTGCAATGATTAGGCATACTTAAAAAGCATTTGGTTCCTTATCTGCAAATTTAGTATAAACCAGCTCACCTGCTTCCACACAGATTACTAGAATATGCTTTCTAACACCTACAGTCATATATTCTATGCTGCTCTTTCCAGAACTATCAGACATCAAGCCTATGATACGTTTGCAAAGGGTGGCATATAAACCAAGATTCAGCCCAAGCCAATTCCATCATCGTTTATTTGGGGCCCCATCTATTCTTTCCAAAGAGTGCAGCCAAACAAGGATCAGGATCTTCTTCTGATCTGTTTTGGTGGCTCGTACACATAGTAACCTCTGGCAAGCAGAGTCCCCTTAAAAAGGTAGGCCAGCTTTCGTGCTAACTTAAATTCTGTGCAGAGTTCCTAAATTCTAGAAGATTGTGTGGGTGCAAGAGAGACTGATATCTGGATTTCTCTTTTTTTGCTCTTGATGAGCTAGAAGCATAATCATTGCAAGGAGATCCCAATAAAAGGATAAAATCTGCCTGAATCCAGGGAAATTCTCAGGAGGCTTGACCTAGTTGGAGATGGCTGTTGTGGAAAGGCTCTAATTAAACAGTTGCGATAGTGACACTGAGTTGTCACACTAGAGAATGCAAGCGTGGACCATGATTTCTATTTAGAGTGCATACTGGAGTCCTCTGTAGGTAAAATTCTAATGGTATTTGATTGACATCCCTAGCAACTCCCTTGGGGCACAATACTCTCTCAGACTTTCAATTTTCCTGTGAATTTGGGACACGCTGTTGTGCCTTTTGCAATGGGTCTGAGCCAAGCTGTGCCACTTCCCTTTGTTTAAAAGAGCATTCATGACATAGAATTAGCACATCTATGTTCATCTCTCTCCCCCTTTTCCCTAATTCATGTTATTTTTGCTTGCAAAAACACGTCCTTTGTTCAGCCAATGCAAAAATTTGCGTATGCTTATAACAAAAACAACAATAATAAAAGCTTCAAAGGAAGCATCTTATGCTAGCCAACTCATTACTTCTACTGAAAGTCTGTAAACTGTTAATCCAATAACACGTCCAATTTCTTAAACTATATGGTCAGACTAAAATCATGTGGAAACCAAGACTCTGAAGGGTTTCTCTCTGATGTCGCAGACTAAGTGTTCCACATCAAACTGTTTGTAGGATAGGAAAATATTCATACAATGATATGGCTACAGCTTTTCAAGGGCATCACAAAGAAGTCATGTGTGCGTCTCTGAGGAAATCCCTGTAAGACACAGTTAAGATACGTATTAATTTTGAGTAACATAGCCCTCAGGGAATCATGCAAGAATCATGTCACAGTCACAGCATTTGCTCTCTAACGATTAGCCCAGCCTCACTCTTGGGAGGCATGGGGTGSGATATAAGCCCACTTCTCTAGGAGACTGCACAACCCCAGATGACCAAAGATGCTGTAAAAAGCCTTTGTGTTTCCACTGTCYCTTGATCCTGGTAGTGTTATTTGTGATCTCACCTTCACTAAGCAAATCCACAGGCAGGAGGGAAAACATTGGATGAAATCTCCTGCCCACATGGTGGAAGTGGTGGCTTTCACCACTCACCTCCCAGTCCCAGCACACATCACTTGAACAGCTGCTGGGAGTCAGTAATTCCAGCAGCTCCTGGTTACTGGTGCAAGCCATATTGGTGGTGGAGGGGCTAATTTTTGACCAATTTTTTCCTGGTACCTCATCTTTTAAGGTGCTGTATGTGCTGTCCAAGTTTCTATCCATCTAAAACAATAGTTTCTACATTTCTCTATTTCTTCTGCTTCCATAAGGATGCCTAGGGCACTGGTGTCTAACGTGAATACAACTCACTTTCCACGTCCTCATATGAACCTTACTGAGGATATGGTCAGTGGGATTCTGCTATGATCATGTGAGATATTTCAGCTGGTATTTGAAGCTGGTAAAACAGGAGACACTTCTACCATAACCTCATATTGGTCTCATTAAAATGAATACAAACAAAACAGCCCATCACAACCCCTAAGAGAGAGGGGGCCTTATTTGACTGACTCAGTTGTCCCAGGTTGTCTGAACCAGAAAGACATCACCTGATTTGCTTCTGATGGATCCTAGTTCTTCAAGGAATCAGACTGAATAAATGAGTATTTTTTGTTTTCTACATGCAGGCTTTTCAACTCTTCTGAACTCTCAGTACTGAGCAACCAACTCTAACACACTAGATCAGTCCGATCAAGGCTGTTTCAACTACCTCCTGCTGTGACAACCCTATTTCTTAAGGCTGCAGACTGTGTCTTTGCAACTACAGCATCACAAGCTCAACTTGTGAAATCAGCGCTGGAAGGAAAATGAACTCATATAAATCATACTAAACGATCTCCTAAATGTATCATGGATGTTCCAGTGAGGTTGCTTCACTTTGGTGCTCTCATTCTAGTATGTGTCATTTCTAAACATGGGTTTTACTAAAGGAACAATGTCATAAAGGAAAAACATCCTCTTACTCTATTTAGTATGGTCATTTGAACAGAAACAGCCACTAAACAACTCTTAAGTGGTCAAATGCCTGATTTGAACCTGTTCCTGTGGCTTCCACTTAGTTCCAGGCAAAACCTAGTGGTTCTAGTAGTCCTCTATACAAGGGTAGCTACTAAAACACTGGAAAATTTGCATAGCAGCCAGGCAGTTTACTTGACATTGCTTCCCATAAACAGGCTATAAAGAACTTTGTAAGTCCTCCTCTACATGGATGACTGAAGAGAAGATACTTGGTATAGAGAGGACAAAAAAAAAAGGACAGTGCTACAAAGCACTTCCAAAGCACTTGCTCTTTTTGGTGCAAAATTTCCTAGTATACCTTATTCTGATTTCCTTTGGAACACATCATTCTCCTGGCCCAACATAGCCAAAAGGAGTACTTGATCACTGTGCCACGCATGACCTTGCRCAACATTACTCACATTTTTAGATGTGGTGCTTCCCACAGCCTGCTCTTGCCTGGCTGCTCCCCAGGTAGGAGCTGATACCCTTATCACACAGGGCTCTTACAGTCCCACTTAAGTTTTCCCTTGAGGATGGCTGCTTGCAGCAGAGGGAAAAACAGATTCTCCATTTTTCAAGAATCTATCACTTTGTCCCAAACTGTTAATAATTTGCTCTTGAAAGCCCAAACAGAAAAATGAAATCCTGTTCTCCCATATTCTAGAAATACTAGACTACACATTAGCCTGACATCCTTCATTTCTAATGACAGCCGTGTCCATTGCTCAGCTCACATGTGCAGACCGCCTTCTTGCAAGCATAGCATGATGATGTTGCAAGAACATCACCAGATTGCAAAAATGTTTATAGGCAGATATGTTCAGAATCTGAGTAATTTAAGCAGTAACTTTTCAGACAGATGTTGTATCTTTGGACCTTCATTTTCTCCACCCTGATCAGATTGCTCAGCACAGGCTTGCCACCTGCCTTCATGCATGCACAGCATGATGAGGTAACACAGCGCACAATCTCAGCATTGCAAGAATGTTTCTAGACAGATTTGTTTACAATCTAAGTAACCTCAATAGTAACTTCCATAATAGGTGTTCTAGCTCTGGTGCATTTTGTGTATGTTGCTGTGAGACCAAAAAAAAAAAAAAAAAAAAAAAAAAAACAAAAAAACCCGTATCTTTGTACGATGATTGCAATAACAGATGAATAAACATGCAACCTGATACTTCACATCTGGTATTTCATCACTCCAAATACCTTATTTCCATTCAAATATATTTAATACTGTGGAAACTATAAGGTACTGATGTCTTTACAGACGAAGTAACTTGCACAGAACTTTTAAAATTAAAAGCAATAGTAAAAATAATTTATAACATGTTACCTTATTCTTCATAAAGCTAGTTAGTTTCCTAATAGAAACCCAGAAAGACACCTAATAGTACTAGTGAACTACAGATTCACATAAGCCCTACAGACACAATTCTTTTTTTGCTGATGTACCAGTTCAAAGTTCAATTTTAATATTCAATTTATAGAAGGTGCTTTGGAAATGAAGACTACTTTTACTCATCGTGCAAAAATTCTATCATTTGAGCAGAATTTTTTTTTTTAATGAAAGTATCATTTTTCCTTTACTATCGCAGTAACTTAGGCCAAGAGATTTTATGCATGACCTAACAAATGATTATAACCACTCTGAAGGGCCACTGTGTACCTTCTCATTTTAAATACTGCCTATTTATTTTTGTAACACAACTAAATGGGCTATGAAACTTTCTTTTTAAATAATCACTAATACCTTTTTAAGTAGTTTTGTTTTGTAGTTGTGAATTAATGCAAATCATGATGACTAATTTGATTCACAATTGAAGAACTGTTTACAGGTCTCCAAAAAATTAAGATCAAACTATTTCCCTGTTTTAAAGGCAAAAGCCATCTTTGCTACCTTGAGGCTAAGTAAGCAATACTGATTGCAACAAGTCCGCAGGCATTATTACACTTACTAGCAAGTTTAAGTTACTTTAGCACAGCTCTGGGGACAATGTCAAAGTTACCTCTTGGAATAGATTTAGTATAAATTTCAAAAAAGGTGAAAACACACACAGTGGGCCAAATCCATTCCTGTGGTAACTCCAGCGATTTCATTGTTACACCAGGGCTAAAAGTAGGGCTGCATTTAGCTTTCATTCTTCTAATCTTTTCCAAAATACTCTTCCAGGAGCAAAGACAAGCACAGGCAAATATCCTGCCAATAAGTGAGTTCACAGGAATTGCTACAAGTAACTAAACTGTCAGCAGTAAAAGACCAACAATTTGAACTAAGTACAAATACAGGACAGCCAATGCCCTCTAATGGGCTAGAGTTTTACTATGTGCTGGATAGACAGAGAAATTCATCACAATTGATCTCTGTGAGGAGAAATAAATTATAGGGTGCCTCACTTCATATTGGTGCATTATATCTGCATTTTATCAATATTTCTTTTGATACAGTAAGACATGAAAAGAAATTATTACTGATCTTGCTGGATCTAAGAGTGGATTCTCTCTTCCTTGAGCTTTGCTCAATTGCTTCCTCAAAGGAGCAGAGCATCAGTTCCTCTACTCTGGTTCAAGCTTTTATATTTATTTATTTTATTTTTACTGCTTGTCAATACTGCAGTAGTAAGCAATCCCAAAACTGTAAGACCATCACAACCACACATGCACATGTGTACCTAAAGGGGTAAAAACAAAATACTAGGTACTGCTTTCCTGCAGAAACCTTATCACTAGTAATTTGGCTTTACTGCAAACTCCCTTTCTCTCAAGAATTCCCAGACCAAGATTCCTGGAATTTGACCCTTCCTAGACAAAAGAAGCATCTTTGTTTTTTACCCAATCATTTCCTATAAATTTAAAAACACAGATTTCATTAAGTCTTTGTTTTGGTGGTGGGGGGGGGTTGTTGTTTTTTGTTTGTTTGTTTTGCTTGTTTGTGCTTTATTTTTTACAGGCTTTTTTTCAGGAGCCATAGCCCTGTACTGGTGTCAGGCCCAGCAGAGGCCAGCAACCCCTGCAGCCTCACATGGGACACAACTTTGCCCCAYGGCCGCACTTTGCCCATGGGCCATCAGCAACCCGGGGAGGGCCAGGTGCCCAAGGCCACATGCAGCCAGGACATCCCCTGCGCCCTCCCCACGCACAGCCCAGCCATCTCTCCATCCAAAGGCTTCTTTCCTTCTCACCTGGTGCAGTAAGTCACTTTTCTGGGAAGGCAAGGGAAGGAGACGAGGCACCCCCCCACCCTCCCCAGTCCTGCACGGGAAAGCACAGATGCAGGGGAACAGCTGAGGTGTTTTGGTGTGCCCTGGGGGGGACGGACATCCCCAGCACTGCCAGGGTGGCTCTGCCACAGCCCTGCGGCACCGCCTGACCTGCGCCACAGTCCCTCCCTGCCCCACAAATGCCTTGGAGATTTTAAGGAGCCCCATCCTGCTTGGGCAATCCTCAAAGTCCCACCAAGAGAAAAGTCAGGGAAGCCAAACACAGCCAACTTTGGAGATGTCACTTCAAAGGACCATTTTAGATCGCCACAAAGAAATTCTGGTTTCTGCCTAAATGAACGTTACAAAGCTCTCATTAAATCAAGGGCAGAGGCTTAAAATGTTTCTTCAAGCAAAATCTCTGCCCTTCTCAAAGTCTCTCTCAAAAAATAAAAAAGTACCATTGCTTAACTTAATCCACCCAGAGTGATCATTATATTTGCTCCTGTAAAGATCATATTTGTTCTAGTGCCTATATCTAAAGCTAATCTCAGTCAGAAAATGAAATGCTGCTCTCTTGACCTTTTGTCTTACATGGCTCATGAATTACTGACACATTACAATATCCCCCTGCACTGTGGAAGCCTACAGATATTGCAATGTCTCTCTTGTAAGTGAAATAAACTTGGTATGCCACTAAAAGGCATTAAATTATTTTCATTATGCCACACAGAATCTAAAACACTTACACTGTTTTGATTTCAAAATCCTTGGAGAACAATTATGCTCTCAGGGCCATAAGACTCTATTATAAAGTCCTCAGAAACCTAGCATGGTTTCAATAAATCCTCAAACACTACAAAGCAGTTACTCAGCTTGAAGAATGAAAACATGAGTTCATCCACTATAAAGTCAGGATGTAAATTCTACTAATATAGTATTCTGCACTTCCTAACACATTTTTTCTTCATAGTCAAGGCAACACTAAGTCAAGCTTTCAGCATAAAAGACACAACTCATTCTTGATTAAAAATTACCAATATTTGTTTTAGGATAAGCATGAATATGATATACACATATATGCTTATGGTATTATTAGCTAGCATTATTAATTGGGAATTGATTTGTGTAGACAGTTTTTACATATATATTTTAATAAATGTTAATATTCAGGATTAGAGAACTGTTTAAACCAGTGATTATCAAAATGAAAACCTTTCATGGATAAATATGTTAATTTCTTTAATTTACACAATGTCACAAATAATGCTTTAAAATATCACAAATCAGATTTCAGGGATGATTTACTGTGGGTGTAGGGATCCTGATTAAAAAAATTGCAGCCAAACATTATTTTGGCTACTGAGGCTGTTCAAGCATAAGTATAGCTCTCAACCATAAATATACAATAAACTTGTTTGCATATACATACTTATGTCCTCCTAGAAAGAGCATAACCTTCTAATTGAACAATTTTTCTCCCTTTTCCAAAGGAAAACAACAACAGCAATGACCCACAATCAAAAGAGACAGAAACTGGCGGAAAGCAGAGGACAAGAGAAATTATATTCCCCAGCGCAGGAAGGGGGGGGGGGAGCAAAGCAGGAAACCAGGGCCTAGAAACTTTCTGCCAGCGGCAGCTGAGATGCTTCACCACAACTCCCTCTTTCCAGACATCATGTTTCGTTTGGCTGCGGGGGTCACATGACAGCTGGGAGCGCAGGCTGGACGCTTCGTTTCTGCCCGGCTGCGACAGAGCCAGGCTGCACGCAGCTCCCCCCCGCCAGCGCCGGGAGGAGAAACAGCCCCGTTTCCATTACCTCATGCGGGGGCGCGGGGGGGCACAGCTGGTGGCAGCTGCGGCACCATCTGCTCGCAGGGGCTGCGCCTGCCTGCCCCCTCCCGCCGCGGGGTCCGGCTCGTCCTGGGCGCCGCGCTGCGGCTGCGGGGCTGCCCCCGCGCTGGCTCCCCCGGGCCGCGGGAGCAAGGCCACCCCGTGTAGGCTGCCGCTCGCCTTTGGCTGCGGGAGCACCAGCCCGCCGGCCTGCGGCAACGCAGGCGGCAGCGACGACCTGCCGCCCGCCAAGCGGGACCACCGGAGTCAGCAGGGTTCACATGAGAGTGTCGAGCAGGAAGAAGAAAAAGCAACAGGCCTTGGGAGTGAGAGAGGGAGGATAAGTTAGAAAGACAAAAACTAAAATGCGCTGGGATAATATAAACTAGTGTCTGTGTTCCTAGACGGAGCGTGTATTTACGAGATGCTGACAGCACGTCACCTAATTTATAGCCGTTTGCACCGAGAAAAGGAAAGGGAAGGAAAAAAGAAAACCCACACCCCTAACTTGCATCTTTCATCGAGAGACTCCCAAACATGACAAGAACTTTATCACTTTGCAATTTCAGATTACGTATCTTGTCACATGGTCGCTCAGATGGTATTCCCATCCTCTCATTCTCATTCCTCTCTTATACCATTTATTGAAAAATAAATAAAAATCCTTAATGTACTTCTTATATTGAAGGAGCAACACATTTAAACCCTTCTTTTAAGCATTCACATTCAGCCACATAATAGCATTCATTAAAGATACAATTCTGCACCTGCACATTGCACCCTAATGCCAGTTGTGAAGGGACTGGTCCAGACCATCCCACACGATGCATCTGCCCAGCAGAGCTCCCTCAACTTCAAAGAATTCTGCAAGGTTTGTTCCGTTATTATCAAAATCAGAGCCAGAAATTTTGTCTAAAAACAAACTGGGCTTATGGCTTTCACTGGGACAATTATTTCCAAAGGCTAAATGTGCACCACTTACCATACATTTTGCCTTCATCTGATAAGATGATTTTCCTCCTGCCACATGGTGGATAGATAGCTAGAGCCTCCTGAAAGCTCTGTTCAATGTCAGGGCTCCAGACACCTTCTGCGTCATTGTCAATAGGTTTATCTGCAGAATCACTCATTCTTTCAATATCTTCGGCAGGGCTCTCGCTGCCGCTCCAGCTGCTGGGCTCAATGGTGATGGCTGGGGTCTCCAAGCCTAAGCCTGGAGTCTTAAAGGAAATAAACCTACAAAACAAACAAACAACCCCAAAAGACATTAAAGACATGATGTAAACATCTCTGGCTATTTCTGATTCTAAATTAACTTAACAGCAGCTGACCAGTAATGGGAATAATGCAGCCATGGGAAACATCCAGGAAAAATAAAAGATTAATAACAGTTCTACCCCCAATCAGTGGAGGTGGGAGGATAAGGTAGTCAGAATGGGACTTTTCCACTTATTTTCTGGGTGCAACTACATGAATCCATATAGCATCAGGTTCTTTTTCACAGATAGTCAAAGTGGGTCTTAAGACTGGGGAAAGCTCTGCAACACATGACAATTCTTATCTGGCTTAAGACTGGCACCTTTAAAATAACAAGCCAGATCCTCAGGTGGGGGACAAATCAACATATTTCCACTGACTGGAATGGAAATACACCAATTTACACCATCAGTGACCACCAGAGCCTAAAACCACTTAAGCCTAAAAACAAAAGCAAAAACTATTGTTCACATTCATACAGATGTCAGTGGAGCAAATGGAATTACACTAGTGATGACACAGCTCAATGTGATTAACTGCAAAAGCCTGTAATTTTCAGATCTTACAAATAAATAACACAATCAGAATCTGAGATACACACAAACTGAAATCTTTAAAATGATAATACCAAAGGGATTATGAAAAAGATACATATTTTGTCTGTTTTAAAAGGTCTCTGTCACAGAACTATAGCAGAACAAAAATTACAAGCTTCAAGTTGCCGAATCAATTTAATAAGAAATAATTTAATATAGCTGCACCTGCTTACACCACCAGAGCTACAGATCTGTCAGTGTTCCTGTTATATTTTTGAGGGAAATACAACTCTGCTATAAAGATTTGCTCCAGGCCAAAAAGCTGCCATACCAGACCAAATTCATCTCTAGTGTAATTCTTTGGGAAGTCAGCGAAATAATACCAGGAACAGATTTGGTTCAACATGTCTAGGCACAATGCAGTTTTATTTTGAGAAAAGAAGGAGTTTGGTGACTCTAACTGATCTAAATGGATGGGAGTGTTCAAACATGCATGCACGAGTCACACACTTAAAAATTCAGTTAGTCGACTAAACGCTCAAAACTCCCATATACTATAACCTATTTATTCTATGGGGTGAGATGGGAGTAGGTTCCTTCCACATGCAGAAGAGGAGGACTGAGCCATCTTCGCAGATGACTGTCCTAATTCTGATACACCTTTCGGGGGGTCCCAGTACGTTTTAAAATAACAGGTGAAAAGTGGCAGAATGGCATTCATCCCACGGAAACAGAAGGGAAGTCACCGCAGTCAGAGGCTGTAACAGCTCTGTTGCAACACCTTTTTGTGCTGCAGAACTCCCTGAAAGAGGAAATATTTATAGTAGCCTTCATCTGAGCTAACCAATCCCCAGAGATAACCAAAACCTGGTAATTCAGTCTATCAGAGGCTACAGATGGAGTATTATGGGTAGCTATGGAGTATTTCCAGAAGCCTGGATCGGTATATGTGAAATGAAGTCTCAAAAACTTCATTTTCCTTACTTGCATGTCTTTTCTTACAAGGAGGCATCTCTTAATTTCACTTTAGTCCTAACATTTCAGCACAACTTCAGAAAATATTAGTGCCTACCCACTGGTGATCTCAAGGCTATTCAGTGTCTTGAACACCTTTTAATAACTGATAATAAGGCAGCAGATGGATTCATAGGGCACCACATGCCAAGGATAAGTGAGTGGGAAGTCTGGTCAAATACACCACTTATTGTCCAAGCAATCCAAAAGGTACCACAATTTTTAAAAAGTCTCATCACAAAGAGGGAGAGGTAAACAATTGTAAAATACCAAAACACAATTTTTCATAATTTCCAGAAGGATGATGGGCTTGATTCAACCCTCACCAGATTTGAACCTTGGGCTCAAGAGTTAACAAGAACATACACCCAACAATACCGGGAAAGAACTAAAAGAAAATAATCATTTCCACTTAAGCCTTCAAATACACGGGGAATTTTAGGTAAACGAGAGGTAATTAAATGTTGACTGGGATAATTAGCAGGGTTTCAGTTTTACTGCCACAGCACAGGGAAAAAGGACTACTGGAGATTTTATTGGTCTCACATGATCAAGATCACAGTTTAACATTTCATTGGAAGACAGCACAGAGCAGTATTGTTTACTGGGACAGTTCTTCAAAGGTGCCTCAGAGAGGAAATCATTCTCCTCCCAGATCACAGGCACCACTTCCTGCAACGTACAGCTGAGCCACAGGGATCTCTCTTTCCAGCCCAACCATGCTCTGCTTACAAAATCTGCCAGGGTCATAGCCCCAAGTCTTATTATCATCCTATAAACCAACCCTTATTATTACATTAGACTGAAATAATAATTACAGTGCACACAAGAGGAAAACAGAGAGGCTCTAAAATAATTAATGTTACTTGGTATTCACTTTGGATCTTGCATTGTGTTTACTGGTGAATTTTCACTAACGTGCTCTCTCCCTTCCCATTCCTTTCTACCTATTTGAATATCATTTTGAGGCTGTAGCAGCCACTATACCAGCCTCTAAAATGTAAGATAAGTATATACTTCTTCCAAAATGTCTGTGTGATAGGAGAGGGGAGCAACCTGCTAGAAAAAAAACTCTCATACTAAAGGGAGCTTTTAGTGGATTCCATTTTTGTGAATGCTGAGACTGCAGATCAAGCCAGAGGACTGAGGAGCAAAAAACAAAACAAAAACAAACAAACAAAAAAAACCAACAAAAAAAAACTTGTATTACAACCACTAAATGGCTCCCTCTTATTTCAGGAATATAATGAGCTACTCAGTTAATCACTTCCAGCTCAGCTCTATGTATCAAAAGGTAATTCCACTTCGTCCTTAGTTTGAATTCTAAGGACCCAACTGTGATGAAATATTTCAGAGCTGTTATGCCCGAGATTGACATAATTATCAAAAATACTACAAGCTGTCAATGGATGAGCTATGCTGCACATTTCTAATGGACTATAAATCTCACGTGAAAAATTTGGACTTCCAGCCCAATTTAAATTTAAAAAATGCCCTCCCTATATTTGCAAACTTCAAATCTGAAAATACCAACTTGTAGTGGAAGAAGAGTTAATTTCCTGAAGGCAATTAAAAAAAAAAATAGAAAGAATAAAGAAAATCCACTTGCACACATCAAGTTGAAGGGTTCCACATCTGCTTTTTATCATGTTCATTCTTATAGAACCAATTTCATCCTTGTACGTTCTGTTAATAAAATTAAAATTCCTCAATACTGCCCAGAAAAAACAACAAAAACAGATTTTAGCTGACCTCTTTGTACCTTCTAAGATGGTTTAAAACACACTACTGCAGTTTAAGAGATCTCTTTACAGAGTTTTCCTTTTAACACCAATCTCTCCCTCTTACATATTTCAAGACAGCTCCTTCTATGCACGTGTTCTTTTAGTTGCAAACCTGACCATATCTTTCTTGCAGTTGCTTTCTATGCTCTCCTGTTGAGTAAATTCTTAGTGTGGTTAGTGTTCTCATATATCCATGAAGACACTTTTCCTATGCACAACAGAGATATGTTCCTCCCTCAAACAGGACATTTTCCGTTTAGCAGTGGAGAAACTGTTAGGGACAATACTAAGTTTTATAAATAAGTTTTATAGACAACATCCATCCAAAACAGCTTAATGAGATACAAGAAATTACTTATTTTCATTATGCTTGCTTGGTTAAAAAGTTACTTTAAAAACTTAGAGAAACAAGGATAGCTTTTGTCAGAGCTGATCAAAACCAATGAATTTAATCAAAACCAAATGGCAGTCTGGAACATCTTATCAAGAGAATTATTTCTTTGTCTGAATAAAACATTCTCTTATGCCTTTACTTTGTGAGCAAGGCAAACCTGAACTTGCCCAGAAAGTTGCTGCTCACAAACCAACAACTGAGATCAATAGGTCTTCACAGGCATGTAGGACAAGTGCAGATTTAAGGCCCAGATATGTTTCATATCCTTCAATAGTTGTACTATGAACTAACATGCAAACATTGTCTTTCAAGAATCTTCAGATCTGAATCTTATTTTAAAACATCCTGCAAAAACTGAACTTTTTTTCTGTTTGTTCAAATGATTTACTTTCTTGAATTTCAGTGTACAGGTGCTAAATGGTGCTTTCACTGAGATATCACATATGTATATTATATATATATAACATCCAAACTAGAAAAGGTCTAATACTCTGCAAGTACTGGTACAGGAACACTAGAAAGATTTAAAACATACACTGTTTCTGAGAGATGTCTGACAAAAAATGATCATGTTTGTCCAGTCTTCTAAATTCTGCCAACTTGAAGGAGATCAAATTCAAATATTTTTGAGATAACCTGCAACGGCACCTTCAAGAATTTTCAGGTTAGAAAGCACCAGTGTAGTTATACACGATGATCTTCTGGTTATGAATGGCTGCAGAAGTCTACCAAATAATTCTTGCAACTAGCCCAATACTCTTGGTATTAAACAGATCTTTTAGAAAGTTCTTAATGCTTGAGGTAAAAGACTTTAAGGGTTGAAGTGGTTAATTATGCTTTTAAGAATATGTCTTATTTTTAGTTTGTGAACAACTTCATCTTAACTTCAGCTCTGGAAAAACAATGGGACCAGGAATCCAACAAGCTTTTTATAAACATCAAGACAATAATGAGCAGATGAGTGAAAACCAGCTAATTCTAAATTTGCAGATGTCAACTTTTCTCTCAAGGCTTGAAAAGTTACAGGCCCATGGGATTTTCCTTCTGCTTTGTTCAGTGATATAAATCCACAGCTGGAGCACCAACACTTCAGGAAAAAAGTGTTGGAGAGAATCCAGAGGAAGAAAGTTACCAGATCTAGAAAACATGACCTACCAGGAAAGGAATTGGGTTTGTTTAAATTTAGAGAAGATTGATATGAGGTGATAACCAATTTCAAATAAGGAAAAGGTAACAGCAAAGAAGCAGAGAAGAAACTCTCTGCTGTTTCTACCAGGGATAGGACAAGTAGTAAAGAATTTAAGTTGCAGCAAGAAAAACGTAGGTTAGGCACTYGGAAGAACGTTCTGTCCCTAAATAGAATTGATTAGTCTGAGATGCTAGGGAACTGCACTGCTAACTGCTTGTTAGGAGCTGGTGACACAAACGTTTCTCAGGAATTATGTGGTTATATGTAACCCTGTTTGAGGCAGAGGAATGGACTAGGGGATGTCATGAAAGTCGGCAGCCAAATAGCAATGAGAATGTAAAATGTCCCTACAGAGGACATTTAGGAGCATATACTTCACTAGACATGGGATAATGCAGATGCCCAAGGCACTTCATAGACATCCCAGTGACGAGCCAGCTTCAGCTGGCGCTTACAGTCAATCACATGGCAAAAACCCACAGGAAACCAGGCTTCTTAAAATCAGCCTTCTTACATCTGATGCTTGTGGAGCTTTATGTTTCCCCCTTCTTGATTTTTTTTCCTCACATGACTGCTGGCTAGTTTGATGCCCAAACATCCCTGGCAGAAGCCGTGTGTGAAGCAGGTCATTAAGATGGGCAGAAGGAGAAGAGAGAGCAAACTTCGAGGGCTGAGAAGAAGAGGCTTCCTCTCCTTCTGCTACCCTCTGTGGGAATTTTGAGAGATCAGGCTACCCCAATCCCTGGTGACTGGCTGCCTCGCTCTCCTTCTTCCTGAGCGCCATGGAGCCGTCTGAGTGCCCAAATTACATCCAGATTTCTCAAGCTCTCTCTGTACCAATTAAAGTAAATACGAATGAGTGGAAAGTTTGAATTTTCCTAAAATTTTATGTTTTTCCTAATAGGAGTCAGTTTAACCCACAAAAACAAAAACAGTACTGCTATCGCTATCAGTACAGAATTCATCTGTAGTCTCCATGATGGGTCAATTTATTACTGAATGAGGAAACCAGCTGGAGAAAAGTCATGACATGCCCAATGGCATACAGAGAACTGCTTCTGACTCTCACTAAGCAGCAGCATCAGGAAAATGCTAGATAAGAGCCTTCTCTTAACAATCTAAAGCAGTGTATGGCATTGTTAAGTACTGAAAGGGGGGCTTTTGTTAAACATTCCAATTTTTCCAATAAAAAACAAGCTAAAGTTTCTATATTGCCAGTAAACATATCTCTGCAATATTTAAGCAACTCACAAGCAATATGCTCAAGCTTTTTTTTTTTTTTTTGGGGGGGGGGGGGGAAGTTACCATTATTTAAAAACAGATTCATACTGCAGATTTTGTAGCTGCAGTATGCAAATATTTATGGATTTTCTTCAGTTCTTTGAGGAGCTCAAATAGCATTACTTTCAGCAAAATACTATATATTTCAGTGAGAAATATTTAAGTAATTTTATATATAATTTAGTTTTATGAGGAAGGGATATAACACAGTACTAAGAATAAAAATGTAAATCATTTACAGAGCTTCCAATGGTGAAATCATTAGCTTAAAATGGCTTTACTGCATTTTTGTTACAAGTTCCACTTATCAGCAATTATTCCCTCTAAGAAGATAGAGCACCAGGAGAGAGAAGATGACCGTTTCTAGGATAAAGTATTCCTTTAAAACTCAGCCAGACTAATTCAGCCATTCATTTTTGCCATTGAAATGAAATAAAGAGAGTTTTTCTTTGAATGCATGAACACTTCAGGGAGAAATTCTGACGCTGTGCTTTTTTGGCCATCAAATAGTTGCATACAATGATGCTTCCATATACTTCCTATCATACACATTAATCTTAGCAGAACAGAACTAGTCTAAGTTACCATTTCTCACTATGAATTCAAACTGTGCGCTGACTGCAAGCTGCTTACTTCAGATTTCTCTTCGAGATCTGTGGAGGAATTACATGATCGGTTCATCTACAGCTACAGAGCATCCATGAAAAGCAGCAGAGTGTTTTTTTCTGAACTGAGTGCATTATTCAGTGGGTGAACTGAGGCATTCCTTTCTTCCCTTCAGCTACAGCACTTAAACTATGCATAAAGGTAGAGGGAAGACAGACAATGGCATGCCAGTGTGCAAGATATCAAAAAAACATCTTAACATTGATCAAGTGATACTTTCCTTCAAATGTAATACTTTACTCCACCCACTTAAAAATATTTTTTTTCCATGAAGATACACATGAACTATGAGGAAACTTACTGAACAAAACATTAGTTAGATCTGCAACAGTAAACAGTATATAGGTCTAAATATGAAGCTAGGATTATATGAACTATTTCTAAAAAGAAACAATACATTTTCCTTGAATTGCTCTTTTTTTACTTATAGAAACAGATTACTCAGCAAAGAGTAGGTCTATATTAATACATGGGAATTTTCCCCTCTGCAAACAACTTTCCTCTCTCTGCACTCTTTATGCAACTGAGAAGAATATTTCATAACACCGAGGGCCTATATATTTTTGCCCTCAAAGCTGTAATTTTAAATAAGTAATTATAATTGTAAGGATGCTGAGTCATTGACTCCAAGCCACTTTTCTTTTCCTTTAGTTTTAATTACACACAGATTAATACAATTATTTCAAATGACTCTTCTTTTCAGCGAGGAACCAAATGGATTGATTGTGACTGCCTCACAAGCTATGGCATCATCAGAGTTTTGTTGGCTCACCAGAACTCCTTCTGCAAACAGTGACAGCTTCAAACCATCCAAAAATTCTAGCTAGTGCCCAACAGACTGGTGTGCAAAGTGCTTTGTAGAGGCTACGTATTACTCATGGTCCATGATCGGCACCAATTACCACCTTATCACCAGATAGGTGAATCTTAACGTACCAGTCGTGAATCCCTTTGTCATTAAGGTCACAGCTGTCTGAGAAACAATTCCTTCCTCATGTGATGCTGAAGTAGCCACATTTGTCCTAGGTGCTAGCACTCATTTACTCCCAGCTGGTTTCAATTATAAGGGTGTTCCTGGGATTCAACCCAGCTCAAATACTGCATTGTGGCAGTAACTAACAAAGATGATTCTAAATTTGACTTGGCACTCAGTGGCATGAAGAATACACAACATCATGTTTGACTTGCTTTTGCTAATTACCAACATGCAGCAAAGGAAAGGATAAAATATTTACCAGCTCTCAGGAGAAACCATTCTTCCTGCAACTGCAGAAGGTGACTGCACAACAACCCAGCTGCTGCTCACTGCAGCGGGAGCAGAACATGTACCTAGCACTATCTGAAAGGATCGTTTATGGGTGGCAATGACAACTTCTATTACCAGCATAACACCATAACATGCTTATCCCAGCTGTATTCCAGCCGTGACTCTTCTATGGCAAGACCTGCTATATTGTGAAGTGAGGATTACTAATATTTCACCCTTTCACTAATTAACCAGCTTTTAGGAAGGTGCACTGTAATGAGAGGGGTCTGCCCTGATCCAGGGGGGTTACAATCCTAGGACAGGTGAAGTGGCTTGGGCCTGCTGGAAGACAATTCTTTAGCACCAGTAATACCAGTCCCCAAACCAACTTGCTGCTGCTCTGTAAAAAAAAACAACACTCCCCAGACACAAGACCTGTAAATAGAGGCCACAGGATAGGTCCCTGAGGATGAAGCCTGCAGGCACAGCTTTGCTTGGGTATGCATGTGGCGCCTGCATTTGTCAGTTCACTATAATTTGTCTTGCTGCCAACACTAAATACACGCAAACAGAAAATAAAAACTAGAATATGCATCCATTAGGACAATGGGCTTTTTAGCAACAAGACTGGAGAAAAGGCTACAAAAATAGATGCAATTCTTGCTTAAGTTTAACAACTGTGTATCTCTCAAATGCCTTAAGATCTGTCACCTAAGGGAGGCGCAGCAGGGATTCAGTCTTCACAGAGGCACCATGCCTACCAAGCAACTCCACAAATTCTGAATTATGTTCCAGCAGCCCCAGGAAAATAGGCACTGGCATTCCTTCAGCTCAGACAGGTGTTCATCTCTCCCAGCCCCTCCATACTATCACTTTGGAGTCTGGACCTGGATACAGACACAAGTGACCTGAATGCCTTTTTTTGAAGCTAGCCATCTTGGGTATTTAATAGTGTTTTTGCCACTATTTCAGTCTCATCTACTTGGGAGTATGTGAATTATGTAAACGCAGTCAACGGTTTTCATATGGGCAAACAGACAATCTCTTCTTTGTATTTTGCTGCAACTGCCTTCCCACAGCACCCCTGAGCATGACTAGGTAATTTTTACCCCAAAAGCCAAACTGGAACTATTAATACCACATACCAAGTATTATAAATATTAGAATTAGGTAAGTCTTGATCTCTGGTGTGTTATTAGTTTCCTGCCGGGACCGCATATGATCCATCGCTCATACCTATGACAGACCTGGCAACAAGTTGCTCTGTCTAGACATAGCCCTGAAACCAATTTTTCGCCCAACTCCCTAAGCATCCCCAATTTTCTGGTGGTCCCCATGTCACATACACTTTTGAAAACCACCACCAATCCTTCAGACTCATAACTTTGTTATTTTATTCCTGTCAAATGACTAATTGGTTTTCTACTACAATCTTAAACTTCTCTCTTTTTTTCTTTTTAAACTTGTTTTCAGGATGAAAAATTATTTTCCACAATGGCTGCAAAAACATGAGTGTTCGCTCTTACAGCTTTGAGTGAGGTGGGAAAAGGGACAGAAAACCACCTGCTTGAACAACTTTATATAAGTTCAGTTAGGAAAGGGAAACCAATGCTATTTGAAGGGTGGTCCAACGTCTGACTAGTTCATATGTAACATAAAACTTTTGTCTATATAAAAAACATTTTATGTAATGATTTAAGTATTCTGTTAAAAAGGTACAAAAAAGGCACAGTGAAGTAAAAGGTCCATTCATTTACTCAGGTGCATTTGTTTAAACAAGAAATAGCCACAAGATTAACCCTTTCCCTATACCAAGCTGAAGAAGGGCCCTTATTTTATTAAGCAGAAGAATGGCAAGTTTTGCAGCTAATAACTACAACATCCAGTGGGCCAAATATACCCCTGAAATTCAGCAGCTAGCACCTTTTATCCCTAAAGTCTACCTGCTCTCTGCTTCAGAGATGTCATTCAACCACTCCTTTATGTAAGTGCAACATACATACACAACACGCACACACGCGTATTTTCTCAAGACATATACATTGAAAGAGTGAAATTTTAGTTCAAAGTCATTTTACAAATTAAGAAACTCTGCCAACATCCTCTATAACCTCTACAACTCTTTAAAGCAGCTACCTGTATCTGACTTTTAGAGGACAGGACATTGCAAATGCCTCATGCTCACCTGAACAAGCTGATCTGATACCAGGCAGAACCAAGAGAAAATGGTTTTATCCTTCTTCAGTGTCACTACTTGAGCTACAGCCCTGGGCTCTGATCCAGCCAGCACAGAGCCATTTTGTAGATACGAATAATCAGACCAAGTTTCACAAAGCTCCCACATCTCCAGGAGCAATTGTTTTGGCTGGAATAAGCCCCTGCCTATGAGCCCTGGAGAAGCCAGGAAGTAGAGGAGTGACAGTACCAGGAGGCTCGTTTTGGGGAAGGCTGTGGTTTTCTGGTGATAGGACACAGAATCACAAGACAAAAACCGAAGGGGTGAAACCACAGCACCACAGCCTTCATCAGGGCTGGGGTTTAACCCCAGGTTTCTAGCCTTGTTCTCACTGACTCTAAATAAAAAGAGAGAAACCAGCACGTGAGATCAGATAGGAGCTGGGGTCCATGTTGACTAGTCACAACATGTCTAGTGGCTTGTCCTCGTCACAAGCCAATACTAGAAACCTCACCTAATGTTTTTGTGTATAGAGAAAAATCAAAGTAACAATTTTGTTTCCAGGTGCAGTAGCTGTCAGATATAAACACATTAACTGGTTTTGTTTTCCAACCGCTAGTAATAGTGTTATAGGCAAATTACCTGCCAAGTTAAAWTTTAAGTCTGCATTGTTTATCTATGTAGTACAAAGGAAACTTCTTATGTAAGGAAATAAGCACTACTAATACAGTGCTTCTATGCTCCAACTTCTTTCTTCCATTTCACACTTCCCTCCAACACCTACTCTTCCACAGGTGGTGAAAGCATTGGTATCAGCTTTACTTAGCCAGTATGACTGTCTTGTACTGATAATGACAAATCTATAGCCTGCATTTTGTCCATAATGAAAAATTTATTTCTGACATCTCAAACTGTATTCTCCTGAAAAGCATGAATGCTTTTATGCATCAGGACTTGCATCTTCTACAAGGGAGCAGAAAATACTCTCTTGCTGAGAGACTAGAACAATCCCACACTGTGGCAATCTTTAATTGCTAAACACTAAGTAAAACCTACAATGACCAACTATGGCATTTTCAAAACCCAATATAATAGTTATGTAGCTGCTCTGCACTTCTCTTGTAGTTATTGCCTGTTGAGGAAGCAATTTCTGCCTTAAGCTCTGACTTATGTTACCTGTCTATTTCAACTCCTTGTTCACTGTAGTTTAATCCTGCTTCAGGAGGTGTCAATTTTCCACAAAAATAACTTTGCTGGCAACCGTTAAGATTGTGAATTTACTGGACACTGACAAGAGTTAAAGAAGAGATGGCATAGTCCAGATGACAGAAAACAAAACGGATATAAAAACCCTAACAACAAGCCCAAGTCTAGCAACTAAAGCTCATAATTCTACTGGACTCTGAAGATCATGAATTCAACAGAAATACCAATTTTACAGCCCACTGTCATATCTCCCACAGCACTCCTTCCTCCCCTCTGCTCACCATTCGTAGGCAATCATCACCTGCCTCTCCCTCTGCCTGAAGATCAGCTTACATGCCCCAAAACCTCGCTTTTTATTTTCAACTTCACCAGCAGACCCACATGCCTTTCCCCACAGGCTGTCCTAATACAGGCTGCATTCCTGCTGGCAAGGCTGGGGCAGCAGTACCAGGATTCCTCTGGCCTCACCAGGTGTGTGAAAGCAAATTTATGCCCAAACTTAGAAGACCCCTGTGACTGCTCCCCATCTGAGTCACCTCTCAGCATAGCCACTACAGCTGGTGCTATTTCTTGGAAAGTGAGTGTCATACTGACCCTACCCAGCAAGGTGGTCTGTGCTGGGAATTTTCACTTCTGTCTGCTCATTCACAGCTGGTACTAATGTCCATCCCTGTCACATGTGGAAGGGGGGAGGGAAATAAGAGAGGACAGGATTTTCAGAAGACATTGCAGAAAGGAGGAAGTCCAAAACAATGAAAGAACCTGCAGAGCATAAAAGAGGGACTCAGAAATGAAACGCATGGAATGCCCTTCACTTGGGACCTTTCACCTCCTGTTGTGCTGTCACTGGGGGATGTAAACTGTCTACTGTAACTAATTTCAGGGTATGTTTTCTTGAGAAGACTCCAATTAAGTTCAAGAAGACCTGAAGCAGTTGTGTCAGCTATACATTAGACATACTGCTCCTGAAATGGCCCAAGCACTGCAGCATCCAGCTCGGTTTCTCTGACCAACATGGGCAGAAATACTTTCCCAGGAACAATGTTATTTGTTAGATTGCAAGGTCTCTGAAAGAGAACAGGGTACAGTTTTGCAATGTTTCAATACACTTTTACCATTCTAATTGGGATCTTTAGGAGTTAATTTTGCAATAAATATGACAATATAGTTCATTCTACAGATTCCCTGGGGGAAGGAGTGTACCCAGTCAATTCCAGTAATGGTTTTCTATGAAAAACAAAAGTATCATTGCCCACAGTGGTCAAGAACACCTTGCTAAAACTGATATTTTCCCTGTCTGGTATAAATACAGTGCTTCTAGCACAACATTTTCTAGTATCTAAAGGCTAGACACTATCAAAATCTGTATCCGAAGTTAATATTTATTACATGCACTCAGTTCTATAAGGAAATATTTTGACAAGCTAAGAAAAAGACAAATATATTCTAATTATTGATACTTTTAAATTACAATACATCACATTTGCTTTTTTAAATTACCTCTGTTTTTCATAGCGTTGGCTATAAACAAAAGTTCCGTTAACTCAACGGACGCTTTCATTATTGGGAAAACTGAACACTTGCAGCATTGCTTCTCCAGTATGTTTCAAATTAGAGGCTAAGGGTGGTTTCATGTTGATAGCTGAGATTTTAAACATTACAATTTAATTCACTACCACAAAACACCATTAAAAACCCACATTTTTGAAATTCAAGTTTCTCAAGCTTTTATGTCCTTGAACTGTAGAACTCTAAGCTAGAAGAATTTCTGGACTTACACAGTAAGCAGATGTCAAAATGGTATATCTCAGGGAGATCTGACTATCCATCTTGAAATATCTAGTGGTGTTTCCAGTGAATCTAACACTTTAACAAAAAGATCAGAGTCCTCTTGATGCTTCTCCTACTTAAGACATTGACTTTCTATGTGATTATTTACATCCTTCTATGCTTTACTTTGCCCATTTGCAATATCCCCTTCTAGAACCGCTGAGAAGCTCAGTCAGGCTGTGATCCAGTGCCTTCAAAACCAAGCAGGCCTTTTTCTACTTACTGCCAATAAAATGCTTGGAAAACCTAGGAAAATGTAGTTAATTTCAGTATTTTTTTTATTATTATTAAATGAGGGAGAGGGTGACCCAGGGGAAAAAAGAATGACCCACAAAGTGAATGGGCCAGGAAATGACCCAGAAAAAAGAAAGTATTTTGGCTTTCTTCTTCAGACTAGTAGTTGGTTTCCTTAAATGACATTTTTTAAATTTTATTTGAAAATATAAAAATAAAAATTTGTGATGAACATTACGATAGAAACAAGTTTGGCTCTTGGTAGAGAAACATTATGACTTAGATCCAAGGACATTTATTTTTCACATTTGAATTACTTTTTAAACAGCATTTCCCGGCTCAATATCACTGCAAAACAGAGATGGGATAGCAGATAAGCATATGAGGTTTTAGATCAAGAAGAATGTTATACATTTGTAGTCAGAGCTCAAAAGTGGTTTTCTTTCTTTTATGCATGGAAGATGTTGTATTACATGCTGTGTTTTACTAATCCATTTTTCTTTTTAAAATGGAATGTAATTAGTATTTTCTGACACTACAGTTGCAATTCAATAGTTGGATTTACTAACCACGTGGATTTACAGTAACAAACTCTTCCATTTTCTTTCCCTAACTCACCTTTCTGCCATACTGATTTATTTCTGTTTCACAGCTGTACCTGCCAAATCATTCTTGCTCTCACTTTGCATTTTTCCACCTCTTCCTGCAGCTGATCCAGACTAAAACACAATTTTTCTGGAAACGTGAAATTAAAGAATTCTCACAGCAAGAATACAATGCCCAGAAAGGAAGGGAACAATTTACCTAAGGGAAAAACTTATCTGAATGGTAGAGGCTCAAATTTAGAAAAGTTAAGAATTTCTCAGTTTAACTTCCATCATCTGTAATCATTACACAATGCCAATAACCCACCATGTAGAGATTCTCTCACAGATTTTACTGACTTAATCCACCTGTATTATTTATAGCAGTAATCACGTAAGCTAAGGTTAACCTAAGTTAGTAACTACTAACCTAAGTAATTGCTTTAGTTACATAAATATAGTCACAAGCCCCAAATACCCTACTCTAAAAATTGGTATTGCTGCTGCTAAACTAGCACCAGAGAACCTTACTAGCACAAATATTATTCAAAATATGAACCTACCCAAATAAATAATCAAAACCAGATCAAAACAAAGCAACGAACAAATGAATGCTGAGGATTGACTAAATCAAATTAGCAAGTAAAATGTGGAAAAAATCAAGTGAGACCACTGTCAGCTCCAGCCTTTATGTGGCTGCTTCATGGCGGTACGGATGTAAAGACGATGCAGCGTGCAGGTACATGGCATTCTTGAATTTGGAAGGCTTGTTCAGCCCAGCTCCGAGTCCTGTGAATAGCTTCCTCCTCATAGGATTACACAGGGATTCAAAAAGGCAGAGAAGAGAATGAAACTGTAGCTCCGTATTTACGTATTAATTACTGAGAAGTTACTTAACCTTGGGACATATCCTAATGTAATAAGCTAGGGCATTCTTAAATCTCTCGGAGAGGGAGCTGGAGGCAAACTGTCTGGCTTGTCTTTACTTCTGGGTAGCCCTGCCTCTGTGTTTTTCTTTATAGGTACCCTAGACAATACACATCACAGGCAGGCTCTGACAGACCAGGAGAATGTGCAAATTCCAATTACAGGGACTCTGGAAGTGCAGTCCAGCTGCCAACCACGCAGAGATTTGCAGTGATAACAATTATACTTAAAAGCATCACTACACGTTTGAATGCTTTTACACATTCTCCTTTTACTCTCTATTTATTATTAATGGCATCTCAACTAATATCAAGACCCCAGTGCGTTTGGCACTGTAGGCATAGAGGGACAGCAAGTTCTTGCTCTGAGGAGTTTACAGTCTAATTCTAAATGTCAGCAGACGGAAGGTGAACATTATGAGCTCTTCTGTTTTTCATCAGGAAATTTAACTCAAACAGGTAACAACTTTTAACCAGAAAGAAACAACTACACATAAATCATGTACCACAGGCTAGGCTACACGTATATCCTAGTCAAACTTATACACTGCAGTGACAGCAGCCACTGGTGAGATAAGATAACCAGGTCCCAAAAGATTCAGGGCTTTACAGGTAATCAACTGTATAGACATTTTGCAGGAAGCAAACGGGCAATTTGGATCTGCTCAGATAAGTCACTTACATTCATGCTTACATTTAAGCATGTATTTAAATCCATGCCTATTCACCAGAGTACTTAATATGTAAGCCCAGTACAAGAATCTGAAGGCATTTTGCACTTTCTTACATTTTTAGATGTCATTCAAAGACAACCATAAATAGGCTGTCTACGTAACCTCATATTAATCCAGCTGGGAAGTGATAAAGTCACAGGTGACTTACAGATCTCCCTGAAGAAGGATTTTGAAGCCATAATTGATAAAGTTTGTCTACCTGAGGGCTATACTGGCCATCTGCCAGGAAGCTGTGGCCTTATCTAATTTTCACACATTGAAACGTCCTTCCTGTGGAGGCACAGTCCGTAGATCCCGGCCCCTGTTTTGTGACGGTAAGACAGCTGCAGACTGCCATTCAAGGGCCCCCCTCATGAGCTGTCATGTAGCAAAATACTGGTGGCTGGGCTGGGGATAACAGGTTGGGGTGGGGTGGGGGGGACGTCTGCTGTGGAAAATCCAAACTTCAGGGAACAGGCTGCTACAACACAGAGAGGCCCTTGTGGCTGTAGCTGCAAAAGAGGGCCTAGATCAAACAGGACCAACAGTAACTTCAAGCCACCAGTGCTCCCTTTTATCTCCTAGACTGCCATTCAATCTCGCTTCCTCGATAGTGAACACAAATCTCTCATCTCACTGAGATGACTGGAGCAAGATGTCTGCATTCAGCCTTCTAGGAAGCCGTATGTCAGTACTGAAGATCACCACAGGCTTCCAAGCTTTGCTTTAGATGTAAAAGAGTAAATGTCAAGCTGAGACTTCATCTGCTGTATTTCCTACTGCTTTACAAGAAAACTTGGACCTTGACTCTGCAAACTGTCCTGTAGGACCAGAGGCTCACTGAGGCCTTCTTGGGGTCCTGGAAGAGCCTCTTATGCAGAACCATGTGAAGAATCAGGGCCTCTGCTTGCCCTTGTTTGTGAAGAGTGCAAGAGATGCTGGGGGCCACATGTTCTACTGAAGCAAACTGGTGTCACAGGGAACTCATTGCCCCTCAAGGTCAAGAACTAAATTTGTCAATGTGAGATACAGAATCACAGGTGCCACTTCCAGCATTTTACAGAAAAGGGGTGTGTAAAGTTCAGATTACCACAAGCACATGCAGCTGTTCTAGGAAGCTTGAAGTACCTAGCAACCTGCCTACCACCCACTTAGGTCCACGTAGAAGAAGAGTTATTTATTGCACCAAACTGTGAGAATGACTGTATCCGCTAAGAACCCTGGACTTAAGAATCATTTTGTTCTCACTAGTAAATTCACAAACAACTCATAGACAAGAGCAATGGTCTGTCTGGCTCCCTAATTTCCAAGGCCTCCCCAGACTACCTTTGCCCACTTTCCACAGCCAAGACACCTAAGGCTACTCCAACTCTTACCTACGCAATGAGAGCGCTGTATGTCATGTATTGCCAGGAGAGACCTCTCTTGCCTGGAGCCTTACAGTGCTTGTACACCACAACACATCTACGCTGGCTACAGATACAGCAGGGACCAAATCCTTTCTTGTTTTCACTTTCTGAGATTCTCAGCCAAATTTGTGAAGGCTCACACAGGAAGGTCTGCAAATCACTCCAGAAGTACTTGTCCACCTATGCCTTGCGTCTTACACCGAAGATGCAAGTGGAGAAGGTGGTGTTCACGCACTCTAAGTACTCCATCTTCCTGCAAGGTGCATAAATAGTAGGTGTTTACAGACACTCAGGCCTTGAAATCCAGACTGGGAAGCAAACTATTGTTCTGGGATAACAACACAAACAGGGGATACAGTTTCCAGCACAAAAGGGTCAGAAAACCATGTTGCTATTGAAAAAAATCTCTCAGATATTTAGTCAAAAAGATTAAAAACTGGCTGACAGTGGAATTGGACAATTAATCCTTTAAGATTCAATTTAGTCAAAAATAGCCTCTGTGCCTGATGTCCTACAGAAATTCTCCAACCTTTAGTCTGCAGCCACAAAAACATAATTACAACTCAGTGGAAAAGCATACTGTATTTCAGACTTCCCCCTCCTCCAAAGCAAAGTCCTTAATAGAAGGCCTGTCATTTCAATCAGACTTGCAAGAATGACGTACAGGGACTGCAGAAACACTAAGTGTCTCTGACTATCTAAAAAAAGGCACAGTCCTCCCTCAGAGAAACCACCATGATCAGCCAAAGAAGAACTTTGATGACGAGACAGCTGAACTTCAAGATTACACTCCCTCCTAGATGCCAGGCAGAGGGGATGAATCTTATATCCTTGAAAGGCAGAATAATAATTTGGATTATAGCTCCCTCCTCCTAGGTAACATCAGGGTTAGACAGCAGATGCAGAAAACAAAAGCAGAAGATCTGAGAATGGCTTGAGGATTTACTACAGTAAATTTACTCAAGCTATCCTTCAAATGCTTTCAGATATTTTAGCAGGTCAAAGGAGAGGGCAGTGTGTACACGGGAGGTGGTAACACCAAACTAAAAGGTGGTTGAGCAGCAAACCAGCAACAAAGGATGAAATTTCAAAGACAAGAAGAGTGTTTTCTAGCTCCCACACTGCATTTGCGAACTCTATTTTCTAAGTGTTTCCTGCCTCTGCTGTAACACTCAAGACAGCTCACCTCAGTGCAGCTCATCTCTAGGGCTATGTAAAACTTCACTTCAGAAACTGTGAGCTAAGAGGGATTTTGCACCACAACCATAAAGCAGAGCTGCATTCTGGGACCTGGTGATGCAGAATAAGGAAGCCACAAGTGGCTTCTTGTTGCCCTGCACCCTCCACTACATCTGTTAGGAGCTGGCAGAAAACCTCCCCCGGGGCTTTCTCAGGCTTTCAGCATACTCCAAGTAGGGGAAGGGCAGCCTGGCTTGCAACAGCACATGCCTGGCCTGCTCTCTCTTCTTATTTAGATAATGYAGCTTACAAATGACTGTCTGTGGCGAGTCAGGGCTAGCTGAGCATAAACTGGATAACGGAAAAATTTGGACCCTGGGTTTCTGCTCCTAGGCTTTATGGGTCGGGCAGAGTCAGTCCCGAACACTTCTATCAGTTTCAGGGTGAAATCTACAGACAATACAACGCTTTTGAAAGTCAGCATAAGACACAGACGAGACCCCATACAAATAGCTTTAGTATCAGACACATCATACCTCCACTTAGCCCAGGAAATAGCTATCTAGTCACACAGAGTTGGCAATGTATAAAGGTTTTGCTTAATATGTGGACTGATTTCACAGGAATATTAATGAACAATGGAAAAACAAATATATTCACACATTCACACACCAGAGCACAGCTGGAAAAGATGTTTGGTTTAACACCGCAAAGTGAAGAAAATGTCAAATCTTGTCAGTGACTGCATATTCACTGTGGAGCACAGAATATTTAATTTCTGCATCCTATTCCAATAAAGTTGCTCTGATTTTCAGAGAGCTTGGCTTTTACAATTGGACCGGCATGATTATGAATGATTTGCATGAGGGACTTTCCGAGGCACACTTTATAAGCTCACTAAGACTTCTGAAATCATGTCCGTCTTTTCTGTCTCAAATTAAAACATGAAGATTTCGTTCCCAGGGACCTGGAACTATGTGCACAGCATTTTGTTATTAAGTGAAAAACTTTTCTATAAAAAACATTCCAAAATCTGAGCAGCTAGGCCTCATTCACTCTATCTTGCCTTTCTCATCTATTAGTGTCTTTCTCCCACAATTTTAATATCATAATTTCTGCAAACAACTATTCTTAGGGCAAAAAATAGGAAATGTTCTTTCCAGGCATTTAGCACTGAATCTTTATCTGTGTCTATGAGCCCACTGAGAGTTTCACATAAATTCCAATTGCTTTTCCACTCCACTCTTTTTTCCATTCTTGAAGATGGTTGTTGCACAAAGTACTGTATGATTCTATTTTATTTTATGTTTACTTTTTCTGCTATATTAATTATCCTTTTGTATCTGGTACTCTTTTCCTTTGAAGGATTTACTTTCCTGTGGGGGAGGGAGAAGGAGAAATCAAGTTTTGAATATGCAAGTAAATATTTCATCTAGACAACGGCAAGAATAGTCCACTAACCTGCACCAAGAGATGGCAATCAGAAGTAAAAAGAACAGTATGTGGATAATAAAAACTGTCTTTTGCTAGACACATCAGGAGGCCACTGCGACCTCAGACCTGTGGCCACAGAAGCCAAAATCAGTTGAAACCGGCAGAGAATGTTGCAGATTCTGTTTAAGATTTGCACCGAGTTCCCCAGATTAGAACCTATGCTCTTATTTTCTTTCTTGATTGATGTTTTAATGTTTAACTTAATTTTGCTTTTTGCTCTTTTTAAATGAACACTAACTAATGATTTCATTACAATCCTAAGGATGGCTTTGTTTCATGTGCAAAGCAAACATTCAGTGAAGGGGGTGATTAAAACAAAACAAGTAAATGTTTTACAGAGATAGCAAAGAAGCAAAAGCACAACAAAGCAAGTGGTTATTTAAACGCTGAGAATCTAGATGCTCACTTGACCCATCCCCCCATCTTCTTTTTTGTTCTTTTTGTTTCGAATTTTATGCAAAATCACAAATAAATATATTGCATGTGAAGCAATGCTTTCAGCCCCCAAAACAGGTTCGCAGTGCCCAATTTTTCAAGATGTTGCTAGTAGTGAGTAGGCTACACATGGTTTACTCAAAGTGCCTCCAGGAACTATGGCAGAGCATACAACCCACCGAGACCTGGGATAGATTTTCACCAGCAGAGATATGATGTTTCTGCAAGATATTGGAAGAATACATTGGTTCTTTTCTCATGCTGCTGGCAACAGGAATAACACCTGAAAAAGTGTTTCAGAGGAGTAAAAATGGCGTAATGGGGATGAATCTGTATCTCAGACTCTCAGTAACTGCTGAAACAGCAGAGCATACTTTTACCTTGAGAGTTCACTCARTGATTCACCAGAAAGTAATGGAAATTAAGGTGGGTCTAACCTAATGCTTAGGACCTGTGTCTGATATGGTCATAATATCAAGCCATCAGAGCAAGGGAAGATTTCTAATCCACTTTGTAGAGGAGTAGGAAGTCATCACTCAAGGTGCAAAGCAATGGGAAAACAGAGTTGTTTGGATAAATTCTTCACTGCACAGTAACTCAAGCTCTTGTGCACTTTTTAGCCTTGACCACTTCTGGGTGGATTAATGCCTGAGCTGTGCTTTTTTTAAACTCACACTGAGAAAGGGAGAGGCAAGCAAGATGCTGATAGTTGCTCCCTGGCTGCCCCGGATACCCTGCCAACGGAGGGGCAAGCTCTCCGACAGCTGGAGCTGGTGCCCCCACAGCATGCCCTGTCAACGGAGGGGCAAGTTCCTTGACACCTGGAGCAGCGCCGCAGGAAGCGGCYGGAGCTGGTGCCCCCGTGGCACTGCACAGTCCCGGAGGAGTTGCCTCCAGCACCGGATCTGGGCCCCTTCATGGCTATGCTGGTCTGCTCAAAAGAGGGGGATGTTTTGGCAATGAAGAACACCAGGGAGCAGCATACATCTCCGGAGCCCGGTACAGAAACACAGGCAGGGGGCACGGGGGGGCAGTAGGGTTTAGCTGAGGAAACCCTCACCCGCACACGGGGCCCCGCTCTGAGCTCGGGCCCAGGTACTGACTCCCCAGGCCATCTGCGCACTGAAGATAGGCCCATTGTACGGGAGCAGCGACCCAGGCGTGATCTTTCTCTGTAAGAAAACTACCCTCGAGATAAAAGGGATTTTTTTTTTCCCTAAATGATGAAAGTGATTATGAGGAGCGAGACCTTACAAAGCTATTTATTGCACTTTTAAATCTAAGGGGTTTTCCTCTCTCCTCAAAAAAGTTTCCAAAAAATCCTCACTGTTCCTATCTGAAAGTGATAGTTTATGGAGAGGAGAGAAAACACAGGGCAGGCAGTAAATTAGCCTACTAACTGATCCAAAGTCCATTACCGAATGTTTTTCATTATAAGTATGGTTTCACTAATTTCTGCAATGCATTGTAGGCTATTTCTGGAAACTTTAAAAATGCACGATGCTTCTGCATTTTAATGCTTAACAGTATAGTTATTTCAGTGTATTAAACAAAAAAAGGGGGAATCTGCTTAACTGCAGCTAGCTTTCACGTCACAAAAGGACTAAGCCAGTGCAAGAGCAGCCAGGCAGGAACCCTATTTAAAGTCCAACACGAAGAAAACCTTTCCAACCTCTTACACCAATTAGGATAATCTGGGTCTTTTGATGTTAAAATCCCCAAGAATCATATGGAAATCATAAAAAGCACAGTATTTAAAACAGATTTAGAACGCAGATAAAATCATTTTCCTTCTTAATATTTCCACCAGAGCTGGGGGCACCATCAGCTAACAAATTCTTTGTAAAGCTTGTGTCACTTGTAACTCTAGCATTGCAGTGTTTGCTTTTGGCCAAAGGAGCTGGAGGAGACTGTCTCTGAAAGCAGCCACTTGTAAAACAACAGAGCACCTGGACTGCCGAGCAGGGCAGCCACGCTGGGAGCGGGGCCCTGCAGACACTGGAGCAAGCCAGCCCTGGGCTGCGCACAAGCTACTCATGGCTGAGCAGAAGACTGAGCAAAACTAAGCGGTACCATGAGCTGGCCAGCTTCTGAGGTTAAAGCCCTCACACACTTCAGTGGGCCTTGGACGGACCTTCTGCTCATTGGATAATTGTCATCCTCTGTGAATACAAATCTCCCATAAACAGAAGATACAGACATTAAAATAACATGCTTAAAATCTATGCAATGAGTTATTCATAAGTGAAAAGCACTTGAGCCTCACACTTCTTCCTTATATTTGACTGTTTCTGAAACATTCAAATTGCACTCTTAAGTTTCCAGCTTCCAAGGAAAATCATGGCAAGAATTCTGTTTGCCTTGATAGTTCAACAAAGGCCAAGGGCAGGAAAATGAGGGCTGGGCTGTGCTGCAGGATACAGAATTGCAAGGAAAAGCTGGAGAGCCATTTCATATTCCTTAAATAAATCCCTGATCAACAATATTTTCTATAGAATCTGACACAGAAAAAAATCTCTGCCAAAAGCATATATATGCAGAGAAGGACATTTTATAATGTCCTTCCAGGCCATAATATAGTATTTTGTGTAATGGGAGAGCTTAAACACACCTTCCTGTGCACTGAAAAGCATCAATTTAGCCTCCCTATGGAACTAGTTACACACTCCTAGTACATGCGCCTGCGATGCTGCACAACACAGTTCCCTAGAGGGAAGAAGATGAAGAGGAGAGGAGATGAAGAGGAGAAAAGAAATCAGGGGAGGGGAGCACTACTCCAGAACTTTGCATTGACATTTGAATAAATTGAAAAGTAAGCAAAACTGTTCGTGTTTATACAAGCAACTTCACTGTACTGTAACAGAGGACAAGGGTACGAAACTATGTCCTTATAAAGTAACGCTCATCTTTTACTTATCTAACAAAGAGAAACACAGGAGAGGATCAGAGGCTGTTGAAGAAAAAATATCCAAGTGTTAAGGCCAGTAAAATGGAAAACAAGTTTAGCAAAGATAGGAGTGTTTGCAGATAGAACAGACAAAAACTTAAACATTGCTTATTATTCTATTAAAAAGAAACACTATTATTGTTAATGGTATGCACACCTCTGTGAGAGCCTAATATTTAAATTGTCAGTTTGACAACTGATAAAAATGATATTAAATAAGGATTAGTGTTACAGATCTAGCACAGCTATAAAAAGAAAATTGGTAATAGTCCTACACATGAATGTGAAATCAGTCTTTCCACCTAATCATCCTGATTTTCAGTTATGTCTTATAAAATACAGATTTTGAAGTTCCTTTTTCATCTTACAGTACTACTAGAACAATAATTAATGTTAATTACAACCTCCATAATTTCAAAGGGCCTGAACTGCTCGTTATTCCTAGTATTTGTATGAAACAAGTGTTGTGCAGTTCCTGACACAAATATTATTCCTTATTAGTTTTGCAGCTGAATAATATTCAGCCTGTAACAGAATCCTCTTAGGACTGAAAAGTACTCTTGTGCATACGGATACACGCACAAAAACAACAACTAAAAGCTAAAAGCAAACTTGCCGAGAACTTCTGGGTCAGCTTTTGACATCACCCACAGGAATGAAATCAGACACCAACCAATCAGGCACCATGAGGCTGGCAGTACAAAATAAACAAAAGCTGGGCCCAGGGCTCTACAATGAGAGAAGGAAGTGGAAGAGACTATTGTTCCAAAAGCTTTTAAATGATGTTGCTTTATTTATTTCTTTTGACAATGCCTGAACTGAATCTTTGAAAAGGGAAAGGACCCTCCCCCACAGGATCTGCAAAACAGAGTTGGGGGGTTCTTTTTTGCTTTTGCAGTTTGTTCTTTTTAACAACGTTTTGCAAAACCTTTAAGGAGAATAGCACTATCACTGCGCGGCATGTGGGAAGGCAGCATTCTTCCCTGAATTTCCAGAGAGGTTCAGCACCGACAGTTGGTGCCAGATTTTCTGAAAAGCTAAGCAGGCTGGGTGCTAAGCTCTTTTCAAAATCTGACCCTTATTTAGGTGCCTTCCAGGAAGCTGAGGTCTTTAGAAATCTGGCACCAAGTGCAGGTACTGAACGCTTTGGAAATCTGATCCTAGAACTGTGTCATGAAACCAAGTATCTGCATGTTCTCTCCAGACAAAAAGAGTCAGCTCTTTTTTGCTTTTTGCATTGCACATTGCTGAACCTGCACAAGCTAAAATTCCTACATGAAACCTTCCTTAGTCACATGAGCAGTTGCAGCCGCAAGTATGATGGACAAGACCGTGCCCTGTGCGGCACCATAGCCAATGCTGACATACAGCCCGATGATTCACTTCTTGGACACCCTAACCTGTCTTTGAACTCCAAAGATTTAGGATTAGGCCCAGAGTTCACTAAAAGCACACATGGTGTGTTTTTTCAAAGTTCAGCTCAGCTAAACAAAGCTAGCTGAATGACTTCAGTCCTCCCAGTGTTTCCCAAAGTGGGAAAAAAAGTAACATGTCTACAGTTTGGACTGCACCTTGCTGCCTTCTTTTCCATTTCTAACCATGCCGCACAGTCAAGTGCCTAGGGACAAGTAAATGCATTCCAGAAGTAAGAGATAAACCCATGGATCCTGGAAGTGTGCAGGTAAAGAATATTAGTCATTCTTACATCTTTAATAAAATAGACCTTTTTCTACTCTTGCCAAAAAAATTAGTCCTAAGGTGCACACAAATAATTACATATTGTGGAACAGTAAATTATTACAAATGCCATAGAATTCAAGAAGCCCCAAGTCAGGGCCAGATTTTCAAATGTTTTGCAGATGTTTACAGTTTGCTGCAAAACTTTTGACAAGTTACCCACACAATACAGCATTTACTGAACGATTTTGGCACGTGGTAATTCATTTTCTTTGTGCAGGTGTTGCATTCCAGAAATATTTTGTCTTCTTATAGAACACTGCTGGAATTCCACTTTAAAAAAATCATCATAAAAGAAACCAGATCCTCTCATCTGGGAGAGGAAAAAAAGAAGTTCCCCAAACTTGGTTCATTTGCCCTTTTCTTTTCCAGTTAAAAGAATACTCCCTTACAGGTAAAAATCTATTCTAAGTATTTCACAGATGTCATGTATAGCCGCAAAACTCACAAACTGCAAAACGCAGTCCTTTACAGGATGAAGCCCCAAGTTGTCTCTGATAAAGGTATTGGGGAATCAAGTCCCACCTGGCATTTCAGTGGTAAAACTCGACTTTCTGGCTGATCGGAGCAGTATCAATGGTGGAAGCGCTGCTGGCCTGGCTCCGTAGCCTGCGGCGCGCCAACCCCGGTGAGGACACCTTGCTTGGTCCAGCAGAGCCTGGCAGGGCTGGGCTGGGTGTGGGGCAGGGCAGGACACCCGCACCCCATGTGGGGAGCTGCCACTCTCACAGGGGATAGCAAGCACATCGCCCAGGCCCACGGCACCCTCTCCCCAGAGAGGCCACAGACCACCCGCTGCCGCTCATGGGCAGGACGAGTCCCACCGCTCCGCCACAAAGGCAGGCTCTGCCTCCCCTACGCACCATCCCACTCTAGGCTTTTATTTCAGGCTGCGTGGCATGGGAAACAGAATACAAAATGGGGGCTGACAGCACTTCGGATCTTTCCCTGACTATTAAGTTGTGCAGAGATGAAGCAGAATGTAAACCTTGGGATTTAACAGCTCTCCCTTTTAAGCATATGGAAATTTAACATTAAGCCTAAGAATTTCCAGGAACAGATATGAATCCAGATATAATATCACTTTGTAGATATGGAAAAAAACAACCAGCTATCTTCAGCATCCTAGACATGCAAGCCACTAAGTTGTTCTTTCAAGGTAAGAAATCAAATATGAAAATACCAAAGGACTGTTAACCTTTAGAGACACATTTTAAGAGCTAACATGACTGAACCCAGATGAATCTGAATTAAATTGAATCAACCTCCCACTCCTTAGCTACACTTATCAGAAGAGAGAAAACTACAATTAGGAAAGAAACAGAAGGAAATTCAGACATCTTAAACTGAGCAAGCTCCCATCTCTGCTATGCAACATCCCTGGTGATACTAAATATTGCAGTTCCCAAGTGTTATACTACAGACTTGCCATCTTAACAGGTCTTTTATGAGTAATCAGTGAAAAAGAACACTTAAATAATGTTTCGGAGTGCATATTATCTAGATTTGACTGTTGTTCTCTCATTCAGAGCAAAATGAATCCAAATTTACAATTTAAATAGTTTGCCTGAAATACTGAAATCACCCTTCTCATTCTGTGAATGGAAGTGTTAACATCTATGTGGTAGCTATGACCCACTAATTCATGTGATCCAGTATAGTCACTAAGAATATATAATCCTTTAATCTTTCGTTCTGTGACTCCTCCTACAACTCTCTGGTGCTAATTTAAGAATACAGACCATGATGCTTCAAATGAGCAAAACATTAAAGTAAGATTGACTGGCACAGTCACAATCTGTTGACAAAAATTATATACAAGTTAGTTGGCTATGATGGTACATATATCAACAAGGATCTTAATTTTTAAGTGACAGATGAGGAGTGTTTCAGCATGGCCATAAAGGCCTATATTAAAAAGATAGTTTAGATATTTATTATTAAAATACAAATGCTTCCATTAAGTGCATTTTGGGGCTTTTTAAATAAAATCCTTCTAAGTTACAGCCTATACTACATTTTATCTTGTTCTAAAGTTTAAAATTATTATGTGACTTTACATTATAGTCAAGTTGTATGGATGTCACTATTCAATCTGTTAATGTTTTGGAGAAAGCTAAACCATTGAAAGGATAGCTATCACTGCCTAAGCATTTAAAACAGTTTGTTGAAGCTTTACCCTGTTTTTTTTCAACAGTATCTTTTTCTGCAGGTACAGCAATGAGGTTTTCTTCATTTTCAGCTAGTTCTGTTTATGATTAGTTAATGGAAATTTAGGAAAATAATTAGGAATTCAGGAAGCAGGAAAGTTGATTTTTCTCTTTCCATCTGTGATAAAATTGGGATGTCTAATAATAAACTCAAGTAGTTCAAAAAACTTGAAGTACACGGAGTCCAGAAACAATCAGTACAACTCATTAGCTATAGGTATTATTTTTGTGTAAAAATCAGTTTTAAAAGCATAAAATGCTTCAGTATAATTTTTCCCTTATATGCCAGTACATCAAACATAGTTAAACTACTAAAACAGTTTTAAAATGTTGCTTTTGTGTATTTTAATTGAATTCAGACAACCAAATTTTGCTACATATGAATCACAAGAGATGAAAAAAATCTATTATTTCTATTAAGAAATGCGATTYATCATTTTCTATCATAATAAAAATGTAAAAATTTAGAATGTGAATAAATATATGGTAAAATGTACACAATTGTGTCTCCCTAAACAGATGTGTACAAAACCCAGCTCTGGTTAGCAAATGATATTAACCAGTAAAACTGAGCCTTTGTTTAGGAAAATAACTGGAAAGCAAAAATGCAAAACAAGATTACACTTAATTATTTAAATCAAAGTGCTCTGCTTTTGATTTAAATTGTGATTAAAATCAAGGATTTAAATTAATCCACTCTGGATTGCATAAACCTCACCTTAATAAGGGGGAGCCATAGTTTCATTACCCAAGAAGTCATTCAGGAAAAGAATTGTAACACAGAGTAAAGAAGGAATGAGGGAGTTCATTAATAGGTATCCCTCTACTGCTCCAGTTTCTTCCAGCAAGAGGGAGACAGCAAAAGTGTGAGTGGGAGAGTGTTTGTTTACAGGAGTGTGCATGCATAAAAACACTGACAGGAACTATGAGGTAAAATGATGATAATTTTTCATTAAAAGCAGTATTTCACTCTTCAGACTTAAATAGATTAGTCATACATTCTAATTATCCTTATTTATTTTATTACTATTTTATTACACTATTTTATTACTACTACGTTCCTAGAATAGCCCATGCTTCTACTTTTTCTCCAGGAATTGGGAGCATATTCTCTGTTTACCTGATATTGGCATTAGCTAGCGTCTCATTTGAATGGAAAGCAATACTAAATTTTACACTGAAATGCACTTGGCTTTTTACTCAGCTACTCACACTCAGCTCCTACCAAATCCTGGGCTCCAGAATTGTTCCTATCTAAGCAGAACCTCTAGTTAAGCAAGGAGACGAACAGTATGAACCAAGTGGTGCAACTTATTGCCAAAGGAGACTTGCACCAACTTAACTAGAAATCCAGTGCTTTGCCAACAGTTGCAGATGTTTAAAATACCAATATAATGAAAATGTGGCATAAACTAAGGTACTTGACAACACAACCTACAGCATATTTTCTCCAAAGGCACTTTGATAGCTTATATGACAATGTTCTCTCAACTAGTGTTAATTATTTTTAGCTGAGGTCCATTTCCATTTACAATTAAAATAAAACAGCACAGGTAAGCCTTTCTTCTTTCTGCTTCACAGCTTGATTATGAAGGATATGAACTATTCTGGCTGAGCTCACTTCTATTAGGAACTACTTTTCTTTTATGATTTTACAAGAAAGTGTTTTACAATCCAGAGAGGATGAGTCATCAGAAAATCCTTGTCTAGTTGCCAAAAACCTGCCCCTCTTCATTATGAGCATAAAGATAAAAGCTCTTACACTACATTAGTTGGCATACGCCTACACAGACAGTACAAATAAATTAATTGTGCCTAGCCTCAAACATCCAGAGAGGTGTAGTAGGAGCTAAGTCCATCTTGTTTCATTAACAAATTAAACTGTAATAGAACATCAACAGTTCTCATACGTACATCAACTTGGATCTTATACAGAAAGGTTTTGCAGGTACCATGCTTTCTTACATAAATATATTGTAATTCTTCTAACGTTTACATTACTTTGCATATGCTACATAAACACCAACAAAAATAGTATTTGCTGGAGAAAAATTATAAATGTTGGAGTAAACCTGTTGGCCATCCTACAAACTGTTTAGAAACTTTATAGGTCTCTGGAACCCAAGACTGGGGTAGCAACAGGTTTACTAAAAAGTGAATTTTTAGCATGACAGTATTTCACACATGCAAAGTTTCCAAATTGTTTTGCATGTGACAAGTTAGGAAAGTATATTCAGGTTCATATGAAAACTGCACTACTTGCAAACATCAAGGCTATTTTATAAAAATATATACACACGTATTTTACAACTGAGCTGATGAGAATACAGATCAAAAGAAAGTCACTGTATAAAGTACTGTACATGGATCAGGGGCCAGAATTACTGGAAGTAATGAACATTCACCATCAAACTCATGGTACAGACAAACTGTTTTCCTTCTGGAATGCTCACAATCTTTAGCATGAGAAAGTTATACACAACCAACTTGAAAAACAAGTTTAACTCTACTTAGCCACAAGCTAAGATTACATCCTCAAACACACCTTTCTAAGATTTCTTATGAGAGGTTTGTTTGTGCAATCCAGTTAAGGGCAATTTGTTAAAATTGCTCTGTGATTTTCTTTATCCTTTTACTGCATAATTTAAGCAACCTGCATTTTATAAGTTCAAAGAATTTTTTTSTAATTACATATTTCTGTCTGTTTTTATTGCCTGAAAAATAAAAACAGTTGTGGAGAAAGAAGATAGACAAAAAGAAAGGAAGAGAGAAAGAGTGAGTTCAATCTGTCATGGAAAGCAGCTTCTTAACAAATGAGAATAAAGAGCAAGTTAATATAAAATACCAGGACTCAAAATGATCTGCAGTCTATCTGTGTTACTGCTGCTTTTCTTGTCTAGCCTCTAACCCCAAGGCTGGGAGAAACCAGAGCAAAAAGCAAGGCACTTCCAAAAGCTAAATACAGCCAATACCCAAGAGCTAGCAGCTCCCACCTGTCAGAAGTCTCAACAATTCCCTTAAGGTCAGAATTTCACCCTCCATTTTTTGGACAAACGAGAGGTCATGCAGTTATTTAAGATCCCCTCCTAGATGCAGCAGGGCATTACTGTGGCTTTGATGTTCTGGCTAACTTTCAGCTAGGGCTTCATTCCAGCTTCATTGCTCCTTAAGTTTCACTTCATATCTTAAATTGGAGACAGTATTTTTCCTCTTTTCCTAACTCACTAAAGCACACTGCTGCTATCAGTTCAGTAGCTGTTACCTGGTATTCCAAATGTGGACATAACCTCAGTGGCTTCCAAACAAGCTTCAAAATACATTTGAAATGGCCAGCATTTGTCCTGAGGGTAGAGTGATACGACCAAGAGATGTGAATGTGCCTCTTGCAGAAAAATGTAGCTCACTACTCCCATTGCAAGCATTCTTTTCAGAGACTAATTTTAATAAGCTTTGAGGCTGGTGCAGACAGACTGGCCTGAACGTGTGACATCACCTGATTAATGTACACAGTGAAGGTTTAGCAGCTCAGGCAATGGGCAGCTAGCCCTCAGGAGAACAGCAGCCCAGTATCAGATAATGCAATGCTAACTCACTTCCCTACACAGTGCTTCAATCAATAAACAACTTTCTCACAAGCTTGCTATATTAACCACTGAGCTGTATTGCCCCTTCTATAAGCCTCAAAGCACCCTGCCAGTCCGCAGACTAAGGGTGAAACCCTCGTGGCCATGACGGGAGCACCAGTGCTCCGGCCAGGCTGGGCCGCAGCAGCCACGTGGCAGCAGTAAATGCACCAGCAACAGGGAGGTGACCACGCGCTCTGGGATCTCTATGTCTGTATTCATCAGGCAGAGGCTGTATGCTGCCTGCTCCACAGCAAATGCAGAGGGACCTGGCCAAATTCCCCTTCAGAGCTCCCTCGGCAAATAGGTACAATCAGGCTCGCAGTCTTCAAAAATTAGGCCACTACGGTTCTTTTTATTTTTCTTTACAAAACTGTGCCTCATTATTTGCAGAATGATGCGAGTGCTTAATTAGTGCTATGGGTTAGTCACTCTGCCTGGAGAATTTCTCTCTCTTTCATGAATAAAGGAAATCCAGCTTTCCGTTATCCAGCTACCGGCATTATGCTCTAATGAAGCACCATCTTCGGCTGAAGTCAACCACAGCCATCACACAGATATGTAATGTCTGATGTGTTACTGCAGATATCCTTTCTTTTATGGGGTTAATACTTGCCCTTGGGGATAATTGTACAGGACTATAGATGAGAGATTTCCATAAAAGGCAGTAAGAGTCACCCAGCTAAAACCACACATAACTCAAGCTAGTTTACCCTTTGCATTATTTAAATGTCTCCCTTTAATGTGAATGCATCAATTTAAAGGAACAGTGCTGCCAGTGCTCTGGGCAGGTACCTCTTCTCTGGTGACCAAATGTGTCTGTTCAGAATCTAAATTTGCATGCATTTCAAAAATATATGTATTCCTAGACCTCCTGGTTGTCAGAAAACAAAGTCATAAATCAAAGTTTTCCATTGTCGTCAGTGAACTTGAATGTCAGATTTACGGCACCCCTTTAGCTGGAGTTAGCCRAGCAGTGGGTGTAAAACAGGTATGGAATTTTGCCCTCTACCTGAACCAGATGTTGATACTGAAATCCAGACATTGACATTTCAAACTGTTGACTGCTGATGATTCTCCTGACTACAGATGAGCACCTGGCCACTTTGAGAATGGAAACAGAGATGGAGGTGGAAATGTTGGCCCACTCAGCCCATTCCATTGCACTTCCCTCTTGCTGGAATATTGACTCTGATTCATGCTGCCCTCACAAGTGGTTCTGTTAAATCAAGGATTTACAGCAGTACAAAACTCAGGTAGGTAAACAGAGAGTAAATCACATTACTCATGTCTTTTCCAAATCATTAACAGCTTGGCCTTGCATTTTAAGTGGACAATATAATCTTTTTAAGTTTATTTCTTCCCATTCTAGAGTTTAGTTATCACGAAGAACACTAGCAAGGTTAAAGTTACAGAAATTAATGCAATTTATTTACATTAATAGGGAGAGAGCCTTTTTTATCGCTATTTTGTTTTAATGTTAAAAGGAAAAGCAATAAAGAGTGAGGTAGAAATAGTTTCATTTGATTGTTAAGTGCATTACATGCTCATTTCTCTAGCTACACGTGTAAACTTGTTTTCTGGTCAAGGGGAATTTCTGTTGGCAGGGAAAAAATAATTCCACCATCCACTCAGTCCCCGAGTATCTTGTTTTTATAAGGCACAAAGGTTTTTTCAGTCAGGTTACCTAGGAGTGAAAGTTATGTTTCATAATCCTTAATTCTATTGCCCATTATACACCATCTGGTGACAGTCAAAGATAATCTGATTTTTCTCTTTTAAAAACATCACATAGCCATATCATATGGTGTATGCAATATGATAAATTACTTATTTAAATACAGTGCTTCTGTTTTGTTCAAAAATCTATGATCACTCTTGGTTAACCTGAAAGCAGTTTTGAGCATGTTTGTTATTTCAAATGTTTGAGTTCCTAGTTGAGGTTATTATTTATTTCCAGATACATCTAAAATAGTATGACTGAACAGCTAACATCTAACCTAACTAACCTTTAGGAACCTCTTCTTGAAATTCAAAGCTTCGCATCTACAGTGAAACAAATATCATGACACAGCAATTTCATATATCAAAAGCAGTGATGTCTTATTACAAGTGTCTTTATATGAAAGAGCCTGATAGGATTTAATTATAGACTACTCATTCAGTGTGATGCACAAGTTCTCAAGTATTTGAAGTAGATTCTGGGAGTCTACCCATAAAGAGCTCCATGAAAGATAACGGTCCATCAATATATCTGCAGGTTTGCAGCAGATTTGCTTTTGTCACTTTATTTTCAGTCTCCAAAAGTAATCAAAATAGTTAGTGGGTTGCCAAAAATTGTAACCTTGCAAGATAAATCAAAAAAGAGAATCAATCATGCTGGGCAAAAGAAAGCTCTTGCTCAATTAAGCTGGTGAAGGAAATAGGCCTTTCACGTTGCTCAACTCCTTTGCCAAACTATTTCAGTGGCCCTTACGCTCTTCAACGCCAAACCTTCAGACGACCATCTCATCTCTTTCTGATGCACAAGGCACACCCAAAACATTTTCAAGAGGGGTGGGAAGTAGTAAAAGAAGATTTCTGTGATTTGCAGTCAGGTTCTTCTGGGAAGATTACATATTTCTAGAAGACTATAATGTACATGTACATTCATATGCCTCTGATATCACATAATCAACGTTCACATCTAGATAGCTATTTTTCCATCCATATTTTGATTACTGCCTGGAATAATTAACCCTTTTCAGGACAGTTAACATAAAAGAAATGAATATTTAACTCTCACCTGAATCTTCATCATCAATTCAAAATACTCTCCATTTTTCTTGTAGACTAGTTTAAAATCAGTCTAACAGGCCATTGCATCCTTTTACACTGGCAGGTTTCATTCCCATCAGAGCCTCTGGGCAAGCCAAAGCGCATCCTACAATAATCTCATTTAGTGATACATCTGCATCACTCACCAGTTTCCAGGGACTCAGGCCTCACTTGGGGAGAGGGAGAGACAGAGAGAGAGAGACAGAGAGAGAGAGAAGCACCCCAGTGGCAGGCAACTCCCTGTAGAGTTTCCCGTTGGGCAACGGCTCCCAAACAACCCGACCACTCTGCCACCAGACCTAGCACCACAGAGGGGCAAGGGAACATTTCCCCAACCTGGTGAGTGCAAAGATGGTGAATGAGCCCCAGGTGCAAGGGCACAGGTGTTGCATTATGCTCTTTTCTCTCCACATGCATCTGTGGAGCGCTGAAAGCACAAGGCCTCATCCCCAAAGTGTGGAGGGTTTGCTCTGTCCCCTCTGTCCCCTAAACCTGAGTGTCCCTTCTTGTTCTCTCTGACCAGGTCATCCAGCTTCCTATGCCTATCAGGTATGTTCCACTACTGGAATGGATTTGAATAACGCATTTAAATATCTGGCAAGCATTTTCTTCAATGAAGACATGTCATGAACTAGGCAATCATATTTTCAACTGTGCTGCCTGCCAGAAAAGTGCACAAACTTCCAATAGCAAAGAAATGAGGTCATTTTGGTGAACTGCCAAAATCAGCACATTTCCTCTTTTGGTTCTGCACACTGCGCCTCCACACTCCACGATGTGCGACAAATTGAGAGGGAGGTGCACTCTATCAGGAAAAAAAAAAACAAACAAAAAAACCAGTGGATATTATTAAAAAAGGGAGGAGTGAAACAGAAGAAAAAAATCATGAAGTATCCTGAAGTCCCATGACCTCCTCCTGAAGATATATTTAATTGGAGTCTAGTATAATCTTTATAAGAAGACACCAATACCTTATTTTGATCTTGCAGAAGTGTAAGACCTCATCCCACCTGGCCAGAAGTTCCTGTGGGACTTGAGCAAGACTCTTAACTTCCCTTGCCGGAGATCCTATCTTCTGTCTCTGTCTTATTCATCCACTCTTCTGCCTGGCTTGTGCATTTAAAAAGGAAGTTTTCCTGAGCTGGGAATCTCTCTTTAAAATAGACCATAGCAGAGCCTGGAACAGTGGATTCTGGATGCTCATTTGGGCCTCTAAAGCTAGTGCAGCACAAACAAAAATGACAGTAGTAATAGTAGCAGTAGTAGTAGTAATAATAATAATAATAATAGTAGTAGTAGTAATAATAATTGTAATTACCTCCCAGTCTTTATTTTCAAGTTAAGGTCTGCCAAAACTGTTAGGAAAAGTTTCTCATTGTGGCAACTACTATATTTATGTGCTTATTTTAAAAGCTGTTCATCTGAATAATTTGAATTTCTTTTATTAAGATTATTTTCTCACTTTCCATTGAGAAGCCTTCTGAGATACTGACTCACATTCAGCCTTGTAGGGAAAAGTGCCAGGCATTTGTTTTTCTTATGTCTCCAATAGTCATTTGACTTCTGCATTAAACTCAACAAAGCCAACATTGAATAGGAACAGACCTAATTTAAATATTAAGTACATTCCAAATTTTACTGTGATCTTAAAAAATCTTTCATGTAGGGCAGTGGAAATATGCTAGGGAAAACAAAAAACTGTATGTAATCATCTCCCCCACCCCTTTTATGTTTGTCTCTCTCTAAAAAAATTAGGTGAACTCCTCAAATCTTCCAAGTGAGCTAGTTTCACTTTAGGTTTGCTAGAGAAAAGTTACCAAGGCATCATTCCAAGCCTTCCACTTTTGGAATAAGTATCATTTCCTTTTGGGGCAATTTTATGAGGAACACAGCAAGAATCTCACATACAATGGCAATTCAATTGTAGATTTAACTATACAGCAGCTTCCACTACTTCACTACAAACAACAGTTCACTCTAAAATTCTCCTAGAAGTTTACAGAAAGGACAGTGTATTTATCTTGCTTTTGTTACAGTCATGCAGAGACACACAAACATGGCTTTAGATTCTTACCTTTCGCATCATACAGAACCATACCCAATTCTGTAGAATGGTTTAGACCTTAAATTTGCCTGCTCTTTTTCTAATTACATGCCCTTGTCTATTTGACAACTACAGCCAAAGAGCCAGCTTACTTTCCTTGGGAGGGTCAGACTGGCAGACGAGCTATAGCAAGGAGAGGAAACATGTATAAGTATGAAAAAGTTCTCATAAGCTCTCAGAGGAAAAGGCTGTAGCTTACAGTAAAAGAGAATACTGCGTTTCTCTGCCAAACTTTACCATAGAGATGATGCATTTACAAAAATGACATTGATACCCACTAAATATCAATAGTACTACATCTGCAGGAGGCATATTCTGAAGTATCCTTCCTACATTCCCCATTTTGAGTTAGTTCTGCAGGTTTCTATTGATTGAAGTTAGCAATAGCTAACTGTATCACCACTTCACTTAACTCAAAATACTACAGGAATTGTAGGAGTTGCTAAATGAAAAGCTTTACCACTGTCTGACCAGTCCCATGGCTGATCCTGCAGGGAAGGCCTCCAAGAGCCATGCAGGCCAGGCTGCCATAGACCACTCACAGGCAGACTTCATTCACCAGATCCTCACTGGTGGCATTGATGGCCTGGCCTCCTGCCAGTCACAAACACTATTTGCTGAGCAGTTGGAAGGCTAATTACTTCAGGTTCATCCTTCCTCCTCTGGGCTCATTCCCTGTCATTCTTCAGTTTTGTAAAGCTGGTACAGTCAAGCCAGAGAGCTGATAAAAGTACAGTCTGGGTAGGGTTTCAACTGCTTGTTTCACTGAAAGCTTCAGCTCCCACCATTCCAGCCAAGTTTCATGGTTTTCTCTACCTTTCCAGGCAGCAATTAGGATGAGCTTTCTGATGTCCCATCCCTGGTCCAAGCATTATTGTCAGAAAAGCACCAGACAGCAAGGACCTGCATAAGGTCGCTTGCTGTCCTCAGTGCCAGCAGGCACTGCAGGGCCCAGGGAGAGGCAAAGCAGTGAATGCACTCCTGCGTGGTTGTAACTCAGTCTTCAAAAGTATTTCCTTAGTTATTTTGGATTATTCATTCATTCCATGCTTTGGAGTGAGAAAAAAGTTTCCCTCAAAATGGAAGAAGTTAATACAGTGACAGCTGCTTCCCTGATGTTAACAATGTGGCTGTAATGAAACACATCTCACCAGAGACTGCTGTCCCCACCACTTACTTCTGCTGTGAAAGTGCTTAAGTGGAGTCCTCTTCTGGAGTGGCCACAGTCTAACCCACCACCCCCTTCCCATTTTCACAGGGATCCAGGCGGGGCAAGTAGCACCCTCACAGGTCGAACCCTTCACTATAAATACCTCTCAGCTCATTATCAAGGTGCTCTTTGGGAAGGGCTCTCAGTTTTTGACTCATTCCCCCTTTTGCTTGCCTCAGGACATCTGCCAAACTGCTGGTCAAGCATTGCATGTGATCTTTCCTCCACTAAGGAGAGCACAGTCTGCTGCAGATACATTTGCAGGCAGCCCTGTGTTTACATTCAGCGTCTAACCGCTAGGGTGAATGTCCAGCCAAATACCTGTACTCGATTTTACAAATGCAAAGAGAAAGCAATGCTGCTGGTAGGTTATTCTCAGAAAGAGGTCCTCGACTCTGTAACTTGCCATATACTTAGAGATCCAGAACTGTTGCACATGATAAAAGCAGTCTATTAGCAGTTTGTCATAAAACATGCTCAGAGATTGTATGTCCTAAATAATGTATATGATTGTTTAGCCTGTTTGGGGACTGTTATTGTAATGGGAAATCTAAATCACTGTTGTTACACCTCTAAGTAAGCATTTTTTAAACTGTTGTTTAAATTAAAAGGAAAAAAAGACAAGTTAAGTCCTCAGAAGAATATCCCTAAAAGCTGTGATCATTCTGTGAGTAGCCTTAAATACTGATTTGGTATTTCTTCTAGTCCTGGGGTACAACAGTTTCAGCATGTTACTTCAGAGGAGCATCAACTTTTCTGCAAAGACTGTCACCTATGCATCAGTTTCACTGCCTAAAAATGGTTCTTTACATAAATTTTCATAATAAAACACTCTGAACTATTACCCAATTATTGCTTCCAACATTAAGTAACAAGGTATTATTAATTCAATTTTACAGAAGGGAAGAAATCATGAAATCTGAAATGCTTATTCTGTGTTTGCGTAGGCTTTTTCATATTAATTAATTATGAGACTTAATTACACTGAATCTCACCACTCCAAGCCTATTACGGAAAATTGTGTAAAGCAAGGAAGCAGGGAAATCTCCATCTCGGAGACAATCATTTATACTGACAGCACTTTATATGCAGGTATATCAAAAGGACTTCACAAATATTAACTCACACACCCAATGCTGTGGATTGGACAAAATCATTCCTGCTTTTTCCCAAACTTCCCCTACATTAGTAATCTGAGCAATGAACAATTCCCCCAACTTCCTCACATGACTCTGCCCCAGAAACTGAACATAAATCTCTCTGTCTCCTGATTTGTGCTTTACTTGCATGATCGCCTTTCTTCCCAGAAGTAGTAAAAACAACTCATGCATATTAAAATCACCAGATTACAAGAGCTCTAATCCAATGACTTTCAAAAGAAGTTGGTAAGAATTAGTAGACATATATTGGAAAATATTTTTAAACTTTCTATTTATCCTAAATCTACAGCATTTTATTAACTTAATTATGTTTAGTCCAAAAGGGGAATGGTAAACATTCTAAAACTTGACTTAAAAGGTTTTGTTTCACTGAAGCATCCATGAACACTTCCACATCCTATGTTGAAATGTTAATTCATAATTTCCCAAAGCACTTAGCCTCAGGGAATCACAACAGATTTTAATGCCTTCAACAGCAATAGCATTCCATGGGGAACCATTCTCCTTTTCCAAGCCGTCATCCTTACAAAGATGAACTAAGCCAAGGCAGACTGGCCTTTTTATATTAATATCAACTGATCATCCCACAAAATGGGCACATTTAAAATCAGGGGAGAAACAAAAGCACTATCTATCTTTGGAAGTCTGTCTAAAGAGAGCTATGAGTTCAAGTAAATCTATGGGATTAAAACGGGGGTGGGGGGGGAGGCTTGATCTTGACAAATATTAATCTGAATTTTCCTTAATTTCCATGCTCTGGTTGCCAGTGAGTGGAGGCTGCTCTAAAAGACTCTTTGTGAATATAGGTATAAATGTAAGTGGAAGAGACTCCATTTGTTTATGACTTTGACTTCTATGGAGCCAGGATTTCCCCCCAGTCTTCACAGTTATGACATTTTGTGTTCAGTCTGGTCTACTCCAGCAGAATATTCAGTCTGTGCTCCTCGCAACTATGTCTTGTTGGCATCACACCATAACAAGTGCACTACGAGAGTTTCAAGCACAGGAGTCTACCACACAGTATATTTTAAATTCTCTCCAGTTATCTAAGTCAGCGTTATTGGACTGCAGCAGAATTGAGTACAATGGGATCTGGCAGGCTTCATTCACAGGACTGTAGTTGTAAAAAGGGGAAAACAAACATTAACGTTATGGCTGCTTCATACAATTTTTCTAAATACTTTAAGTAAAACAGAAATACCTTCCCAAATCTGAAAAACCAAAGAGTTTGCTGATGGCATTAAATCAGACGCCTTTTGAATACATGTTCTTCCTTATGCAGCAAGGCTCTGTCCTCTTCTTTGATGGGTAATAAACGATATTTCCTTTATGCCATGAAAGGGTAACTACAGAATACAACTGGCAGAGGTAAGCTAGGCATTCATGAGAGTGACGGGTGCTCAGATCTGCACCTGAATTTCCATAGCTAATGACTCCATTCCCCACCCACCCAAGTAAACTCCTATTTTCCCCTATTCAGCCAAGGAAGACTCCATCCTCCGTCTGTGTTTAGGCACAGAGGGTAGATGGCCAGGATTTCCTTATGGAAGATTTAAGAGGCACACAGCTCTCTCCTCTGAGTACACAGGCAACTAAGAAGCTTTCTTTAGGAAGACTGCCTTAGCAAGCACCAAAAATCTGGACATAAATTAAGTATCAAACTCAGACCCCATCCGACAAGCTTCCTAACAAACAGCCTTCCTTGAACATGCAAACTGTAAATTGCAAGCATAAAATTAAAGCATGAGCTTACATCTAATATAGTATTGTTAAACCAAATATCATCACAAATCTGCTGTTAATGACAAAGTCATGTATTTTCTATGCTTTTAATACTAGCCCCTGAGCTTAATTACTATATTTAGTGTCTAGGGCAGCAGCACTTCCTACTCAGCATCCATCACCAGTCCAGCAGTTAATTGCATACCACTGACCTTCATATAAAACACCATGGAAATTTTATTACTGCACAACTCAACTGCATTCCATACAACACTGCCCCATAACTATGTCTTTTTATAAAAAAGCAAGTGCTTACAAAAGGGATATTTGAGCTAACTGAACTATTTACAATTTTTAAGAATAAAAACCATTTCAGAAGGTTTGCAACATACACACAAAAAACTTTGCAGCCTTAATACAAGACAAATGTTACTAAGATTCACGTTATAGACAAATGTGGAATGGAAAATATTCCCTGAAGTCATAATGGCAGGGTTATGCAGTACGCTATTTAAAAGCTATTCACCAACGATGTCTTTTTCCTTTTAGCCAGAACCCTACGGTAGAAATTCAACTGAAGAAAGTCAATTAATTGAAATTGTGGTTGTACAGCTGAGGAACTGGAAGTGTAAGATGAAGTAGCTGAAGGAAAAAACTAGGCACTTTCCATTTCCTATTTAATACTAGAGCAGCGGGCTAGCAGTCAGGACACAGGACTCCTACTCTGGAGTTACCTCTAAGTCCGCCACTACGAGGGGGCTACATCCTGCACATATGTTGCCTTATTCTCTAATTTAATTTCAAAGGAAATGTTACCGCTCAGCACAATTCTTCAAAGTTTAGGAGTCTCCTTGCTCCCTTCCAAACCAAAGGGTTTACAAAACAAATAATTAATGCCTGAGTCCTCTCATTTCAAATTGGCATGCTAATATAAGAGCTAATGTTCATCACAATAAGAAAACTCTCTTCCCATTTTACAGACAGGGATATGAGAAGATTCAAGAGTTGTGTCCAGGATGAATAAACTTGTGACACCCAGGATTTCAATGCTAGCTTTCACATCTCCAGGTTCAGGCAACCCAGCATCTCCACAGCTGCAGACTTCCACACGAACGCATCTGCCCTGCAGGCCCAGAGAAAGGAAGGCCCTGGTGCCACAGGTGGAAGGCAGCGCGGGCTTTTGGGGAAGCGCCCATGGTCACTGAGGGACTGCACGAGCTGCTGTTATGGCAGTTTCACTGTCATCACTTCTCAGTCCTTCTCCAAGTTTCCTCTCTTCAGTGGAGCCATTAGAAGACAGCGGGCAGGGAGCATGCCCACCAACATCGTCAGGTGAATCACCCTTCCTCCAAAGTCAGAAACCAAAGAATATCAAGAGAAGACTATGGAGTAAACATGATGTTCACTACCGAGCATTCTTATAAGTCAAATGAGTAGGTATTACACTTATTTTAGAACCGCATCTCCCAAACACCTTATTCAATTTTCCTCAAGCAACAAAAAACCTTTCTACCTTAGCAGAGACCACGTTTGTATAAGTTCAAGCAATGCATTTAATTTCACCAAGGCCAGTTAAAACTGGCTTTACTGTGTCAATCCAGTTTCAAACTTTTTTTTGCTTAAAGACTTGTAACCTGTACTGCCAATGACAGTTAGGATTATCTAACAAACAAAACTCATTGTCAACATTTTGCTTTAAAGAATTACCTGTGCATTGAATGGATGATGTCTCTGAGGCAATAAATGTCATGGTATTGCATATTTTAAAAGGTCATTAACATTTTTAGATTGATAGCAACCATTTATTACTGCCTGTTTTTATAGATTCTTTAATTTCTGCAATACTACAGAGGAAATCTGAAGTGAAACTAGCTTCAGCGCAATCAGAAAGGGAGCTCATAATTTAATTCAGTTTGCCCCCTAATTGCAAATGCACAGAGAGCACGAACTAGGGAGGAAAGAAATAAGTGAAGAACAGATGCTACAACAAAGCATGCACAATTTAAAATCTCCTTTACTGTAGAAGCCTGGGTTGCAAATCACTTTGGAGGGTACACACATTAATGAGATTACTGAAAAGTTGTGGGCAAGCCTATGATTTCAAGGGAACAGCCCTGCTCTGTTTGAAACTGGATTCAAAATTCCCATTGATTTTGCTGAGGCCTTGGCTCAGATATTCTTGATGCCTGTTCACAGGAACATAATACATATAACTGCCTGGAATGGCTCACTGTAGATCTCTATGCAAAAAGAAGTTATAAAATGAATGCAAAGAAGAAAGACAAGCCTCCCTTCTCCCAGCCAGGAAGGTTTTTCTTGCCATCTCTTCAACACTTCTGCCAGAACTCCCCTCTGTCCGCGTGGCTGCTCCAGCTGTCCCAAGTATCTTCTCCAGACAGTATTGCTGAGCAGGCAGGTCATAGATTAAACAGTATTAGATGTTCTTTCTGTCATTTTGTTTTCAATAATTTAGAAAATGATTTTTGTTGTTGAGTTTTTTTGTTGTTTTTTTTTTTTAACAGAACAAGGGAGAGGTTCAAGAAAAAACAGCAGCTTCAAAGATAAGATTGTGTCAGACACTGGGCAATACTTAACATGTCTCCGTGACCATGAATATGTACACAAACACACGCACACGCACATTAAAGTTAAGTCTTTGGAGAAGTCTTACAAAAAACAAAAAACATGTTCAACAGGAAGAGTCTGTTTAATGTAGGATTTAAGGCAAGGCACTTTCATTTGCATAGATCACTTAGAGCAACAGCAATTCACAAAATTCTCCCGTAAAAATCATGCTACATTTTGTCTAAAGCCACACATTCCTTGCAGATTACACTGCCTTTCTCATGCTGTTAATAAGATAATCTGTTACATGAGGCTCACAAATCCATTTAAATTGATTTTAATTAATGAATCAATCACTAGCCACTGATGACTTGGTCTACAGACAGCAAGCAATTCAAAGCCCCAAGCCTCTAATTCCAAACCAAAACCTACATTAGAGCAACAGGGCACCTCTCAGATCGATAGCAACACAAAGATGTTCAGTTCATACACACTTAAAGCGTATGAACTTGCTAAAAATATATCTCCAGATCTTACACATTACAATTCCCATGTTCAGGACTGTTCAACTAGGAAACAATATTAAATCATTTACCTTTCTTTGCAAATGAAATAAATGAAAGCAAGCATGACTATAACCCGCCTTTAAACTTTTAGATGCTTATTCCACTTGAAGATTTTCTCTTTGTTCTTAAACAATCAGTTGCTTAATGTTAATTAATAGAAGATTGCACTTCATATGGTCACAGACATGAACAATGTCTTTTACGCATGCTTTGATCCTGTGCAAATTCACTGCTATTCTCTGCTGCTAAAGTGCTCAATTTTTCATTTAAAAAAAAAAACAACAAAGAAGAAAATTTCTGTCCCAAAAGCAACATGCAGAAGTTGCATGAAGAACATCTTTGTTATTTCAGTAAGTTAATTATTGTAATTATTGTTATTACAAGAAGTTAATTACAATGCAGTGAGTCAAATCCACAATAGGTGGTGTGATGCTGAATACTGCAAACCCTAAAGCTTCAGCATCTGGCTCCCTACAGCAGACGGGACACACACGAGCTAGGCTGCTTCTCCTATGTACACAAACAGCCAGTGCTCTAGCACAACACCTGTGAACAAAGCACCAGTTAAACTAGCCAAGAGGAAAGGAGGAAAAGATACGTGCCTTCCTGGGAGCCTCCTTTCTCAAGGTAAGGATCTTGCCCTGGGGAAGTTTAATATCAAAGACTGAGAGTTTCAGTTATGGACCAGTTATCCTGTTTACTTTTTTTTTTTTTTTTTAACATTATCTGCATGTTCACAGCTCAATAGCATCCCCTTAAATATTCTAAGAGAAATCCTGATCCCTTCACACTGACGGAGCAGCTTGTGATGCAGCACATCAAGCACAGCTGCATTTTGCCAAAATAAACCCAATGGCCTATCCCAGGATGGACCCTACTAGCCATTGAGGGCAACACAGGCCACTACTGTGGCAAAAATGAGCAGCTGGCATGGGCCATTGGAAAAGCATCCAGGAAAACAGTATTGACACAAACCTACCAACCATGAGAGAACGGTCTTTCCACTTTCCCTAGGGCAACCTCACCCTCTAACTGAAAACTGTCGCTCAAAAACTCCAGTATCGCTGTCTGAGCAAAGAGCTGACCTTCTTCAGGTTTTTCCCATCAACATAGAGTTCCATGGGCAGAGGGAGGAGATGGGAAAAGTCTCTTTTAGGGTATAGGTCTCCACATTAAAACAGGTCTCAGCACTCAGCTGCCTTCAAGATGGTGTGGATCCCCTGCTGTTTTCCCAGCTCAGTCCCTCTCCCATACTGCCTGACAAACACAAAATTCAAGAAGGACCAGACTGTACATCAGTATGCGATCACCATGTCAGCCATTGGACTCCACAACCTTATAAACGGCCATTAGTTACACTGAGGTCAATTTATCAACACTGATTTACACCACCTAAGAAACAATCCAGCCTGTAGCTTGCTTATAAAGAGATTTCACATATTATCTAATACAAAAAACATTGCTGCCTAATATGCAATAACCATTTTGCCTGTTTAAATGAAGAGCTCTGTATTTGTTTTTAATCAATACTGCATATACAGTTTAATCAACACTGTCAAAAGTAGCTTTTTAATGCAGTGACTAACTAATTTATTGCTCTCAATACTCATGTTCCCAGTTTGTTATGAACAGACAATTTTTTGGAGGAAAGAACAAAAAGAACAATTAAAGAAGGTAGGTTTGGCTTTTATCTGCTGCTAATTAATTAGAGAGTTAAATTAACCAAATAATATGTACAAGATACCAAATGATCTTTTGTAATATTTAATAAAAACATAAAGAGTCGAATACTTTCCAGGCATAAACACATTAGGATCAACATTGTACCAAACCTGAATCTGTCCCCATTAGCTCAAAAAGGTAAATAGTACATCCTCTTGAACAGATGTTGTAGTGTACAGGCACTCCGCATTTAAAGAGACAGATTCTGTAGCCAACAATGCTTTACTGACATAGAGACAATCAATGTGTCCTTGATTATGATGAGGCAAACAGTTTTCACTACAAAAAAGTGACTGAAAAACAAATCATGTGTTTTTATTTTACATGTTCCAAGTTTGGGTTGTTTTTTTTTCAAGTCCTCTTGGAGCACTGAAACAGCATAAAAATAGTTTGTTGCACAAGCATAAAACAAAGTAACTGCTAAATAAACATTTTAAATTTACTCCTATGTGTTCAATTCTCTTTCCCAATACTATTCAGCAGTTTGATGATATCACTAAAACTCTCTTCCCCTTTTCTGGTAAACTGATGAGATGGGTTTTGTCCAAGAACTGTGCCATAGTGTGTTCCCTCTATTTCATATTCTGAATATCACTGCTGGAAAAAGTATTGCAGCACAGAATGTAGTATATGCCAATATATCCTGACATTCAAATCAAGACCACAAATTATAAACAGTTTCAGCAAATTGACTTGAGTGCCTTTGTTCCTCAGACATACATCTTCCTATTGCTTACAAAAGCAGCATATACTAACCACTAACACTGCCATAGCCAGTACTGGGAAAGGAAGTTATTGAAGCCTGGATTTCCTGCTTTTAGTTGTAGCCAAGAACTGTGAGGCTTGTAGTGGTTTCAGGAACTGACTCATCTAATGATTCATGGATAGATACTGGTTTTAATATATTTCTGATCATAAGACTCAAACTTCAAAAACAGTCAGAGTGATGCTTAATTTTTATTTTAAAGTAAAAAAGTACATAAATCAAGTAAACAAATATTGTCAAGGGACACACTGGCTAATAATTATAAATATGTTTTACTATGCACTCTGCTTAAAAAAAAAAAAAAGTATGTTAAAATTCCTGAAATTCAATTCAAGTGAATGTTAACAATGAATTGAAAATCCACTGGCAAAAAAAACAGTTACCTTTGTTACAATCCTGACACATCTAAACTTCAAGTGGAGGACAGGTGGGATATCAAACATACTTTTAGGTATAGCCTTAGGTACACAAATATCTACGGCTATATTTTAATGGACAAATTCCAGAGTTGTTGTTGTTGATGCACACAATTTAACTATGTATAATATGTATAATCAAAGATCAGCTGGTAACAATACATTTGGATGTTTGAAACAACAAAAAAGTTCTGTTTCAGGGGTCACTGGGGCTTCACTGGTCAATCTGAAAGCAATGACTAACACCCTGGATCTTAAGCACTCAGAAATGCATGCATTTTTGTGCTAATTCAGAATACACAACCAGCCATTTTTATGCATTTAGTTCTTCCAGAGGAAAGCATGCCCTCCAGTGCATCAAAATGCTTTTTGCCCACAACACAAATCTCATCAGTATGCTGTAACTTGAACTGCCAAGCTCTTGCACCTAAAAAATAGCTTGAGATGGAAACTTAATTCTGCTAGGCTCATGTACGGAAAAGTACTGGTTTACTTTTTAATTTTTGAACTGCGATCTGCAGACACTCCCATATGATGTACAGTGTTGGGGGGATGAAGTTAGCATTTCTATATTTCCCCATGTGCACAACTAGCACAAAAAAAGAAAACAAAGTGCATGTTGCTTGGAAAAAAAAAAAAAAAAAAAACAGCAGTTAAAACAGTTGACAAGAAAAGGCCAAAGTGCGCTCAGTGGCTGGCAGTCATTTTATGGCTATAGTCCTACAGCAGATTTACTTAGATGACGTCAGTGGCTCCTATCCAGCTTTTCTTTGGTAGCATTTACCACTTGCCTCTTGAAGCCTCCACTATGCTACAGAGCAGTAGACCATAATCAAAATTCCCTTTGTGAAATAGAGTTTACCTCAGGGCACAGAGGCATTGCTAGCTGAATTGCAAGCTCTTCACCCTGTACTGCATGCCCAGAAATAAATAACCTACAATACTGTACTTTCCTTAATACAGAAGAACCATTAAAAGCAGCCTGCTACCTAAAAAAGGGTTCTTTAATTTGTTTCCAACATCTCGGAGGCCAGAATATTAGTTAATTTTCCAAGCAACCCAGAACTATGACAATTTTATTACCCTTCAGACTTTTTTGTATTGTTTTTGGAGATCTGAGAGATCAAGTTATTTATGGGTCATTGTTCCACCAACAAAAATATACTACTAACACTAAAACCTAAAGTGAATTGGTAAAGGACACTGTATATTTTAAAAACATTTTTCAAATATGCCCCTTCAAATGCTTAACTATAACTGGTCAATAAGCACATAGTAAACATGCCAAGAAGCAAGGAAACAAATTACTACAACTAAATAATAGTATATTTAATGAGCAAAACAGACATCATTCAGAGCCACAGATTTACTGTCACAAAACAATAATCAGAACCAGTGAAATGCTGAGAAAGGCCAGTCAAGTAGATACCAGATCAGCTAAAACTTCAGAGGCTCTAAAGTTTAACCACAAAAATCAAATATATGAAAGACATCTTATTGTACTAAATAAAATACAGATTTGCTATGTTTTGATGGCCCCATCAGTCCAAAATGTCCACACACACATTAAGGGTGATAACTAGATAGGTCAGTGGACTGAAAATTGCCTCTCACCTTTAAGCACATAGAAATAACTTGTAGGGAAGATGTGCAAACGCCTTACAGAAAATCAGAAGTCTAAATACCTACCCTTCCCCACCTTTTCACTTACTTTCCTCCCCAACACATGAACTAGAGTGAGATCACTGGTCTAATCTGCACTAAGACAGAGGACAGAGGATATTTTCACCCAGTTGTACCTAACTGCAAGACACGCCACGGACCAGTGTTCTATATCTTAATTTAAAACAAACCAGTGATCCCCAGACCAGCTTTAAGTTGATAATGCCAATACACCATGTCCCATTAGAGACACGAAAACCCCTGTGAGCAGCCTTCGATGTCACGCCACAACAGGGGAGCACTTCCACTTTTGACAGGCACTGGTACCCATGTGGGCACGTGGGCAGGGTGGGAGCCTGATGCTTCATTCCCTACCAGCCCCACTGCCATGCTGACACTGTGCCCCTGCCTATGCTTCTCAGTCCACTCTGTCCGCAGCAGGAGGGACTGCAGTGGAGCGCTACAGAACGGACACTGTTCTGAACTGCCACATTGCTACATTCAAGAGGGATGGGAAAAAATTTCTTCTCTTTGACCTCCTTTCATTACTAGGAAAATGGTATCAGTGCACAGATTTAGAAGTCAACTGCAAACTTCTCTGAGAGAGAATCTGGCCCTCTACTTGGTCATTAGGCACCAGGGACCCCAAAGGCATTGTATAAGAACAATCAATGCATTCTTTCAAATAATCACCGCCAGAAAGAAGTGGGAACAGCACAGCGAGCATGGGCGACAAGATCTGACAGCAGGGACGCGTCAGCAAGGGGAAGAGAGGGGCGCGGAAGAAGTGGCAAGGTGGGCAGCGAATGGAGGGAAACAACCTCCCCTCCCTGACCGGGAGGGAGGCGTGCCTAGTCAAGGGCTGCCCAGGAGCAAGTACACGCACAGGCGAGGACAGCGAGGGTCCGGAAAGCAGGAGAGGGAGTTGCAGTGCCCTGCAAGCCAGCGCCAAGCCAGCGCCCGAAGGGCAGAAGGCAGAGAGGAATGCACAGGGGGGTCAGGGAGCAATGCGAGATCCAACCCTAAGGACATCAGCGCAGCTCTGAATGCAAGACTTTATTTATGTTTGAGATTTTTCCTGCCACACAACAGATTATGACCAAGGGAAGAGGAAGTAGAAAAGAAAAGAAAAAAAGAAAGAAAAGATGAAGGAACTTCCACTGAGTCTTCTCAGAGGCTTTCAGTTGATCTTGAATGACAAATTCTTCAAAAATCAGCTGACAGAGATGAAGGGATGCATAATTTTTTAGAGGCTGCTTTGTTGAAATAGTAAAGATAAAATAGGGGATGTGGAAAATGAAATTGTTTTCAGAGCTTTGCCTCTTATTTTAAGACACAAAACAGTCCTAGGAAAAAAGTATGCATGGGCACAGCAGTTGTAAGTTAAATATGAAAAAAAAAACCTTCCTTTCTACCATTAATAAATGTTTATCTCCAAGCAATAAATATTTTTTGATTGAGATGCACACAACAAAAGCTTTTAGCCTCTAAACCTCTATGAATTTACCTTTTCTTCCAAAGTCTGTTCTGACATTTTCTCCCCTTAAAACCAAAATGTCATTCCTGAATTATAATCTCCTCACAGAAAGACAACCCTGTAAAAAATCTACCAACTAATTCCAAAAATAAGCACCATTGTTCCAGGGCACCATGAGGTGGATGAATGAAGAGAGATTCCACCAAGGGAATAACTGTGATGTCTATAATGTTAAGGAATAATCTGGCACCAAAAATACTCAAGGCCATACTGGTTGGTGATTCAAACATGAAGCATATCAAAACGCTACTGATAAGCTAAATTAACAGATAGCTTATCTGAAGCATATACTAGCCATATGGTGCCACAACTTCTGTTGCCTGTTGCTGGCATAACAATAGGCTACTGCAGTCTTAGACTGGAAGCACTATTTGACAAACTGTCAACAGCATTTTTATTTTTTTGCAGAGCTCTAGGGCAACAGTGCACTCATCTATTTGCATTTTTTTTTAAACAGGTGAACAAAGAGTAAACCAGATGTCAACTTTAGAAATCGAGCTGTCTGGTTTGGGAGATTTAACAGAGGCAGGCATACTGCTACAGCTCAAATCTAGACAATGAGCTTTTCTAAAAACACTCTGGCCTAGGGGAGTGGCTATTTAAAACACTTGGCTTCTTTTATTTCAGCACTATGGAAGTGAATTCTGCTCTTAAGTGCCAGCTCAAATGAAGTCATTTTGTTTCACTGGGGCTTTCTTTGCATTTTAGCAATGTAGCATGTACTGCAGTAAAGGAAAAGACAAGTATAAAAAAAAAAATCGTATCTCTGATCCTTTTTCGGCTAGACCTTGGGTGGTAGGAGAAGGGAAAACTAATGATTCGATCACATACAAAAACAAACAAAAATCTGTCAAAGGATATTTCAAGCATATGTTAAATTAAAGTTATTTTCCCCCTCATTAAAAACAAAGAAAAAAAAAACAACTTTTGAACACTTTCAAAAGAATTGGTATTTACAGTCCCTCAAACTATGAAGGCAAGGTGTGAATACTGATAGATAAGGAAGATTGACAATGGAGCTTTAATATGTGACAGAGACATAATTGGTTAATACCAAAAAAACCCCATGAAAGTGTTTTGCTTACTTTGTTTTAAATACACAAATCTTTGTTACTTATGTACTGTTCAAGAAAAAGTCTTTTAATGGCAATATAGTAATCCACTCACTTGATTTATCATTTCAAAAACTGACAAAATAAAAACAACTGTCTATAGATATATAGTAGATGTGTCTACGGCATCCAATTATGAAAATGTGTTTTTAGTTGTGTTTTGTGGGAGTGTGAAAGACATAATGAGAAAAATAGATAACTTTCTGTTCTAATAATCTGTTCTGCTTTGATAGGCAGTTATGGGAACATATTTATTTTCTGACTTTTACCCAGTTAAGTATGTAGCATTTTTAGATTATCTTTTCAAATTGTTCTTGAACATTCTCATTAAAAAAAAAAAAAAAAAAAAAAACTCCTTTCATGTTAAGTTGAGATTGCACTTGAACTCTTTCCAAAAGCCAGAGCTGTACTGAATTATGATAATTAGAAAGCTGTGCGCATAAAAGGCAGCACAGTTGATGCATTTAAAAAAGTTCATGCCAGAGAATATAAGTTCAATATGTTCTCACATAATTAACATTTCCCATCATTAGCAGCAGTTTTCAGTTTATGTATCTGTAAAAACAACAGCACTCGTCATTGTTTTAGATTCCCAGTCAATAGCATTTTAATAGTTTTACACATAATCCTAAACTTTCCTCCCTTCCCCCCCAGCACACTGAGATTCCAAATTCTACCTTCTGACCCACTGGCAAACAAACTTGCATTTTGCAGTCATACGCTTCTGCTACCACACAGACTATCTCAGATTCAAATATTTAATGAAGAGCTAGTAAGAACTAGAAATCTAAGAAGGCCATGTGGAAACGTACAACAGGATGTGGAAGTAGTAATCGCATTGTTCCAGTAAACAATGACTAGAAGACAAAGAACGAAAAGTTGTAGGTGATACCTTTTACTGGACTGGTGCCAAAATAAAATGTGCTGCCTCTGAGGAACCCGGACACAAGCTGGAAAGACTGCTAAAGGGGTTTTAGTCCTGCACCAACTGGGCAAGCTTCTGTAAATGCTTTACACGCAGAACGGGTTTTCACAGCGTTCTTCACACACAGACAAAAATTCATCTAACAAATAAGTGCATATAGCACATGATGAGTTGCTCTGCGAGACATTCATAGGCTTCCTGTGCAAGATACCTCAAATTAGTTGTTAGGAACCAGATTTTGACATAGGCTTGTTAGCAACCTCTCCTTTCTCTCCCCATACACTCCTCCACTCCCTGTATTTTAAAATTAATATAATTCTGGGGGAACTTTAATAACCTGATACAGTACCAAAGTTGCTGAATTTGCATCAGCACAGAGAGTGAAATCTTGGGTGTACTAATAACAATGCAAAACTCATGGCGATTTCAATGGGATCAGGATTTCACACAGAAAACAAGAGAGGTTCGGAGTATTGAATCAGAAAAGTTCTAGTTGAATTTTAATATGACAAATCTGAGGAACAGATTTGAAGCTGGTGCCTCAAAGGATTGAAGTCTGCAACTTTTCACTCTCTTATGTTTTGGAAATGAGCAATCATTAAAACCAAACACAAAACTATTCCAGGAAATATTATTCCATCCTTGTTCCACTTGCTAAAGTCAAAAGGAGTTTTGTGAAAGAACAGAGGGCAAGATATGGCCATAAAGTATGAATTTATTATAGAGATTTTTCTTCTAAAAACGTGTCTTCAGTGTGGCCTAGAGTCAGCTGGCTTCACAATAAATAATGCCATTAATCTGTTCATATATCACAGGACATAATTTAAGTTATACAGTACTTGTATGCATTGCCACGAAATCTCTAACAGCAGTTTCTATTAGGGAGACAATTTACCTCTTCTAGGTTCTAAAATTTGGTTGAGACTCACTTACATTTTTTAAATAGTAAATGACCATAGTTTAGGAATATAAAACATTCCTACCTGAGGCAGGCATTAATGGCATTGGTGCCGTAAAGTGACAAAATAGTAATTAAATCTCAAATCCCAGAACTAAGTAACTATTATTTCTCTCACGCTGAACATAGGTCCTCTGAAGAACTGGGCATTTTAAAATAATGTTTAAAGGGTCAATTTATACCCTCATTACAGCAATGTAATTACAGAATAGGTCGGTATGAAGTTGATGGAATTAAGCTGAATTTATACCAGGAGGGGAAAAAAAACAACCAAACAAAAAAACACCCACATGTCAGTCCTCACCTTGAATCTGCACATGCTGTGGATAAGAGCACAAATGGAATGAGCGGCCAACTTTTAACAGAAATTTGCCTGCAAGTTTCAGACACAGATTATGAGCAAAGCTGAACATAAGCCCCTCACAAAAATTCGAAAAAGCCTAAGTGTGTCAAATTTGATATTCTTTTATTAAGAAAAGATGCATGCAGAACAGTGCCCATTTCCTTCTTTTAGACATCAAATATCATACTAAATGTGTATATAAAGCATATGCTGTAAATATCTTAGTATTTGATCCAGCAAATGTTTATTCACATGAGTCATCCCCGTCACTTTAACCTGAGTAAGGATTTGATCTAACAAACCTTTCCCCTCCCCCCCAAATAAATGGAATCATTTCAGAAAGATAGTGCTAGTTTTTACTATCTCTGGAAAGATATAGCATTAATATTAATGCCAAGAAGAAATAACATATTAAAAAGTGATGCGCGCACGTGTGTGTGTATATATATATAGTCAGAAGTCATGCATTCAGAATGTAACGTTTGAAGGTAATTTTTTCACAAACACACACGTTCAAAACTGTACGCAAGATCATGTTTTGGAAACAACCTTAGGCACCTTCCAATAAAATCAGATTATTTCTACTGAAATTGTTCCAACCGTGTAACCATCCTACTTCACAGATTGGAAGCTGACAGTTATATCGCAATACACAGCTATTTTTATCTATCACTTTTTATTAAGTAAAAGATGCTTTACTTACTCCTGAATTTCTCTGTAGCTTCAGAAGTCTGTATTATACTTCTCCCTATACTATATCTTGAAAGATTGTAAGCAATTTTATCCAGAGGTAGTTTAAAAAGAAAGAAGGAAGAGTTCTTTCTTCCTCTGCATATGACTTTACTAAGCTTAACTTTTTCAGTCATGAACAAAGCCTAAAAACCACTTTAACAATATCCAAAACCACTACACTGTCCAGCAACAACAACAACAAAAAAATGCTAGTTACAAATTATATCAAACGTGCTACATGCATACTCACACATACACACACATTACAACACTATCATTTCTCGGCTGGAAATTCACAGCGGGTCTAGTTCACAATTAAGTTCACATAGTTCTTTTTTAGCTGTTTAATTAAACTCCTTTAAGCAGAGGCTGTCTTTACTAAGGTTCATATCAAATCAAGATCTTTTTCTGCTTCACTACTCATGTACGTCCCACTCAGCACTATGACGGAGAAACTATACAGAATATAAAATAGTAATTTGAATCTTAAGAGCTGTTGTTACACTCTTCAGGGTGTAAAAACTAATAGTATTTACTTCACCAAAACAGCATATTTAAAATTGATGCTCAAAATACTCCTAATATGTGTTTATCAGTGAAGCACTGTTCAAAGGCATTTCTAGATTACTACGATGAAAAACAGAGATAAATCATTTGCATCCAGAATTTCTGCTTGATCAGCTGATATAAACCTGAATCAAACAAAATGCAGAATTATCCCTACTGGTATAGAAAATATATTATGACCTAATTCAAAATCAGTGCAGTGTTAAAAGGCACATTTTACCACAGAGGTGAAAAATAGATGCATCTCAAAAAAGTTTACCTTTAAATCAAAATTATTTTAAAAAGCTGATTTTAAATAGATGCAAGTTAAAAATGTGACCCACGTGTAAAATCTTCAGCTCATGATCCAAGAGCACTCCCTGTATTAATTCCTGTATTTCTATTCCAAATAAAGTGTGTATACGTATATATACACAAACTTACAAACATGCAAGCTTTCCCTCCTCCTCCCCCAAATAAGTAATTTAATATCCACTTCTGTGCTGTTTTTGATAGCACCATCTTACCACTAATACAATCCAATATCCCTTTAATGGTATTCCCCAACTATTTATAGAGATAGAATACCTCATATATTACAGACACATTCCCAACCTAGGGATATATGAAGTGTGTACATAATTTTAAATTAAGTCCTAATGTAATTATAATCATTTTGTAATCATTTTTGTTTTCATATTCAATTGCAGGCAGTACTTTGTTATTTATATGAATTTTCCCATAAGGGGCAATCCCACAGAGATTTCCATACTAGATGCACTGCATAATAACTGAACATTCAGCTACTAAATACAATATTTCATCTTCTCCAAACTTTGCCATTATCTAGTTAGATATCTCTATAAAATTGATAACTAGCAATATTGTGTTTCCAAACATTATCAGCATTAAGAGAAAGCAAATACACTTCTGTTAGACAGCAATACAGCTGTATGGGTACTTTTTTCCCTGAGGCTCTGCCCCTTCAGCTTACTTTTCTTATATATAAGATTTTACATCAGAAAAAGCCAGTACAATCTGATGTTTCTTGGCCCTTCTTTCCCAGATGGCGTTCAATAATGAACGGTAGAAAAGAAAAGAAAAGAAAAGAAAAGAAAAGAAAAGAAAAGAAAAGAAAAGAAAAGAAAAGAAAAGAAAAGAAAAGAAAAGAAAAGAAAAGATATTGGGAGCCATTTACATTCAGAAGACGTAGAGCATAACTGCTCCCTAACTTTCCAGCACTTCTGGAGGTCACTTTTCATTTCTTTGTATCAAAGGCAGGCACTTATTTCTAATAAGTTAACAACTCTCCTGAGAAACATGGGTGGCTGGTATTTCATTGTTTCATAAATATTTTTATACTGTAACACCATTCAACTTAAAACAGATTTCAAGAGGAGCAAAATCATGCACACAATTACATTCAACAGAGGTAGGAGCATGGACTTTTATATGTGGTGAAAAGAGAGTGGGTTCCCCCTCCCCGTTTTATTTCTCTTCATTACTTTTGTTTAGTTGTTTGGAGGGGACAGTGGTGTTTAAATTGCATTACAAAAGCTGTACTGTATAACTTTTTCCCTCCCCCTTAGAAGTGTACTTCCTTTAAAAACGCTCCTTCTGTGAACAAAGGCTGCGACCGGCCCTCGACATCAGCGCTGTGGACATCTGTGGAATAGATCTCTGTAAAACGTTACGGATAAATAAATAACCCTATGGTTCCTACCGAAAGGAAGTTTTCCAGGGACAATCTCCTCGGTGTTGTTGTAACTGCGACTTTGTCTTTTTTGGATACAATGTTTCTGCTGACTCCCGAAAATTTTCCACTTGAATGTGCAATTAACCAGCAGCAGCAGCTCTGGAGAAGAAGAAGCAGCAAAAAAGGACATTCCTTCTTTCATCTTTTAGAGTAAAATAGGAGGGGAAGAGGCAAACGAAACTCAGGGCGCTACACCGCACAGCTCTCCCGAGGCGGACCGAGCGGCTGTGCAGCCCGCAGCGCCGGGGGATTTTTTTTTTTTAATTTATTATTGCTGTGATTTTATTTTGCGAGCTCGGGGCTGCTCCTAACTTCTTCCGTCTTCGTGAAAAAAAAAAAAATATGTGAAGAATGTCAGAGAGCGGTGCGAGTGCGCGTGTGTGCGAGCTGTGTGTGT
>NW_020451016.1:2857743-2969411 GCF_003343035.1 Apteryx rowi
CCTGAGCGGCGCCCGCGGGGGCGGGGCTTGCAGCGGGCCGCCGCCGTTTGCGACCGCGCTGCAAGAGTTTGCAACCAGTCTGGGGCTGCAGTAGGGCTGCAGTGGTTTGCCATGGGGCTGCAGGTGCTGGCCCCCGCACAGAGGGGACTGGGGAGGCAGGCTGCTGCCCCCGGGCAACGACCACTTCCAAACACCCCCTGGCTCCCTGGTGCTCCACAGAGCCCTGCGCTTGCCCCGGTGGCCCTAGGAAGGGCGAGCCTGTGCCCAGGAGGCCACTGCGCCTCCCACGCTGCCCCAGGGCCTGCCAGAGCCCAAGTCCCCGAGGCCCTGAGCAAGTGGGGTGTTTGCAGGAGGGTTTGTTCTCATCAAACCCCACATCAGGCCTGAACTCACAACTGGCCCAGGAGCAGTAGAGGAGCCTGCATGCTTCACCCCAAATCCAAGCCTTCACCTTTCCCACAAGGCCAGCCCCAGCTTCAGATCTCATGCTACAAGTTTTGCACCGCTCCAGCTGTGAGCCCGAGTGCTGTGAGCGTATCCTTAGCCTTCTCGAATGGGCGCAGCCCCTACCCCAGAAATGCTCGCTGAGTGTCATTACAGTGCACATCTCCTTTGGTTAACAATCATCTGAGCTACCTTATGGAAGTAATTGCAGTGCAGGCACAGCTGTTGTGCTCGTGAAAACTTGTATTTGCATAAGCAAAATGGATAACTGGACACCTCAGTGCCTGTTTGTGAAATAAATTGCCTATTTTGATGTGCAAACATACATTTCTATCCACCTTTGAAAGTTTACCCAGCAGGGCTACCACTTTTGGAGCTGTCAGGCAGCATAAGGAAAATTGCATTACAACCTCAGAAACACCACATGTTGGTGTCATCAGACAGCATTAACATGCTCACATCATGTGTAACCTCACGACATGCCTCGATGGGGGCTGCTGGAATTCACAATAAATAGCCTGTATATTACTAGCGTATGACATTCAGAAAAGATGCCAAGCATCTCTCTCAGTAAATGCTGGAAACGTGCCCTTCTTGGTGCTTTCCCAGCAAGCAACCTCGTAAGACAGCCATGCTGATAACAGCCACCATTGTAGCTCATGGCTGACCCAGGAGCCTCCTGAAAACGTGAGTCGCTTAAGGCTCATGCTGCAGTTCACAGAGAGGCTGCAACTGGCTTTAAACTTTGTGCTCCAGGCACAGAGTGTGTATGTTGGACAGCGCGATAGGAAGATGCAAAGTTCCCACCAATCAGGAGATCGCACTACTGATACTAACTGAAGTCTACCAAAACCCAACCCTAAAGAAACCACATGCATTGAACAATATCAAGCAGAGCCGAAGTTTGAGAATGTGTTGGTCAAAAAGTTGGGAGAATGGGAAAACAAACATATTTCAAAAAAAATTTCCAACATCATTCCACACTGGGTGAAAAATTTCTTTCCCAAAGCAGGCTACAGGGAACCCCCTTACACACACACACACACGTGCACACAGAATTTGCTTTCTCTTCCCCTCCTCCTTTTCTCAAACAGCTCTAATAATATTGTCTAATAAGTGTCTAAGAGCCTGCACAATTTGTAAAATTCAACCAGTTTGCAAATGTCTGTACTAAGCCATAGACTTTTGAGTATACCCAAAGTTTACTGACACTTTTCCAAGGCTGCAACAGAAAAAATAGGAAAAAATTTTGCTCCCTATCCCCATACCATACGTTTTCAATGATATGTTGCTGGACTTACACTGGAGATGAAACTCATTCCACTGTGCGCACTCCATGCACAGAAATGTGGAATCAGTTTAAATGAATGAGATCTTTTTTCCCATGAGGCTTGCAGAGAAAGTGCTAAGAATGCTGACTTTTTTGTCAGCTTTTTTGCCTCTGCAGGGCCAAGAAGGTATCACAACTATGTACACATGGAAGGAGAATGGCAAAATTTTGGACAACGGCTAAAAAGAGTTTGAAAACTCTTTACCTCCAGCAGCTCTCACAAATGAAAGCAATGAAAATTTGCAGCATTATACTCTCCTCATGGAAAAGAAAAAAAAAAGGTTTCATTTCTATACCTGTGATTGTGGATGAACTTGAATCAAACGTAAGCCAGGTGGTAGCTGTTTGCCTGTATCTGCCGACACAGCTCAGTAGGTTCCTTGCCATCCAGAACTCTTTCCAGAAGAAGAATTAAATTTACCTGATGCCTGTGCATTTCTCCATGCTGTTCTGACAATATTTTGGTCCCAGGAAACTATTCCAATTAAGGCACAAGAACTGAGGACAAGATTGACAGCAGACTAATATGGTGACTATATCATGATACTTGCTGAGCATGGGCCTGTAGCCCGGAGAGCTCTAGATAAAAGCAATAGCCTCTAAAAACTGAGGGAAATCTTGACAAGTACTGATCTTTCTTGTTAGAGGCTGATATACCCTGTAGCAGTCATATCATATCATATCATATCATATCATATATCATATCACATCAGCAGCCACTTCAAAAAATACATACCTGGAACCCCAGGAAATTTCCAACAGAAAAAAAGAATGTGTACTGGGGAGAGAGAGGTCTACGTGCTTTGGCAGCAAGGTGAGGACTGAGGAAGGGCAGCAGCAGTATCATCCAGTGTGTTAACCCAGCCACTTCCTTCCTTCAAGGGTGACTTCTTTGGAGGTTCTATGGCTGCAGAAGGAAGGAATATTTGAGGCACATTTGTATAAAGAGAGCTTACTCTAATGAACTGCTTACTCTGTGTTTATTGATGAATGGCTTCTTCAGGCACACAGGTGCGCTGAGAATTACAAAAGCTCAAGAAAACAAAGGGACATTGGGACAAGCCTGGACAGGGGCATTTCCTTGCGACAAATGCTTATCTCAGCCAGAAAGGAGATATACAAGTGTGGAATATGGGGAAGAATATTATGACAGAGAAAGAATGAGATTCAAGAGAAGGATACCAATAAAAGTACTTCAGGGAGGGAGACTGGGGAAAGAGGCGCAACACAGAAAAGAGGAGAGAAGGGACAGTTTGTGGCTATAGAAGGAAGGCGGGGGGAATAAAAGGAAAGGAAAAAACAGGATAAAAATGGAGAAAGGGAAACCTGCAGAAGGAAAGGAACCAATGGGGAGGAAAGAACAGCTGAGGAGAAACCGGTCAGGAGTGCAAGAGAGTCTGTAGCTTACAAGAAGAAAAATAAGTAGTAGTAGAAATAGGAGATGGAAGTAAGGAAATGGAATCAGCTTAACAGTGAAAGGAAAAGGTAAGGAAGGATAGAAAGAACACACAAAAGAATATACAGTTAGATAATAAAGGTCTTTAGTACTATCAGTTTTTATATTTTTCAGCAAAATGTTTCTTGGGTGCAAGTCCTATTGCAACTTGCAAGGAGGCAAGTGTGAGTATGCTTAAATGGAGGCTGGATTGTGGCTTACATAACAGAACCACTCTTATTTTCATTAATGCGATCACTTTTAGTAGTGATCTCATGGCATCAGGAAGTCTAAGAGAGTTGTAGTCCCCTTCCCCATTGCCATTAGCTATGCCAATATGGCAAATTACTTACATGCCTCATTCCATCCAGCCAAACATAGATGATGCTTTTAAGTCTCCAAGAGATACAGAGTTACCAGAATCGTTTATTTATTCCTAGAGTAGTTTACTGGCAGATGAAAACAAGATGGACTTTCCAAACTTTAGATCCAGAGCCCATTCTGGACTTGGAATGAACCTCGAATTTCAACAATGCTTGGATACAGCATTTTGGTTGCAAACACTGAAATTATTTTAAAACTTTGTACTTGGACTGCAGTTCAGACTAGGAAAACCACTAATTTTGGAAAATGCTTAAAAGCAGTATGTAGATTAGGGTTAATCTATATTGAGCAAAGAATTAAATATCTAAACCAACATGTTGTTGAACATGCCAACAAAAATACTACAGGGAAGCTGTAATGTAATGGAACAGAGCTCTCCATATTATAAATCTAGCTGCTGAGCTTTGTAAAGCAGCAGACAGTGTAAAGAATGAAAACAAATAACAGTTTAATAATGAATTACAATAATTGAGTCAAGAGGAAGCCAGGACATGAACCATGGCCTCAGAGCCCAACTGAGTTAAAATAGGGCAGAGTGTGGAAATATATAATTTCAGACAATTCTGGTTGCTTATTTCTAAAGGTGAACTGAGAGCTTTCTAAAATTACATGACCAGAATCCAGGGCTGTGTATTTCTCCCATTGATGAAATCACTAACATCAAAATGGTGTGGCTCTTGTCCTGCTTTAGAGCAAACAATATAAGCACAGCAGCCTATTCTTTCTACCAACAGCAATAATTCTTAGCACCACTGACTGAAACAAATTACTGTGAAAACCACTTGGGTGGTTGCTTTTTAAAATATTTTGCACTACAAATTTTGCAGCATTACAGTGATTGTCTGGTGGGGAAAAAAGGGGGAAAAATTCCTATTCAAATTCCGCAGAATCTCTTTTCCTGGATTTGTCAAAATTTCTGATTTCTGAGCACTTCTCAAACTGCTTAATATGTAAATAGCATATTTTATTCCCCTCTCCACTTCGGCCAAAATTTCTAATGGTATTTAGATGCTAGAAGATAGGCAGAGGTGTTTTTAATCTTCTTCAGTACCTAAGTGCCTAATTTCCTTTGATTTCCATGTTTTTTTAGGGAGTAGATATTCTGAGAAATCTCAGTACTTTATCTAGACACCTGAATGATAACAATAATAATAATAATAAAATAGTCATCTTCGTGTTTATCTTGAACACCTAAATACCTTTACACTTCCTTTGGATGATGTTCAAAATCTGCATCCAAAGAATATTTCAAGCTCTTCAAAGCAACATTGTCAGTGAGACCTGCTGTTCAAGGCCATTAACAAGTGTTCACTTACCTCACGGAAAGGATGCCACAGGTGAGTTCTCCAGCAAGAGGGACCAGGCTTTCTTCTTTCCAAAATGAATTATTTCCAAGTAGGCCTTTTCCAGTTATTGAGAAGGAAACATAAGGGTGCCTGTCTGTTACTGTTTCTGTGGAAAGGAACACATTGTTGAGCGGGTAAGACTTTAAATAACTCAACAGCCAGATTTCAGAGAGCAGCAGCAAACACAGCAGGCTTTATACCATCTTGACAAAAGAAATGGAAGAGTTTTTACCACAGAAAGTGCCAGGCAACCTCACCAGAGCTAGCAGCTCCTTCTCTGAAAGACAAATTGCACTTTCACCATCGACTTACCTGAGATGGCAGAAGCCACAAATTCGCACGGCGTTTGGACCTGCCTGTTCATAATCAAGTTTCCACGGGTGCAGGCTGGGGGCGAGGCGCTGCTGCGGGCCGGGCTGTGCTGGGGCTCCTGTGGTGCCGCCTCCCCGCCAGCCGTGTGCTGCGGACACTGCTGGCCAGACACCGGGAACAGCTACCACAGCTACAGAACCACGAGCGGCAGCACCTGAGGGGAAAGCAAAGCGGCCCTGACAAAGAATTGTTTAATCCTCCTCCTCCATGCAGAGTTCAAAGTATCAGTGGGCATCCTGCTAAATACAAAACCAAACTTGATCCACAGTAGAAATGATATCCACTATACGACTGAGGCAGGTAGGACAGAATGAACACCAAAGGTCTAGCTAGAATATATTTTATACTAATTTCTACATTTCTTCATTGATAATGCAGGTGGAATTACACATGGTAAAGAAAATTGGGAGAAACCTGAAGTGAGAAAGCCTGAGCTCTGCAGAGGTGTTAAGGGTGATGTTGACAAGAAAGGAAAGAGTCAGAAGAGATATGTCCTCTTGCCACGCTTTCTTCTGTGTCGTCGGCATAATGAGACCTGCAAAAAGTACCTGAGTTCCTCTTGCCTCATTATTTTTGCAGTGCACGTTCTGCTGGTATAATATAGAAACTTGTTCAGCCCCCTCAAAACTCAGGGTTTGCTGAGGGCAGAACTGGGGAGCTGCAAGAGCTTGGCACTGCACGCAAGGTGCTTCAAACCTGGCAGGATTTAGTCTTTCTAGTTTTTTTGGAGGGGAGAGGAGAGGAGAGGCAGTGGGAAAGGACTCTTGGAAGCATATATTGCTCTTTCCTGTTAAACTTGACTATTTGAATGCTCAAATTAGTATAACAGGAAATCTGAAGAGAGGTAATGCATTCCTTATTGCAACTAATGCTTGAAGGCCAGGCCTATGCAGCTTTTCAGTAGGAAAATTATGAAGAATAATTTGCAGTTCGCTGGGTAATGAAAGAAGGAAAAATTACCTGAAGCTGCTGGGAAATCATAATATTGCATGGGTAAGTAGTTAGATGCACTCAGTTCATGAGGATGAGAACTACGGAATCAAGTTTCTGGAATGRCCATTAGAGAATCTTTAGTAGTAAATATCACCATGTAAATCCCGACCTTTCCTCCCCCTTCCCAAGGGAAACCACAAATACTTTTCATCTAGCCTGTATTTAGGAAGGCAGTTTGGGAAACAGGAAAAGGAAAACTCAGCTGAAGATGTAGGGGCTAGTTTTTCTTCTAGTCTGATCAGAATCTGACTCTCACTGTTAATTTTAATATTAGATGGTCTCTTCTCTCACTGCTTTTTCTCTGTCATGTCCCAGTAATGACAAACAGTAGTTGAACTGACAGTGTTACTTACATTAAAACAACAGTTTAACACTCTTAAAATTCAGAATTTTGCAGCATTGCAAGCTCCAGTGGATGGACTGACTGCTATGAAGCTTAATCCTGACTGCAAATGCTCCTTTTGTTCTGTTTTTTTATGCTCATAGGTCTATGCTGCTTTACATCCCACAGAGAGCCAGCAAGATGCATTGCCAGTGCATGAAAGGGTCCATGGGAATGGAGGACCACCTCAAATAGGTACCCCTCAGGAAGAGCAATACCTCCCACAGGTGGGGAAAAGAAAATGCACTAGTTTAATAACTGCATAGTCTTAATTAGCAGGTATTTGCAGAAGGAAGGTGGTGACAACTGCGAGTCACCTGGTCAGGAAGGTGCACTGCTGATGGTTGTGCACAGCAGGACAGGCAGGGCAAAGCATTGTACCCRCTGTGCTTGTCACAGGTAAGCGGGACATGCAAGGAAATGTGAATCACAGGTCCTCTAAACGGCCATTAAACAATCACAGGTAAGCGGGACAGGCAAGGTCCTCTAAATGGCCATTAAATAGTTGGGTAGAAGTGTGTTAAACAATGAGATGACGTAATGGACAAATGTTTATCATGAACTCAGAGTATCCTAACCTCATTTCACATGTGATTTTGTCTTAGGTGACCTCACAAATGCAATTACTCCATCACCTGCACAGCTTTGTATGTTTTATGTGTTTCTTTTACCCTCTAAATCCCAAAGAAATTAGTTAATTTGTTATTTTTCATAATCAGTCCCAGATGGATGATGTCTGTCAGCATTTCCTGATTTACCTAACATTTATCATCTTCAAAGCGCTTCATAAACATTAAGCAGTTGATCCTCACACCACCCCTGTGCCCTAAGCATTAGTACTTCCTCTTTATCAACTGGAAATTGTTAAGGAAGTCAAAGCAATCATCGCAATAGCTAAGGTAACACCAGAACTCAGTACCACCCAATTTTTTAACTGCTCCTTATGACTCTAGCACATCACACTTTCCTAATGCAAACCCATCTACCACACTTCCCTCCAGTAGTTCTTTTTTCTTTCTTATTTACCTGTAAAAATCCTCTCCCCAGCTCCGTTAGTTCTTCTTACTTTTTGGTCTCCAATACAGTGTAAGAGTCAAGTTTCTAGTTTGTCCACAAGTCAGCTTCCAAAATACTCTAAAAACAAATGGGTACAAATTTGTACCCTAAAATATTACATCCCCAATATTTGTGAATAAATAGTTTTAAAAGTCAGCTTCTTAAATTATTCACTTGCTTTCAGGTCACAGAGTCATCTAAATTCATTGTGAGTAAAGAACTGAGGTTCACTGAATATCAGGCCCCAGCTAAGTTTTGGGTGAATTTTTAATGTAAGTGTAATTAAATGGCTTGTAAAATAGAGGTACTGCAGAACTGATACCAGCAACTGCTGGAAAGAACGGAAACTTAGAGCGGCTGCATTCTTAGCTGCAGTAGAGCATTCTGCAATGTTAAACTCCTTCCAAGCACATACAAAGGGAGTTTGATTTACTAATAATAATGGCCTTACATATATAGTTACAGACGAGTGAAGTCTTTTGAGTCACTTTTAACTGCCGAAAGCAAGTAAAGAAGAAACACTGGATAGTAGTTAGACAAAATTAGAAGACTGTAACCCCTTCCTTGGGCAGCGTTCTTCATCTAATCTTGTCTGTACTAGCAAAGAACAGTGGTACATGGCTGATCTCTGCTAATGCAACATCACCTGTTAGCCCCTCAGCAGACAAAGGCTCTATGAGCCCTCCATTCATTTGAGTTGTACTGCTGGTGCAAAAAATTAGCCTAACAAAAACGCAACACAAGAACTTTTATTTATCATATTTTCTTTTCTTTCCTTCTTTTTAAAAATATTTTTCCCATAGCTGACTCCAGCACCGATACTTTTAGGGTTAAAAAAAAACAACATTCAGTGTTGCAGCTCCTGACTTACGGGTTTGCCATGGTGTTAGAAGCAATGGACAACGCATAGGAAAAGTTAGGTACCTGAAGTAAAATTCACCACAGGTCAGCTAGAGGTGCTTAGAACTAGCTAAAAAAGACATTCTTAGGAAAGCAGGGTAACTTGAAATCTGCCCCTCTGTCAGCATGAAGGCACCTTACCTGGCATAACAGGAGGTGTCTTCCTCCTGCAGTTCAGACCGTGGCTGCCTCTACTGAGCATGGGTACAGCAATGAGGGGAAGAAAGTGGCATTGCCATTCATTGTCCTTCCGTAGTAGCAAAGTAAATAAGCTTTGGTGCATCCACTCAGGACAGAAGGAACTTGGGATTAATATTCTTCTCTGCTTGAGAGGAATGCATCGCTGCAAGCCTTGGGGAGAAGGGCTGCCAGAGGTGGCTCTCTTGCAGAGTGGTGGGTTCTCCATCAGAGCTATCCATTACATTTTACTGAGCTCCTTGCACAAGAAAGCTGTGGGTCAGGTCTAGCTCTTCCAGGCAAGCTATCAGTGGATGCAACCTTCCAAAGTGGGAACTGAAATGACACACAATTGCTCCTTCCCAAGAGACCAGGGGCATGGCCAGCAATACAAGTTCTCAAACGGATAAGTGGGATTCATCAATTGTGTGGCCTCTGTGTAGCCCAGGCAAAATTTACTTGCTGTCTGCGTCTGGACTGGAATTAGGCATTAAGGTAGCTCCACCTTACACATTCTGCTCACTCTGCTCCCTTTTCAATACAGAATTAAAGGTTGAAAACAGGCCAGAGGGAATGGGAATGGCTCTAATGCTGGTTGGTAGGGACAAAGAAGGAGCATCTCCTTAAAAGGAGCATTCATTGACTTTACATTTTAAATCAGTACGCTAGGCTCACATACACTCTCTGACTATGCATTATAGCAGAGTCATGGGGAATATAAGCTTGCTTGGGATCAAGATGTTTTATCAATATATATATTAACATCTTACATGTATAAAACATTGTCCATACCTTTTTGGTCTGTTTTCTCTTCTCCAGGGGCACTATTGTCTAACCTGTAGGTGTCATGTGAATTCAGACCAGTGGAAAAGAGTAAGTAAAAAATATTTATTTGAGACATAGGTATGTTCTGCTTCCCAGGTTAACAGAGGGTAAGCTATTTACCTACATTTCAATCCAGCATTGGCTCAGACACACAAGCCAGTTACAGCAGCTTAGCAAGTTAATACATATCAGCTGAGCTATGGTCATAGCAGCTCAGTTACGTGTGAGCTATTCATGGCATACATGTGAATCCTACATGCAGAATATGAATTAGGCATCCAAACTGCAGTACTGGGAAGAGAGTTTTTCTCCTGCTACCTAGCTTTTCATCTCCAAAACTTTGACAGGAGCCATTAAAATGTAGGAAAGGAATGACCGGGTGACATGCGTTGTGCTTTTTTCAGTTGCACCACAATTAACAACTGATGGCTTAAGTTATTGGTAAGGAGAAGAGTTAAACTACAAAAAAAACACACATTTAAGGCTCTTTCTTCACTGTGTGACTCAAACCAGTTTTGCAATCTGTTACAGGTTAACTAGCCAGGGTTAGGCAGGGTGGGGCCTGAAGCAGATTGCATAACTGGTTTATTCAATTCACAGAGCAACAAAACATCCTTAAAAATAGGCATTCTAGAAGAAGACCAGACACTTCCTGTCAATTATGGCACATCATGCAACAAAACAGATTTTCAGACCCCTGTGCTTTTGCTGCTGCACTGAGTGAGACAGTGCATGGAGGTCACACAAGAGCAGAGGCCACCCACCAGCGTGCTGCAGCTGAAGGGTATGCCTTTCTTTTAGCCGGGGGCTACGCTCAGAAGCACACCCTCACCTGCAGCCTCTCTCCACTCCTCAACAGCTCTGTGTGCCAAGTGCAGCTGGTTAATAGATCACAGATCAGACCGACCAGCTGCTTCTAGCCTATGGGGTCATGGAGGAGGGGAGAAGCTGCTGGGCTGCTCTGCAACTGCGCAAGATGCAGGCCTGGAGCTGTCTAGAGATCAACAGGTGATTTCAACTAGGGAAAGAAATGGAAAAGAGCTGTACTGTCTTCCACAAAAGAGAGGGCAGGCAGAAATGCAGGTGTTCAGAGTTGCAGGCTTACCTTGTGGGACAGGGTATCATGTACAGCTTCATCTGGGTACAGGATGCACCACACAAGGCAGTGACATAGATGTATCTGAAAGCTCTCTGTAGATGTTGAGGAAGATGGAATACAGAAATTATGGAGAAAAATGATCAAATTACCTCAAAAGTCTATGGCATAGGTGTTAAAATATGCAATAGATGGTTTCAAAATCTTGCACCCTCTCTTGTTATCAGTGTACAACTCTTTTTATTGCTTCCAGACAATTCAAATTTTGGCACTGCGCAATGCTATCAGAGAAGAGATAGAGTATATGATCTACTTTTCTTTATGCAACCAATATCATCATTGCCTTTCAGGGTTTTCCTCATCTACAGCTCTAGAAATATAGTCAGCAACACTGGAAGCCTCACTTTCACTTACATTAATGGGCTCTTTATAATGCTCTGGCAATATAAAAAGGTCTTAAAGTTTAAGGTAAACCTAATTTATAACTCACTTTAACAGTCCTTCACATTGTCATGGCAGTATAAACTTGTCCCTACTATAAGCATAACACAGGCATGTTCTGAATCTCTGTTAGGCTATGTTATGTTACATAGACATTATGTTATGTTACATATAATGGTGAGACATCAGAACAGACCACTTGGGGAGACTGGTGGAGCTTCCTTCACTGGGAGTTTTTAATAAGTTAAGATGAGCATGTGCCAGGGTGATCTGTGAGTATTTGACCCTGCCTAAGTGCAAAGTTAGACTGAGCAATCTGAAATCCCTTGCAGTTCTGTAGTTCTAAAGGCTATGTTTTCTAAAGAGACAATTTCTTTGTGTGCCAGTCAGTGTGGTCTAATTTTATCCCCAAAACATTGCTCCATATTTTTGCAAAGGCTATCAGTTTACCCACCGTAGTAGTGAAAATTAAAAAAACTTGCATTCCTGAAATTGGCCTGTTTCCCAATGACATATTAAAGAAAAGCAAACAGAAAAGGTATCACTGGTAATTTGGTTAAGCTCACTTCTTTTATATTTGCTACAGTGTAAAGACATACCCCCTCCTTGCTCCTAAACTGTCCAGTCCAGCTGAATTGTGAACTGTGATTCTAAGGACACCCAACTACTGGGCTTTTTAAAAACGCATCTAAAACTTACCCTCTCTCATCTCTAAGTTCCCCAAAACAGCCTCATGTCCTACTCTGTCTAGATGGAAGGCTGGCTTTTTCTCAAGACATTGCTTTTATAATGAGGCTGTCACCTTTGTTTCTGAGCAGAGTAGACCCCATCTGTTTCACAGCAACAACTGTTGAAAAAGGACCTTCATGAAGCATCCCATTGAAAGTCCAGATTTCACAGCCATAATATCTATAACCAAAACCAATGTTCAGGTAAAGTGCTAACCCACTGCCCCCCTGTCCCTCTTCACAGAAGTGGCCAGTTTCAGACAAAAGTTGTTCACATTTCCTCATGGTACCCTATAGAAGAGGCATGGAAATGCCCTTGCTGTAACTTAAAACGCAGAAGAGCTGAACGGTGTGGCTGGGGTAACAAGAGCAGCTGTGCTGCTGTAGCACAAAGCTGTTGCTTCACAGGTTAGCTAGCCCATGGGGTGGTCTGGCTACTGTGGGTGGGCCACCCGTGGTACTCACACAAGCCTAGCCACCCCCTGCTAGCTCGGATACTTCCATGGGGCAAGTGCTGACCTATTCCCAAGTTTCAATAATGATGCAGAAACTTCAGTTTGCACATGCGTTAGTGTCAGCCTTTTGCAGTGTCACAGTCATGATGTGGACAACAGCCCCAAAGGAATTGGACTAGAGCGAGCGTTTCCCTTCCCCTGAGTCGATGAAGCAGCCCCTGGTTACAGCTGCAGTGTAAGTGACTGCTTTAACAAAGTTCTACAGTCCATAATTTTGCACTGTGCATTTTCCCCAAGGAGTGACCATGGCTAGCTTATTGAAATCGCACACAAAAATGTCTTAGTCCATTTCTTAGTGGTCGATAGCAGGTAAAACTCGGATAATCTCACTGTGAACTATGGTGGTGGAACCTGCAGAAACCTGGGGTTTATTCCTGGCTTTGTGACCAGACAGAGGGCTGACTTCAGACAAATAGTTTAACCCCTTTTTGTTTCAGTTTCCCTCACATGTAGGACAGGGGTACTCTCCTCCTTTTCAACAATGCTGCGTAGAGGTATGGGTTGAGGTGCACTCTGTGGGCAAGGCTCGGGAAGCTTGTCCAGTTGCTGACTTTAGACACCTGCTCCCAGGTAACTAGAGCGCTTCAGTTCCTGCAGCTGCCAACGCAGGATCTTTACCAGCGCTCTGTTCACTAACCAAACATGTCTTTTTATTATGTTGTTGTTATTATTGCAGTTGGTCAACAGAAACCCCATAAAACTTGATGTTATAAAAAATAATAAAAACATAGTAATGTTACAAAAATTGACTGTGATACTAAGCACCAAGTTGGCATGACTACAAGCGTGGCGTCACACACAGCAAAGCTACCAACACTCCTTCCACTCATCAAGAGGCTCAGGTCATGCTGGCCAGCCTCCTGGGTCTCTGCATCCCCTAACCACACACCTTCCAGCACAAATCCCCAGCAGACCCTTCTTTCCCTCCAGTTGAAACTACAGCAGGGGCTTTAAAAGTGGCTCTGGGCTGTGCTGCTGAACTCCAGGTCAGAAGTTGCACTTGATGCAGGTACAGACTCTTTACTCCCTGTCATGACTTTATACTCCGGCCACATGAAGAACTAGTGGTTACATGACTGTTCCCACCCACTGTCCATGTAATGGTTGTATCTGATCATTTTGTGTAAGCCATTTTGTAAACAGAGATCCCAATTTTTTAAATGCTGCTCCACAGGCTGGTCATTAGATTTGATCTGCAGCTTTCTCTTGCCTTGGGATGATCATTAATATTGTGTGAAGTATTTTGAAAGTTAGCAAATTTCCAGGGCAATATAAATTTGCACTTCAGATGCTTATAAATAAATACTTAATAAAGAATATAAATGTCGTAGGTACAGTTTAGTTTATCTTCATTTTTTACGTGACTTCTCTGGATGGCAGGACAGCTGAATGGACTGCACAAAATACATTTTCAAAGTTGGAAATATATAGCCATCTGTTCAGCTCATCACATGTTAATAGATATCTCAAATTTCAATTCAAGAAATAGCCATCTTAATAAATAAGGTAACAGCAGGAAACCTGTGTTAACCAATGGAGACCTAGCTGTAGTAGTACTACATCTGTGTAAGTCAGTCATTACAGAAATACTCAGATACAAAGTACTTGGCTTATATAGGACCTTTCACCAAAAAGCATTAGAAAGCTGCACTTCCTGGAAAGTTGGGACTGAGACTAGGAAAAGACCTAGCCAGAAGGTTTGCACCTTTAAGCTGACACTTGGATACATTTTACAGAGGTAAGAGTTCCTTCCTAACAATGAACCTGCCCAAGCTTCACGTATTTCTCATATGGACAACCAGCTGGTATGTCAGAATTGATCCTTTAGACAACTTCAGACCTACCTGAACTTGAAATTCAGGCCACTAACTCTAAAGAAAATGGCTCATGCAAAATGCCTGAGTTAACACCACTATTAAGTTAGTCGTGCAGTCCCTGTCAGGCAGTGTCTGATTTAAGTGGTCTGGTCGCAGATAACTGAATTTCACCTGAAAGGTCAGCTTCTACTGAGCAATAGTGCCCTGTACTTGCATCTGTAGGCATGAAGTGAGACAACTTACAAAATAAGTAAAAGTCTGATTTTTTATCCTTTTTTTGCTGCTCCAGAAGGCTCTTTTTGCTGCACAGTTACAGGCAGTGTAAAGGGCTGTAACTCTAGTTCTTTGGTTGCCAAGATGATGAAAATGTCACTCTCAAGCAGATGGTACTGCTGATGCAGAAGGTCACTGACTTGGAAATTCATTTAAACAACCCAAAACAAAAGCAAGTGAATGGCAGAGATAGTCCATTATTACCCTTGGATATTCAAAAGAGGGATGAGGAAGCACAGCAAAAAAGAGGAAGGTCAGTTTTTCCCTGGATTAGTTACAGAAAACACATTAGGTTTCCTTAAGAAGAACTAGAGGGAAACATAAGCCACTGAATGAAATCATGGGTCAGATCCTTTGAACTCCATAGACGAGGTTCTTATCTGAGCAGGGGAAACCACAGAGGACACAGTGTCACCACAATTAATGGTCTTTATGCCATTTTCCACTGCAGGGATGCATTCCAGTCCCCCATCAACCAGCTGGATGCTTGAGAGTCTTAAGTGCCCTAGCTGCTGCTGCTGCTGGTTCAGCCCTTAATTTTAGGACTGAGAAGCACAGAGACCACTTCACATCTTCCTCTCCCATCTCCAGTCATCTTCTAACTATAGCTCAGCAAACTGGTAAATTTTGATCCTTTGTGGCTAGTGTGGGGCAGATCTCATACTGGAGAAGTTATAAAAATATGACTTTATGATTTCATGAAACACCTTCACAGGAGCTAATTAGGGGGTAACTTATTAATACAGAAACCTCCAAGTAATGAATGAACTGTCAGCTGCTGTGCCAAGTAACTAGTATCAGTGATTGCAGTCATAGATGTGCTGGGTGAGAGCACACTTAATAAGACTCTTTCATGGGCTGTGCAGTCTCTGTCACAGAAACAATTTAGGGATTCCTCTGTTTGTGCCATCTAGAGAAAACCCTGGAAAATCTGTGATCTCTATTCATCTTCTCCAACAAGAATTTGCACCCATCTTTGCTGTTCAGTAACCACTCCCCTCCTCCAACTTTTTAGCCCTTATGGCTGTGGAGAAAATGTGATTTAAACAAATTTTGAAATAGCAAGGTCTTCCTGAGTGTGTGGAGAGCCTAAGGACACATTTGTGAATATGAACTGACTTATTCATACAAATCAGTGACTCCATGGATCTCACAGTCCCACAGCCGTGGAACTGGTAATTTTGTAAAGAGATACTAAAATTCATTGGATTTTTCATGTGGGCTTTGCTACAGACATGGGACATTTCACTTTGTTTCTATACTCTGCTGAACTCTCTCAGCAGCTGTTTCTATCTCAGCACCACTCCCTATGAGCAGGAAATCTGTGGGATTATGGTATATCATTCCCACTCTCCCCATTCAGTTGGGCAGCTGCATAACTCACCTGGGGATCAGCCCCTGGGTAATGTGGCCATATTCAACTTACAGCAGTGACCTGTGATCCACACTGAAGATGCCTCACCTGGAACCCACACCATGCCTCTGCATCTTTAATCTTGTTTATATGTTGGTATTATCATGTGACAAATCACCAAATCATTTGTAAGAGGCAAAATTGAGCTGCATGCTGCATTTTTTCATGTGCTCCTCGTCACTAGGACAACTTGTAAACACCTGAACAGCTTTAGACAGTTGCACACTACAGCATATAGATCTGGAAAACTTTCAAAAATGCACTGCCCCAGACAAAGAAATTCTTCCCCCACAAATAGCCATCCATAGATCAGCAACAGACTTAGGGTTTGATAATTCTTACAGATAAAAGGAGAAGCAGAATCAGACTGGAAGGAACAGATTTCCACCTTTGATTTAAAATGGAGTTTTATCTTTCATTTTGATCCTCTCTCCCAGATTGCATCTTATAGCTGTTCCTTGTTATGAATCATATCAAAAAGAGAAACAAACAACTACTCTTCTTAAGGTTTCCTAAGTAGAAACTGGCTATTGGCACAATATTTCCTATGCGTTAATATTCAAGGGCTTCCAAAATATGATTAAAATATTATGAGCTACTTTTATGAGAGCTGAAGTCATGTAAGGAGATTTATATAGGCCGTTGTAACCTTCCTATCAACTGTAACTTTGCTTAAGGCTACTGTTTATCATTTCAGAAAATACTGGAGATATCTACGGTCTTAGGCACCAGAAAAAAGCAGAGAGAGACAAGCATCTGTCATGGTACATAGAAAATGAATCCTTCTGGCAACTCCTGCCCAGCCCCAGATTAATATGGATTTACAATTAACATCATCAGTGAATCAAGCAGCGTTGTAATTGTTTTTGCAGCTATTCCAAAACTTTCTTCTGCAGACATAACCTAATTCTAACTTAGTGAGACAGAACAGCTTGACACATTTGTTATCTAAAGACCACTTCAGCCAAAGAACATAATGAAAAAGCATGGGAACTTGACTCAGGAGCAAAGGCTCTTCTTTAATACTTGTTCCAAAAATAAAAAAGCCTCTCCCCCCTGCATCCCTCATTATTTCTTATTCTTGAAGCTCTAATTCTGCCCCAAGGACTGTTTCAAAAATACATTCTCTTTGATAGGATTGCTTAAGACTGCTCAGTCAAGTGGGATTAGAAACTTCTGAGGGAAAGAACATATTTCTTATTCATTTTTATGGCTAATTAGTAAAGATGACTTCGGGAAACCTTAGCTTAGAAGTATCACTCACCTCTTCTTCACAGCGGTGATTAATACCAGACTGTAGTGCTGCTGGATGTTTGAATGCAGATGGCAGCAGGTCTGCAGACACCAGCACTGGAGCCCAGCTTGGCGAGGTGCTGCGATGAGTCCTCCCGCAGTGATGTGGACCTCATGCATACCAGGAGCAAGCCTGCTATTCGCTCTCACTGGCAAACTTTTGCTCTCTTCATTACTATACTATCTAAGGCCTGCTGTGAAGTGGGAGTCTTCGGGGGTAACCCTGTCCTGGAACGATTTCTCCGACTAGTATTTAGGGGGAATTGAATAAAAGCTCTGCTTATGCACCAGTTGAGGGTGGGGGAATATACCTGTGCTCCGACTTCTGGGAGTAACATGACAGGAAGACGATCTGGAACAGATGATACGGAGATGGAACAAGTTTCGTGCCTGTCCTTCTCCACACTATGGCCAGATATAGCAGGTTCCTGAGGAGTATTACTTAGATAAATATTCCTCTAAAAGCTTTTATTTTAAGTTTCCTCCTTAAGCTTACTGAATTTGTAGAGATGCACATAAGTAAATAGAGAGAAAGTAAGTGCCTGAATCATGGCAAACACTGAAAGCTTACTTCCATAGTTTGTTCAGCTATGAAGTTAAAAAAAACAAGACCCAAGAACTATCACTGTGTGTGGTACTACATTTTCACTGTGTGTTACATCATAAATACACTAAGGTATTGACCCTTGAAACCATTTCCAGTAAGACTGAGACAAGATAAAATCAAAACCAAGGATATGAATCTACAATCCTCACTAAATCAAAAGCAGGGTTGCTGTTGACATGTATACAAAATAATGACTCAGGCCCTAAAAATACATGATGTTGACTTGCATTAGTGATTTTTTTATACAGGAGACTGTATTTAGTGTTCTTTGTATGCACTCAAGAATATGGCCTGGCCATTGCATTTCCTATGGTCGACTTCTTGAGTGCATTTGTAGTCTGGTACTTAAAACTGTCAGGGCATGATTCAGAAAAACAGGCTTTACATAAGAGCACAAGATCAAATTGAAAAGAATTTCTTGAGCAAACGGAGAAAGGGGTGTTGCGGTTGCTCAGGACTGCTGCCACCAGCTGCACTCTGCTGGAAGGTGCTGGACTGTGGACACACACAGCCAGACGGCTGGCTGAGCCACGAGGCCACCAAACTGCCGCCAACTTATTCTGAAGGCTGCAACTCTAAATGCACTGAGGAGCTATCCCTACTCACCCTTTGGCAGCTGACAGAAGTGGCATCTGGAGGACTCACCATCTAAGTGCCTTGAAGGATTATTCTCTCCGTGCTAACTGGATGTTAGAGTAATGTGCAGAGTTAAGAAGGGAACACAGATACTGCAAAAGGTATTAATGTTTTTTGCTGACAGAGAAAAGAAAGAAAACCATGTTTTGGTGCACAACTTCCACTCTTCAGTTACTGAAGAAAGATGGATTCTTTGCCTAACTGTCCACTCATTAGCAACATACTGAAAAACGGTCTTCTCTACATAGAATCATATGCACCAATCTAAGTAATGCCAGAATAACATGATGGGCATTGTCATTTACTTGTGCTCAGCCAACATCTTTCACTTGCTGTCACAAGTCAATAGATGCAAAAATGAAATAAAATAAAATAAAATAAAAACAACATCATTCTTAGACGAGAGCCAGAGCTTCCACTCGGACAAGAGCATTTGGGCCTATTCCAGCAGCTAATGAAGTCCACTCCTCTAGGGCAAACTGGGTCCTAATCATATGTTTTTATTGTTTGCTTCTCTTTCCTTAACTCCATCCTCATGAATGTTCTCTGAGCTAATATTCTGCTTGATAATATTCCAGGACCTTTGCAAAGACCCCTGGACTAGAGCTGAGCTGTGCAAAACTCCTCATTCTTCAAAAATGTAGCAGAGTATGAGGTGTTGCTGTGTCCACCAACTGTGAACACAAATTTTCACCAGTTGTGGGGATTGATTTAATACAGCTGTAACTATGAAGCTTCTGCAAAGAATGATGGGACCTTTGGGATGCTGTAAGCCTCCCTGACCCTTCAAAAGAGGCACTCTATGTCCAGCTTTCTTTCTTAGAACCGAAACCACCATACTAGCCAAAAGAGAGTGTGACAGCTTCAGAGTGATCCTGTTCCTGAACCAAAGTGCTGGCTCTGAGAAGGTGAGAGCAGGGACCACAGAGAGGAAGGGACAGGAAGTTATTCCCTTTCTTCAGCAGTGCACAACAGCGACCACATCTGCAGGGTGATCACAGTGCGGGGTGCCAGACATCAATGCTACACTTATCCCACAAGCCCTACAGAAGAGTCACTTCACTTTCCTCATGTTTTACTGGAGCTTTGTAAGAGCAGTGAGGAGAGAAAGGCTGAGCATATGGGAGAGCTGGCTTTAGAGATATTCCTAGGCAGGCCTCAAAGGCCATTTCTTAGCCATGTTTCCATGGGGGTCTGCAAAGACTACAGTGACTAGTTAGTCATCTTAGTTCTTCCCAGGGTCAATTCAACTGATCCCATGGAGAAGGGAGTAGGTCCCAGATTCTTCTCAGAGCCAACAATATCTCACAGTTGTTTCATTCCTCACACCCTGGCAGCATGTGTTAGGGAAACACATGAAACTGAGGGCCTCTCTCTCGCTCTCCATCTCACGATAAGCCCAAAGAGATCAAGAGTAAGTCAGTCTGGGGTTGGAGTCAGTAGCTATGATTCTAGGAGTGGCCTGTCTGCTTCTCTGTGCAGGGCAGGAGGAAAGGGAGTAAGACCAGCCCTGGACTAGCTGCCTGCAAAGCTAATGTCAGTCATGGAGTGACTCTTCTGCTTTGGTAGCCACTGTACCCACCAGATGCCTGGCCCAGCAAGCTAACTTTGCGCACGCTGGGGAGGAACCAGGACCTCACAGACTGCACAAGTTGAAGAGATACAGGCATGTGTGCAGTACACCATCTGTGCTAATTCCAAGTCTGGAAGATCCAAAGGCAGCGTTTCACTTTCCCCCAAAATATCAGAGCTGGCCCGAAGAGGCTGCTATGGAAGGCCTTTGCTGACACCCCTGCAGAGAGCAGAAGAGCATACCTCAGGCCCTGTGTTACTTACACCATCCCACAGGGCCATCCCTGGAAGAGCCTGCACCCATGGAAATGTGACACGCTGTGCTCTGTGTTGTTGCACACTCACCATGGACCGCATGAACAGTTCTTAGCTCACTGCTGCAAGGAGCATGACAGGCTGCTTTAACGCACACTGACAAATTTCTCTGTGCTGAGGGTGAGAGTTGCCCTCTCTCTTAACAGGTATTCTGCTGTTGCGAGGCTGCTGTGGCATAGGCTAGGCTGCACTGCTGTGTATGCTGCTGGCAGACCCGGGTTCTCTGTGTGTGCTAGCCAGACTAACGTGGGCACATTTGGGAAGGTGTTGAAAGGGCAAGATTTTTGCTGAACATCTTGTAAATGTTAGACAGTGTGGACATTTGGAGTGTTTGAACCACAAAAATGCTAAAGGGACAATCTAGAGGACTAGGAAGGAATGAAGGCCTCATCCCTCACAGTAGTTGGGCACCTGAATCCTATCTATATCAGTGGGCAACAGAGCCCATGAGRATGTGGGACAGCAGTTTAGATTCATTTAGTCCAGTGCTGATCACAGTTGTAGTGCTTCAAGTTCCCTGTTGGCTAAGCTCTGGAGCCAGACAATAAGAAATGCTCAATGTTGGCAATGAGGTGGACTTTTGGTTATCTGACTGCAAGTCCAAGTAAACCACTCTTATGCTGGAAGGAGAGTGGCAGAGTGAGGAAAAGAAATCATCTTATCTCCAGACACCTGGTTCCATGCCTCAAACAATGTATCATACTTCATTTCAGAAGTCACAAGCAATCCCAACAGATGGACTAAACCAATCAAACTCTTCTCAAAGTATTTCACTGATAAAAATGTTAGCGGCTGGTTCACTGCTGTAACCAGAAACAGATCTAAATAGGAATAATAATATGGTGAGCTGATAGTACAAAATAAAGTTACAACAGTAATTAAACACTATTTAATTACTGAACAGAACACTATTTAGCAGTGCACGTTTGGTTATTAATCTTGCTGGTTTAACATTTAAGGTAGGAGGAAGTTAAACTTTTGTATTTTGAATTTGGTCTTGGCTTGTCCTAGAATAAATGTGAAAGTTCTGTAGGTAGTATCTATCAAAAATACTTCCAGTCTGTATACTTCCAGAAGTACACTATCAGCGTAAGACAAATGTTTTATCAAGACATTGTACATTTTAATGTCCACACATTCTCTACATAGCCACTGAGAAGCAAGTCCTGTGGTATCAGGTGGACCACTCTGAGTTACCTTATAGTAGAACAGTTTAATCTGCATCACAATACTCTGCCACAGTTTAGGAAAAAGCAGCTCTACCATGGTGTATCCTAAAGTAAAGACAGGCCTCAAATAAACTCCACAGGATGCCAAGTCACAAATAGCCTGATTCTGATATCCCAACTGTCTGAATGTCTACAAACATTTCTTCAGACTGTTAAGAGATACATTTAAAAAATTCTTTTTTGCTGGCTTCCCCCCCGCCCCTGCCCCTCTTCAGACTGTTAAGATAAATTAAAAAAAATCTTTATTGCTGGCTTCCCCTCCACTCCTGCCCCCAATCCTCTGACATTGTCTTCTTTAGTATGTAATGCCCCAGTTGATTTTGCTGCAGCTTTGACAAAGGAGCCCCATTTTGGATGCTGCTCTGACTCACTACAGAAAGAGTATTTCTCTCCCCTCCTCACACAGTAATGTGCACTCTTTTTATTTTGTAATCCAAAAGCTCTGAGCCAAATTCATTCCTAATGTAACTCTGCTGAAGTCAATGAATGACTCCAAGGATTGGTTTGTCTCTTGGTTTTAATATCAGCAAAGTCTCTCATCCAGCATGAAAGCAGAAGCTTAGTACACACTCTGGCGTGTTAAATAGCCTAGTCATCACAGTGCTGTATTTGCTTTGAACAGGCTTATTATCCATATCTGTATTCCTTCTAAATCTGGATATTGTATTTGTTATGCAAAGAAAGAAAATTAGTTTTACTACTTGAGATAGTGACTGCTAAGACAGCTGAGTTACAGCATATGTTAATAGTACGGCTGTTCTCATTTAAAGAGATATTCAAACCTCTAATAAAATTCTCCTTTTAAAAGATTTCCTATACTAAAATACACGTAACTACCATGTACCATTGCCATCTAGTGGAAAGGTAAGTAAGAACATAGGTTTCCTTCAATTTAATAGCCAAGACTTGCCATTCATGATGATCACTGATGACTCTCAGAAAATTTGGAAAACCTTTAGAAGGCTTACTGAAAAATCCATACATCTCTCAATGCCTGCCCTGCTCTTACAGAAATTGATAGCTTCGTGTCCCATTTATCTTTTGGTATGCCCCTAAAAAGAAGTGTTTGACTGCTGTTAGCAATCTTACTATATGGAGTTTTTCTTCTGAAACAGGAGAAACTTAGTTTGTGTCCTTATCTTTAATTAAATTTAATATTCACTAATTCACTGATCTAAATTGAAATATAGCATGTTAGTGGATTCTTATGGTCATAAGGATGTATTCAAAGACAATTGCTGTGAAAGGGGAGGTGGCTGTACAGCAGAAAAAGAAATCATGCTGTAGTAATGCAGTTTTTCCTTGGCTTGTCTAAAAGAATAAAATTAACACAGGTTTTTGCAATTAAAGGCATATGCAAGAGTTGGGCAGGCTGGCAGACTAAGCATTAAACTGAGGAACTTCTACACAAAAACTGGTCAGGCTGAAAGACTTATTTCTTGTAGCCATTTGTTTAATGAGTTTACATCTGCTGTAACTTTCAAAGAAGCCAGTAGAGCTCAAGTGTTTGACAGCTGTTCTTAAAAAAGAATTCATGGAGGATGCACTATCTCATCTTCCTCACAGACTTTAGATAAGGATAAGAAATATTACAGAGATCCCCTGGAAAGGCTCAAAGACAAAACACACTATATCTAGTTTTACTAGATTCTTGATCATTTACAGTTCACCCTAAAACTCCCACACATTTGTTTCTTAATGTCCCTCATGCTCCGTTAAACCTCACTGCAGCAATGTTCCCATAGGAATGTGGCCACTTGCCAGACTCTCTCATGAACATTTCATTAATCTTCTTGGCTCTCATACAAACTACAAAACATTATTTGTTAGCAATTTAACTGTTTTGCTTCCAAATGTGCCAGAAATGTGATCTTTGCTATGCTTTCATTCAAGAAAACATGAAGATAATTATATAGTAAATGAAATGGGATTTTTACATTTAGCAAGACACAGTGCCAAGAAAGGTAAACTGATTATATCTTGTTTCTGGAATTTATTTTCATGGTATCCTAAATATCCAAATCATTCTCCAATGTTAAGATCTAACTTACATTTAGCAAACTACATCTTTAGATAAAATTTAGTATATTACACTATGATTTCTGACTTCTTTAGTAACCTAAACCATATCATTTACCTGCTTCAGAGAACAGCTTATTAGAAAATACCAAGTATTCCTGTTTTCTAGAAGCTGGGCCTGACCCAAGTCCAGTGATGACGAGAAAAGACTATCACTGACCTTGTAATTAATTATGAAGAGTCAGTCAGCGTGTAAAGCTTTGAAAGGGAACATGACTTGCTAGAGAGGATGAAAACAATGATTTACAGAAAAGCAACTCCACAGCGTGGGGAGGACTTAATGCCAGAAATACAGATACACTTTGATTTCATAAGAGGGGAAGCTTCAGAGAGGTATCAGTGGATAAAGCTGCCCTCAGGAACACATAACATTAATAATAAGGAAGCAGATTTTATCACTTGATTTCAGCTGGGCTTAAAAAACAGTAGGTCATATGGAGAGACACAGAGATGAAACTCTGCTTCCTGTGAGAAGTGCAACTTCTTCATTTTCTAACTTTGCAGTACATGCAAATTAAGGTTAGTACCTTAATATGCATCAACTTCATGGTTTTTGCCTCTAATCTATGAGAAGTTAATTCCTCAAAATCCCATTTTCAAATTGCAATTATGTGACTGCTTTCAACAATTTGCTTCCATGGCACTGTATGCAAAGCGGCATGCTTCTGCAATTCAGGGCTGAAATGAGGACTAAGGAGTGAATAAAGACTGTAGCAATTTAAAAGGACAGGAGCAGAAAATTAAAAGGAGGGGAAAGAACAATAGCACATTTAGAGGTCTTGCTGTTTTCTCTTCTGACTTCTGTAAGTGCACACAAGAAACCAAACCCTTTGGGATGCATCCAAACTCAGGCACTTTTGAGCTTTTCCCAGCACTTTGGCTTAATATTGTTCTGCAGTGTAATTGGGCAGAGAAACACAGTCACAGTCTCCATATTGTACAGTCACTAAATTGCACTCTTGATGAAGAGACACATATTTGACCAGTCATGAATGACGCAACAGCCACAGGCTATTTGCTGGGTCAGAATTTGGCTGTTTTTCCTTAGGATGATCCTTAGGGGAGAAGAAAAAGGTTTTGCAGATTATATTGCAGGATGTGCCGGATTGGGGCAAAAAAAACGGATACACACTCATTCAATCCTACCTTTCAAAATTATAGCGAGGGAAGACTGGGGCAGTCTTAAGCGTGTGTCCACAGAGCATGAGAGGTGGATGATAGAAATAAGAAGATCTATCAACTGTTGTGTGCAGCAAGATGAAGATATCATTCAAAGCCTTTAATGTTCCTTGGAGAAAAGTAACAGGAATGACAAAGACCTTAAGATCAGCTGGGAAATAGGTTTTTGGTGGGATAGTTCAGCTGCATGATTTCGATAACTTGGATGTTGGGTCGATCAACTGTCTTAACCAAGGAGATGGGGCATCTAAAAGGTAAGGTAGGTCATAAGGTTTGATCAGATGGAGGAGGGTTTGGGAGCTGGGCATTGCTGGAGGATTAAAGTAGGTAGGAAAAATGTGAGCCTTTGGAAAGGCTCATGAGATTTCAGGAAAGTCAGTCAAGGACGAGATAACCAATGGAGGGGACAAGGCACCTAGGAGTTTCTCTTGTCCTTAGATAATGGTGGAAGGCTCTTYTAGCACTGGATTGAGCATACTTGTCTGCAGTGTTGCAAGCATTAAAACCAGTCCAGAGACAAGCACATATGTAATTTGCCATTTGGAATCAGCATTCCCAATTCAGCTTTCAAGCGGTGGTAAATCCAAGTCATAGTGTAAGATGCCAAATATTAACTTAGGCAAAGCTACACTGCTATATGCTCTTAGAAGCTCTATGATTAGAAGAAGTCAACAGAGTATAACTGACCTAATTTCTTATTTTTATTTCATAACTAAAAGCAACTCAAGGGAATCCTGAACAGATACTTGCTCAACCCACACCATAATTGGACTAGCTGATTGAACTTGCTGGTTTGCTAAAGCTGTATTCTGATTAAATCGTAAGACTTTTTTTTTCCCAAATGGCAAAGAGCTCCTCCCTCTAATTCCTAAGAGCTTCATCCTGAGAATTACAGCGTAAAGAAAAAGGGAGCACAGTGTCAGACAGCCTCTGTTGTTCCCCACAACAAGTTAAAAATAAATATAGGATACTTACAGGGCTCTGTGCTAGAGAAAGCCAAGATCAAGGCCAAGTGTCACAACCCTCTCTGAAAAGAATTGCGGCATGCAATATAATCCTGCATACTCCAGCAATATGTTGTCTAAATAGAAAGGAACAGGATAGCACTGGATATGCGGGTGGTGGAATTGTACCAGACCCTGGGAATTTTATGTTAATTAAGAAATGCTGATAAATAGAAAAAGGTAAATTTTAATAAGCCAGCAATAAAAGAGAAATTGCATTTAAATAACAGGTGTGTCTTGATTCCCTGGAACAAATACTAAGATTTTTTAATCAGGGGAATTCACCTAATGGAAAATTTTGCCTGACCTGATAAAGAATTTTTCTGCTGGTGTTACTCAGTATGGTTTAACTCTTTATCCTGTCTGTCTGGGTAACTGGACCATCGGGGAAGAGGGCTCAGAAGCAGAAGTTACAGGCTTGATATCTAAATTACTGGGTGAGGTCATGTCACACTAGAGGACAGAATGGAGGATCACAAGACTTTCTTAAAATCCAGGTACATTCAAAGGACCCAGCAATACAAGATAGTTTAGCTTTTTTCCTGAAGGTGCACAGAAGACTAGTTATGCGTGCACTAGGAAAGAGATTACTAAAGGTGCTGGGATTGTGCTGCCCCAGCAAGATCTATCTGCTTTCTCATACCGGGGTACAACCAACTCAACTCCTTCCCCCTTCTGCTAGTACAACTTCACATAACTTCCTTAACCACAAAGCAAAGGAGAGCCCTGGATCTTTTCTCTGTTGCTAAGAGCACACAGTGACAGGGACATCCTGAGGCGTGATGAAGGTTTCCTGGTACAATTCCAAAAGGAGGCAGAGCTGACTCAGAGAAACTTGCCCCAAATTATCCTATATTCACATTATGCTCTGCATCCTGGTGGATCATACAATACTTTCCAGACTATATAAAGGACCTCTGGTTCAAGGGGTGGACATTATTACAAGCATAAAATAGGAATCCAGGGCAATTTTGATCACCCAACCTCAAGTAACATGGGCACTGAAAATCTGCTGTGGATAATGAAGAATGAAGGGCAAGGTCTAGTTATCAGCAGTGGAATTTCAGGAATTAACACCCAAAACTTTCAACTGAGGAATATGTATGTAACCAAAAAGCAGCATAACTTTTCAAAATATCAGTAGCCTGTGCCCTAAATCTGCTTACTACCAACTTAGTAACTTTCCACAGTGATTGTGAAGCGCAAATTGCAGCAAATTCACCGCCAAACTATCTTGCTTGCACAGGAGGACAATCTCTCTCCAAGACAGAAGATTGCTGAATCTGGACACAGAGCTCTGGCTAAATGAAGCTGAGTCTGATACGTGCCTCTAATTTCTTTGCTTTGATGGAAGCGTCTAATGTCACCACTTAGGCAATGCAAAGGACAGTTAGGGCTCTATTGGGACTAACTGGCAGCAGGCAGAGTTGAAGGCAGGTCTTGATTAAGCGCTCTAAGCAACTGGAATTAAGCCATAGGTCTGTGGAGTCTAGGAAGTAGTGGTCCGCATGCAAGTTTTCATTTCCGAGCTCCTCAAACTAAGTCCCTCTTAAAACCTGACCTTTTCCCTCCAGCTTTTCTCTTCATGCTACGAGCCCACATAATCCGCCAAAGTAGAAAACTAACTTATTAGTCACAGGACAGTTAGTGGCACACAGAGCATACTCCTGATGAATTTATCTCTCTAGGTTATTTTACGGCCAGCTGGCCCACCCTCATGTTGTTATATGAGCGTGTTGCAATTATAAAGCATTCACACAAAGATACATTTCTCTTTCTTCCCCCCACACTCTGTTTTTATTCTGAGCTTGTTTAAATCTTTAGAGATAGTGTTGTTGTGGGAAGGCTCCACCAAGTATCTCTATGCCTGCTTCTCATTTGCATTGAGGGTCCCTATGATGACACAAAGGAAGTTTAGTGTTAAATAAGATTCAGGCCTTGATTTCTTTGAGGGTCAGAGAGGTGTGTTATTTTTTCCTTTTAACACTTCTTTTTAACTACCTGCTTAAATACAATTAGTATTGCTTCTGTTTTGACAAGCTAAACTCAGTAGTAGCTCAGATTATCCTCTCTGCAATTTATATTTGAGGAGTTTACTTGGGTTTGGTATTGCTTCATTAAGAAAAGCCACTGTAACTCACCTAAAAACAGTGATAGGGATCCTGACCAATTCAATTTTTCATTTTGTCCTAAAAGGAAAAAAAAAAGAAAAAAGTTCCCAGGCACCAAATTATGAAAAGCACAAAGAGAAATGCCATCTACTACTGCACTTCTTGGCTCCTCTACTGAAAATGTAGCCACTACAAATTTATTTTTTCACACATTTGAATCAAGACTGGGATTTCCCAGTGTGTTAAAACTGTGTTTCTTCTTTTTTTCATAGTTTATTTTCTAGCTTACAATGCAAACAAACTAATAGACTTATTAAAATTTTAGCTGTCTGTCAAATAAGGCAAATTTTTGTTTCTTATTTTTTAAGTTAGTGTATTCTTCAGAATCTTTTTTTTTTTTTTGGTAGCATTATCTCATAAAAACACACATGTAAGTTTAGTACAATCCATAAAAATGTATTGTAGACTTCAGCTAATCTAGTATATTTCATTTGTAAGGAGGATTTGGGTAGAGGCCAAGTTAATTAAAACCAGAATAGAAATGTGTTCTATTCTTATGAGTCATATACCTCTGACTCACAATAGAGTCTGTGCAGCTAATGGGTTAATTTGTCCTGATAACACAGAAAAAAATGAAGCTAGAGGTTATGACACTATTTGAACTGAGTGCTGGTTTCAGACAGTAGAAATAGAAGGGTTTTATGCAATTAAGAATCCAGGTCTGCTCTAATTATGTCCTTTCTGTCTAGGCAAGTGCCATTGCAAACAGTTCAGAAAGATCTGGAGGTTCAGAAGGCTTGGAAATCCAGGACTGACACCTTTAACACTCTTCATTAAAACAATACACACACTAAATTGTTTGAGCTACTACCATGTAGATGAATGCCTAAGTTACATGCATCCACCTTGTAAAGCTGGCAACATCCTCCCAGCCAGTGACCTTGCACCTCTTCAGGCTTCAATGGGCAAAGTTCCTCCCCAGGCACCCTAACAAACCCACACGCTTACTTGCTTCAGTGGCTTGGTGCTGAGCACCCAGATATCTTTACCACAGGCAGTGTGGTAAACTTTTAGGCCAACAGCCTTTGCAATTCCTCCGGGCCCTTTTCCCCTGGGGACTGGCATTCCACGCAAGCCTCATCAGTACCTTCCTAGCTCCCCATTTTGCACCACAACATTAAGAAAGGCACAGATAGGGTACAGAAAGGGGAACCTGGGTCCTAATTCATACCTACCATCATCTGTGTAAAGTTAAAGAAGCTCACTCGCAGCTTTCCCCCTCCCACGTTCCTGTAAGACTGTGAGCCTTGCAAGACAAGGGCTCTATCATAGCATGCATTCAAGGAGCTGCTAGTGCAACAGACCCTGTAGGCATGGATATGAAACAAACAGCAATAATAAGCACACCTGAGTTATATCTGCCTAAAAGCTAGTGCCAAGGTTGAAAGCAGACAGCAGCATTCTGCTACTCTGCAGTTGATTCAGTTATCTGATCTCCAAGGGCCTCACAAGAAAAGACATAAATTATCCCTGCTTTTCAACCCTCATGCAGGTGAAAATCTTAATGAATACAAGAGTGGACAAGAAGCATATATCTTTTATGAGCTAATTTACAAAGCGACTATAAGGGATCTTTTGAGGAAAGTAGGCCCTAAAAGTAATGGTTTTGTGGGTGTAATTATACAGGGACATGCTAGGATGTGAAGACAACACAATGCAGGCCCCAGTGTAAATGTGACTGAGGCTTCCCATGGCCATATGGATGTTTACCCATTTCTAGGTAGAACAGATTCAAAGAAACCACATGGACTATTCTCACATATTTAAAGTTAATACAGTGTTTTGCTGGATAGGGGCTACAGTCCTCAGCACCTTGCAGGTTTCAGACTGTGCGTAGGAATATATATACTCCCCTCCTTGCCTAAGAGCACTGTATTGGTATCCAACAAAAAAAATAAGGGAAGATTATGTAAGAAAAAAAAAGTTCTGGTCACAGGGTTTTTTTGCCCCATACATAAATTAATAGCCCTCATGTGTTCATCTAATACAACACTTATAAATTTGGCACGTGATCCAATTGACTAATCTTTCAGAGACATGACTACAGTCAGCACTGCTCATTCCTTCCAGCATCAAAAGTCCTAAGCAGTGAATGGTGCTGATTAGTCACAGCTGAAGAGTTTAGAGCTCCAACATGCTAGCTGAGTATTAATTTTCACCTAATTGGAACAGTGCAAATATCCAGGAGAGGGAGGAATAGTTAAAGAACTTTGCCAGGCTTATTCCTCATAAAATTAAACTTAGCCAAGTAGAAAACAGACTGCGTAGTCTGCCAAAAGGTGGAGATCTCAGACAGGAAGCAGTAGATGCTCTTCCTGTCTTCCCTCCCCAGCTCACGTGAAAAGCAGCGCCCAAGGCAGACTTCAGCTCTTCATGCAGAATATAGGCACCGACGTTGTGAGCCTGGAAAACCTCTGTTGGAACACCACCTCCCTCCTGAAGGACCCTAGATTTCACCCTTGCTTTTTATATGAAAATTCCCCAGCGTTTTATGCCTGCATGTGTTCAGAACTGATCCAGTCTCAATAGGACTTAGTCGTTCTAGTTTTAATCTGATTGGGATCCAAAAATGAGGTGTACTAGCATTCAGTCCAATACTTGTGCTCAGAGAAAGCCCAAGAAACCTCAGCTAATCTCACAGACAAAATGCAGTGACAGCTGCCATTTTCTTTGAACACAGCCCACAGCTGAGGTGGTGCTCACCTTCTCATGTGAGCTCACTCAGCCCCTAGTGGCTCAGTGCTTTGCCTGAGGAAATGAGAACCTAACAGAGGCTGTGCAGGGTAGGAATGCCTTCTCCTGAGGCTGTTTTGCACAGAAGGGAACTGCTGAGTCCTGGAAGATAGGAGTGAAAGAGTGACCAAAGCTGAGCAGGTACCTTGCACTTGAACAAGAGTGATGTGGGTTCTGGTCCCTCTTTCAGAGTCTTCTGTATTTTACCACCTTATTAGATTAAAATACAGAAACTGGCCTTAGAGGAGGCCTAGAACATACATTCTTCCAGACAACCCTTTTCCACCTTCAGAACAACCTAACCATCAGTTATGCTCCCTCTTCTGCTCTTGTTCTCCCTCTTTCAGTTAATGTAGAAATACTTTATGCACAGAAGTGCAACTTCAGCTTGAAAGCAGAGAGTGCCCCTCCAACAACACTAAAAAAGCTTATCACCTTAAATTCATATTGCAGGTGAAGAGACTCTTCTAAGAAGGAGAAAAAACAATCCCCACAGGCACAGAAGTGCATCAAACCTAGACCTTTCACTTTCTGGGTGAATAATGACGGAGAAATTGAGTCAGACAGATCATCACCTTTTTGTCTTCCCGCAATGTTTGAAGAAAAGTAAGTCTACTTATTTGGGACAAAAGCTGTAAGCGCACACGGTGGGGCTTAAGGTTGTGGATCCTAAGCAGATGGAGATACTTTTTTCCAGCTCTGAGTAATACACAGGACTGGGAATGAAGAATGGCACTAAAACTCACCCCTGTCCTTAGTGTTCCCTGTTGATTAGGCAGCTCTGCTTGGTAGTTTCAGCTGTACAAGGAAACTAAAGATCAAACGCTTGCTTCTCAATTCATTCCAGTAATGCAGTGGCTAAAAATGTTGATCAGTGGCACTTTAGATGCCTATACTTTTGACTGGTTCAAAGTCCTGCATTGAAACTCCTGCATTAAAGGATTATAACAAAAATAAGTTTATAACACTAGATCTCAAAAGCTTCCCAAATGCAGTTGTTTTTTGTAATTAAGAGTTTAATTTCAACCATTTTAACATTTCACTAGCTTTTTGTTAGATTTTAACAAAAATATTCTGTTGAAAATTGTACTACACCCAGCTGCAAAATCATCATGAAAATGTTCAGCACAACAATATTAAAGTGAAGGTACACTTTGCCATTTTGAGTTAGGTACAGCATTTTCCTGACCCGCTGCTGTTAATCATTTCAAGTGTATGTTTACATGGCTGTTTTTGCCAACCCACTTTCAGCTGTCACCAGCCTCCACAGAAAATAATAATAAACACTGAGTACACCCACAAGGAGGTAACTGAGAGTGGGTTAGATGCATAGAGAGGTCTGGAAGTTCCAAGAACATAAAACCATACAGCCTTCCTAATTTTTGCCAAACATGTCATAATTTGGCCCAACAACAACATACAGTGTTGATTTTCAGGTGCATGTTTTATTGTGGATCATAACAAAGGTTTCAGGAAAAAGCATAGGAAAAAAATCAGTGATGGAGTGTCTCTTATTTACACAGTACATAAAATATATTTTGTGAAAGCTATTAACTCTGCAGCTGAAGGCAAGGCAGCTTAATTTTGATTAACCAGTATTTTCAGATACACACTTTAAGCAAATTTTGCAAGTCTTTATTGTGCATTGGTTTTTAATGAGTTTGATCTTGAGATTTAGAATCAAATATTTAAATGACACTAAAGTGTTGCAGTGTGTAATATTAAACAGAAAAAAATCTCTTACTATTTTAAATAGAAATAGGCACACAGAATATATCATCAAAATACAAAAGATTAGCCCTAGTAAATGTTTAATGACTCAAATCTCTTTGGAAAATCTGTGGATGCTGAAGTATGCATAATTTTAGTGTCACTATCTGCTTGTAACAGACTTTTTCGTGTGACACTTAAAATTAGTTTAAAATAATGTATTTTTTTTTAAGTTTCTACAAAGAATTTCTTCTGCCTTTAACTGTACATTAACTGTAAAGAGGAAACCCACACTAATTCTCATAGTAAAATGACAAAAGTCCGTTAGGTAACAGTGAAGAAAATCTTGCAAGAGATCTCCAAGGCACTGTTCTTTTTTTGAGTGCTTGTCAAACACACAGGCAATGCATGAAGACTGTTTTGATAGGACAAGAATAATAAAAAGTAGACCTAAAGCTAATATATAGTATATTAAATATAATATATATCTTTCTCTCTAATGAAATAAAACCTATCAGTTTTAGAAGCCATTCTGGTTTACAACATTGTCTTGGCATAAGGTGTTTGCTAAATTAGCCTGAAATACGACTTTAAAAACATAGTTCACAAAAACACGTACGAACAAAGGTCAACCAAGTAGCATTTATCTCAGTCAACGTAGTTTGCCTGAATGTAAACCATACCCAAATACTGTAACGCTCTGTAAAACAGAAGGGACCAAACGCTCTGTTGATGTCATGCCATTGATTTACATGGAGATATGCCAACAAGCAACTTGGTCCAGAGTCAACAGAAGTAGATTAGGACCTTATCCAGCATTTGCTGGTCCACTCAAGTGTCTGAACTTTGTGGCTGCAAGGGCTGCTGTTTCCCCTAAAACAGGGAGATATCTACAGACCATGAAATGGCTAAAACCAGGTATTCTGCAGTCATCCTTTTCAATAACAGACTTAGTGAGTCCATAACTCCCTCTCAACTATACAGCAAACCAGTTATGGGCTCAATATGTGTGTCTCAGGTAAAATTATGCAAGGATTCCTTTGACACCTTTTCCTGGGGCCTGTTCTTTATGGTGACTAAACGCCAGTGAGCTGGGAAAGAAATTTGAAAGGAGCTGACCTTAAGATACTAGGATTTTAGATAACTATTTTGACAATCTCTTTTTTGATGTACTACAAAAATCTGTAGCTCCTCTGAAAAAAACAATTGCATGTGGTTGACAATCTCCTGGGATCCGTCAACAGGCAGAGGATGCCTGTCTCCAGAGGTTGTCACCACACAGCTGCTATAGCAAATGGAYGGATTAGAAATCACAGAAGCAGAGAGAACCCTGTTCATTTGGCAGTTTTATAATGCCCTGATGGCAGAAATGTTTATTGTCTTTTTGACCTTCATGACAGGCTAATATTCCGCCAGTCTTCTGTGGGCTCAACAACCTGTGGGCCTCCATGAGACAGAACACCACAAAGAAGCACATTGGTTAGGTGGGTCAGACCCAGAGATCATCATGGGATCTTAAGGCAGTGGCCTGGACTCAAGCCATCTGGCTTTAAGAACCAAGCCAAAGCACGAAGAGAGCAGCCTCAAGATCAGAGGCTGCCTCTGTGGCCAGAGGAGAAACAGGCCTCTCCAGGTGACTGTTCAGATCTTATGTGGGCTAAATCCATTGATTTTGATAACATTTATAGTAATTATAAATAAGACCAAGATTGACCTGAAACTTAAACAACTTCTATCCTAACAGAAAGAGTGAGGCAAATTCTGCATTCAAACGTACATTCATACACACTGCTGTGTATCAAGAATAAAAGCATCCTAGGTGTCAGCAGAATTTGGTCCAGCTAGGATAACATTTCACTTCCCTGAAGGAAGCTGCTGGCCTACACTGAGTGTTGAAGAGCAAACTGTCTATAGTATTATTCTGTATTTCTATAATATACTATACCAAAGCAATAAATATTARATATAATCTGTATGTTAGTTTTTGTATTTATCTGATAGCTAGTTAAAACTGTACTGTCAAAAATATAAGCAGTGACCCACTCCTACATGGCAGCATGTACTACATTTAGTGTGCATGTGTTAAAACTATCACACGGGTTTATATTTAGATATGATACTCTTGTTTTTATAGCAGATTTTAGTTTACATGAATTCCTACCACAGGACAGATATTTGTGTAAAGGTTTGCATTTTGTTGAAATGTTGTATGGTTCTGCAAAATTGCACTTCAGCACAAGAATTTCACCATTTTGTCTCAGCTTTATGTTTTTTAAAGATGGAAAATGGAGTCTGACAGACTTCAGGATCTCCAGGTAATGTCATACCCATACAGTACAGGAATATGTATTTTCAGGTTCAAGCAAAAACCCAGTCTCACTGTTCCTAACCTCTTTCCTTTATATGAATAACTCTATTTAAAGAAGTGCACTCCTGAAAATGAGGACAATCAAAATATTTTGGCACTGCTGACGAGATGTGAAAAAGTATTTCAGCTGAGTATGATTTGCAGAAAAACCATCATACATTTGTTAATGAACTATTACAATTATTGCAGTCTAGGTTTGCAAGTGAACAACTTACATGCCAAACGTTAAAACGATCTGATATTGCTGCTGGGATATACACAAGATGTTCTGTCTCACAATTTGGTTAAAAAATGCTTGGCAAATTCCTATTGTCTAGCTTCTCCAAAAGATCAATAATATAATAGACTAATGAAAACATATACTCATTTTCATTGAGGTCAAAATGTCCAATCATTTACCTCTGTAAAAGGCAAATAATTGTTCTTTTTTGCAACTCTAACTCTGGAAATTCAGTTAAAAAAATATGGAGGGATCCAAACATTTTAATGAAGATATTTAGAATGCGTATAACAATACAGATATTGATTTCTGGGTTCAGTGAACATCCAGGCTTATTGTCCTTTGAATTAAATATTGACCTTTCTTTTGCAAAAGCTGATATTTACTTCTCAGGAGAATAATTTCTACAGCCCCCCCCCCACCCCAGCAGAAGTCAATATCAACTTATTATTTAACATCAGTTAGTGTTCACCAAAGACAGAATGTGATTACTTGTCTTCACTCTACACTAATGTTGTGCTAGAAATTATGCAGTAAAAATATACAACCCCCCAAAAATACCCTGAAAATTTGAAAAATATATGAACAAGGTCAAGAGCTGACAGATTACTTTCTCTTTCATCTATAGCAGTTCAACCAAAGTTGGATGACTATTCAAAAGTCTCCTTCCTGCACTAAACGGCCCAAAGATTTCTGAACAGTCCAGTAATTTCTGCTTAAGGACTTTTTCCCTTACTGTGTAACTCAGGTACCCAAGAATCTGCGGTTGGAGGAGAGCACTTCTTTCAGAAAGGTATCTAATACTAGCATCAAGACCTCTAGCAAATGATTAACTTACTCCTCAACTTATGACAGTGTAGCTTCTGATGATTTACACTCAGGTCAGGCAGTCTCTATCAGCTTCTTTATGGAAACATGACTGGTGCTTGTTATTAGTCTGATGGAAGAATCAGTTCCCATTTCTCTTCTGTGTCTTTGTTAAAACTAAAACCAAAAAGATCACAGCTTATACTTGGTCAAGAACAGAACAAAAGTACTCCTTTTAGCTACTTAAAATGATCAAAGAAGCTTACACTTTAACAGAGTCTTTGCAGATGGGAGTAGTTTTTTTAGTAGACCTAAAAGCAGTGTTTTTGTATCTGAAATGCTACAGGAATGTTTCTGGAAAGTAAATCTTATTTTTTTGTGTTGGATATTATGCAGCAATATACATTCATCWTAAAATCAACCAAAGGGACAGATTCTAAATCCCATTTAGTAATAAATCTAAACTTACAACCTGGTAATCCTGTGTTTCAACTACTAATAAGGAAAAGAGGCCACTCTTTTACTTTCTAACACTATGCCAATAATACAAACATTATAAGGAAACTGCATTATAGAGGTTTTCTTTCCTGAAATGTGTACTTCGCAGAAAAGATCTCTTCATTGAACAAAATCAAGTGAACAATCTGCAAAGTGTGCTTATGCTGAATGCTCAATAATATATATTTAAAGCAGAGCATCACATAATAGTAAGTCTGAAGGAATGAGTAGCCACTTCAGTTTGTACCCATAAAATTCAGGCCTAACAGCACTGGAAATACAAATTAATCAGGTTAAGTGCTTGAGAAAGCCCTTTCTTATTAGCTGTGATGTGAACAATAGTATTTAACTCTTTCTCCCTGTGCATATTTCTCACAAATAGAATGCAACCATCTTACCATGGATAGAAAATATCATTTTCTCCCTTTCTCTCCTCCCCAGATTAGAAAAAAAATATATGTAAAAAATATTAAAACAGATACTCAAAACAGAAACTTCCTATGATTGGCTTCAAAGCCTGATCTGAATTAAAGTTATTAAGTCTTTTTGGTTGTCTTTTTACCTACTACAGAACAGTGTGAAGACCGAGAGATTATTGAGACATGAATTCTCCCAGATGATACCCAGATAGATTCCTCTAAAGCTTTTTCTTCATAATTTAGATCAGTTTTACACAGTCTTAGTTTTAAATCTACTATGAAAATACTAGCACAAGAATAATCAATTAAAAATTCTTGAGATAAATGGTTTAGTTCCTTTTAGGATAAAGATGCACAGGAATACTGATGAAAAACATGCTAGCAATGATGCTTTCTTTGTTCTCTCCTTTGCTGTCCCAAATCAATTCTTCACTCCACATTCCTGTATTTGGTAAACAAATTGTACAGTACTCTCAGTGTAGACTTCAAGTCACAATTTACAATATCTAGAAAAAAGACAGGGAAAAACGTATTAGTAACTCCATATGCCCAATACATTTGCAGATAAAGTGTCCATTTTCTCTCCCTTTCCTTGCTCAGATGCATATTCATAAAGATTACAATCACAAAGATAGTAAGAAGGAGGAGAAATATAGAGGACAGTTTTTAAACTGACAACTCAACCATAAGCTTTTCAACCACTTTTAGTTAAGGATACAAATGACTGTTAGTATTGAAGCAGAAATGTAACCAAGGTTTAGATGCCTACAGGAGATAAACTGTACCTAGGATTACATATATCTACAAAACTGAATCTTCAGTCGATTGTGGCTGAAAGGTAATGGTTTTGAAAAATCAGCAGGCAGCAACCAGTGAAATTATTCTCATAAGTAAGGATTGCAGGGCATGGCCCATTCTGGGCTATGACTTCCTTTTTTAGGCCTTATTTCAGCAAGATACTTAGAGGCAAGGTTAGGTTTTCTAAAGGATCTGAAGAAGTGCAAGTGCCCCGGAAGATACTTCTGAAAATGCTTTACGTTAGCTGATGTACATGGCTGAATCAGTCCTTAGACACTCAATATCTAAAGTAAAGGATTTATGTGAAACAAAAAGCTAATGAATACCTGCTGTTTCCAAGAGAAGTTGTTGAGAAAGTCAATATTATTTCACAAGAAATCTATAAAACAAACTGACATGAACTATTGCAAGAGYGTATGTTAGTGCTTCAAGGGATATTCACACCATCTCAAATAGGGGCTTTGAATTGCCATCAGAAAGGCTTCATCTCTCTCTCGGCTGTACAGGAACTTAAATCTCTTATTTTGGTCTTTGGAATTGACCACGAAGGTGTGAAGCAGATGGTGTGCAAGTACTCCTAGTATCTTTGGAGCCTGCAAGTAAACCTAGTAAACTGTACAATTACCAAATAGTTTTGCCATTATGTTTATCTACACTGATGTCTTCTCCCAGATCATGCTGGGGTTATACTTTGAAGAACCAATCTAATCAAAACTATGCATGGCATCCCAAGGTATGCAAACTGTGAAGGGCTAAAGGTATTAGTTATATGGCAAGTTGACATCCATGGGCAATGTAAGCCATTATAAAAATGTTTCATTTCCACAGGGAGAAACAATGAAACCTAGATTTTAAGAATGGGACTATGCACAGTCATGAAATGAGCAGGTGGGTTTTGTGGCTCTTGATACATCAGTTCAAAACCACTTGATGATAAAATGAAAACAAAATGCCAAAGCTACAGGAAGGGCATATTGCCCCACAACATCTTGCTATACCCTGCAATACTGTTTGTACACATCTAAGGAAGTTTCCTCTTTCTTGCCAGTAGCAAGTCACACAACTCCCTCATTTCCTAATAGATAAATTTGACAGTTTTTGCAAGGTTACCATAAGATTCCACTATGAAAACAGAATTCCACAGAAAGGGCTAAACTAAAAAGAAGCATACTCCCAAAGAAAGAAATACATGTTCAACAAACATGTATAACATTTTACTGGTTGCAATTTTGAAAAGGAGAAACTTAAGTTTGGCTTTGACGTACATGTTTCAAGAAGTCATCCAAAAAAGCTCAAACTGCAAATGAATTCATTATAGACTCAGTAGATTAATGTTCTGGCCATTTTTAAAATGAAAGGTCACAGAAAGCTTTTTAAAACCTTTTCAAATATATTGCAAATAATCCAAATAAACTGTTGACCTCATAAAAATCATCAGTTTTCATACTCAGTTATTTAACCACATTCTTTTTTGTACTAAATATGTTTTTCATATTCTGAAGCACTTTTCAGTGTTTTTTTCCTCAAGAACCCTCAGAGAAACAGCATAGGAATTTAAAGAGTATTTAGCATACGCATTTAGAGTAAGATCCTTTTCAATACTCTTTTGCTCACTGGAAATTTTAAGTATGGGCATTATGCCCAATGTAACAACACATAAAACAGATGTGTTTTTCCATTCACATTGGGCAGGAAGTTTCATATTAAGCATTTCAATAATTGCACAAGAAATGTCTTATATATGCTGAAATATCCTTATGGCTTGATTTATATTGGAAAAATTAGCTGTCCCCTAGAGCAATAAATACCTGAAAAATTAAATGCCATAAGAATTTTAAACCTCCATGGGGAGTAAGGGATCACAGATACTCTCTGTTTTACTTGGATCCCTAGATTTCACTATTTCCCCCTTCTCTCTTTGACTATTCCAAACATAAAAGTTAGTGATACAGTCACCATTGATGTAGTTAAAACAGGGTTGTGGATAAGAGCTCAAGCCATCAAAAGAAGTGAAAAAGTAGGCTGGGTAGATCCAAATTAAAGACATAGGCAGTGCAGGCTCAATCCTGAGACATGGTCACACCAGGCTTGGGTTTCTTGTTTTTGTTTTGTTTTGTTTTTAAAGTGTGTCTGCTGCTGTTATGATTTGGAGGTTGGGAGGGATGGAAAAGGAACAGAACAGCACAGAACTTGATTCAATGATGTGTGCCTGAATCTCCAGAGAGCCCTTAGGATTAGGAGTAAAACTTTGAGCATTAGCTTATGTTGATAACATATTTCTTACAAGTCCTCAGGGACTGACAATCAAGTCAATATCATGGTAGGAAAGGCCTGTGTGCACGGTAGAAGGTGAATCTGCAATAGGTCTTGAAAACTCATATATATATTAATTATTACGGCAATCAGGGGAAGCCCAGCTATTAATCCTGTTGGGAAGAGTGGAGCAGAAGTGGCAAGTCCAGTTCCTGTATGGTGAGAAGTGATAATTTCTCATGAGATGAACCACAAGAGTGCCCCATACATAACATGGTGAGTCAGGGTCCTATATTCAGTGTTTAGTCAAACAAATCCTACCCCGGCCATTCAAGACAGGAAGCCTTGCAACATTTGAAGAAGCATATCAGCCTTCTAAAACACTGAGCACTTCAAAATGTATCTTGCCTTTCTCTGTTGGATTGCCCTTTAACCTTCATTTTATTCTGCCATAACCCCATGAGATAAGATCTAGATTCACCCCAAAGTTTTAAGGAGATAGAAAAAAAAGTGGAATAGATACCTTCTGGTCTTGGCTTTGGTTTTTCCAACCCACCATCCTGCATTAGTTCAAATGCAAAGGATACATTAAGAACCTAGTAATATAATAAAGGTAGTCATTATTATCAACTATATACAATACAGTCTAAATTGTCAGAACAAGCTGTGTTTAAAGCTACAGACCCAGATACTTGGGAGGAGAAAGTAAACAGGGCTCAATATATAAATGGAAGATCTGGTCCATGGAATCTGGACAAATCATTGTGGATTGTCTTCTTTTTTTGGGGGTGGTGAAGGTGGTTTCAGAAATACAAAATAAATTGAAAAATAACACATGAATTAGTATTTCTCATAGATAAATTATTTAAAAATAAGAATAATCTGCCTCCCCCAAGTTTAAAAATTGGAACATGATCGCTCATGTGGTGCTCTTGTTTTGAACAGGCCTATTATCTGGATAGCAACAGAGGTTAGGGTAATGGTTGATCTTAAAATGATACAGAGTATGTATATGACTTCATGCTTCCAAATAACATGAAACCTTTCAAAGTCAAATTCTTGAATTTTGGGCTCAAAAAATCTTTTTTTTTCCTGTCATCAATTCATGTGTATAATTCCTTATGCACTTACCAAACAGTAAGTCTGGCTCGATGACAGCATCACACAATGGCTGCCAAAATTAGTTAATACTTTCTAGACACCCCATAATTAATATAATTTCCCCTTTATTCTGGGGAAGCATTAACACTGAGATCTTAAAAATGCTTGGAAATGATTACCAGTACAGTCCTCTTTTGATTTTAGCTATTTACACCAAACTTACACAGGAAAGTTTGTATTGTCCCTGTACTGCTGGACGTTTGTTTCTTTATTTGTTTTCAACAGAAAAATGAAATCCAATTACCTTTTGTTCAAAACTATCAGGAGTCAAGAAAAAGCTGTGCAGAGGAACAAAATAGCCTTCAAGGAGACCCATTAGCAGGACTAAGTACACACCATCTGCAAACTGTAAAAAAGACATTTCTCAGTACACTGTCTGAATGAACATCTTGTTGCTTTGCTTAATGCACAAAATATATATTGTCTAATTCAGAAAAGTCAACAAACTACCAATACAAATATTTTAAACTTCAACAAAAAGATCTCAGCTAACCCCACATACCTTTTATTTAGTTAGTACATTGTGTTGTGCCCTCATGAAAACTGACCTCACGCTAAAATACACATGAAGAACAAAGTTCCTGGAAAGACAGGTGGTCAGAGGGTTTCATCTACACCCTTGCTTTCATTTATATCCTGTTTGCTTAGTTGTGGGGAATCAGAACAGCCACCTTTCCAGCCATCAAATAGCATGCATTCCCTGAGGTGAGAAAAGCAGAATGACGGTGCAGTTTCGCAACTGCACTGAAATTCAGTATGTTGAAGGAAATAAGGGGACAAAGAACCATGTTCTCTCAAGTACTCCAAGCCTGTGTGAATCTAATTTTCAGTATATGCAATTACAAATGGAAGATAACTAATTGCTATGATGCATGCTCAGTTCAATCTAAAAAATAGCAACATCCATGGATATTTTGTAAACAGCATCTCACTCTTTTACTATGGCATCAGGTCTGCCAGTGCACTGAGAAATCCTCACAATCCAACTCTGTTTATCTATTTCTTTAGGTTATCTGAAGCAACTCATCATCCCCCTGAAGTAGTTCATTTTCTCTCTACCGATGGAAATACAATCAATCTCTCATCTTAGCGAATGCTGTTTTGGATGAATGATTAAGGGGTTTCTAGGCACATCTGAATATGTTTTTTCCAAAAGTAAACAATACAATAAGCAGGCAGAGTGAATACCTTTCTGAAAGACCCTGCACATTCCTTCCATCTAAATCTTAATTGTACCTTTGAAAAATCTCTTTATATTGGATGGATAGCTATTCAAATAAACCAAAGGTTCTTAATAATATGAATAAAGACATAAAATAAAGCCTGTCTTGAAGACACCTGGGGTTTTTTTTTTTTTTGATAGGGCCGATACCATCCTTCCTGTCTGATCTTGTAATTTTCTTACGATAACTGCTGCATTTGTTCACATGGGGATGTATTAATACAGCAGGGTGTAAGTTATTTCTTTTAGCTCCTTTCCAGCCAATTTAGCAACTGAGAACAAGAAAGAAGACCATATACCAAATTATTTTTGTGGTGAAATCAAGCCTGCAGCCCAGCTGTACAGCTACCTATACACTTGAGTAGCTTTAGTCTCATGAACATATCTCACTGAATAGTCATTGTAATCCCATGAGATTACTTGCTTCTGTAAAGGTAGGCAGGAAACAACTGCTCAACTTGAAGTTGGACCAAACCAAGTGCACAGAGTTCTTTCCCGACCAAAACTGGCACAAGTTCTTCTTACAGCACTTAGCAGCATAAAGAAGTAGCATCTGTTAATTATGCTAATGGAAGTACAAAACTGTTTTAGAGTAATGCAGCTGTCCTTATGATTTCTCTGCTTAATAGGTGAGGTTTTCTTCTTGTGAACTTACTCAGAATTAAAGGATTTCCAGTTGAAATAACAACTTAGAACCCAATCAGCAGTAATTCAATGAAATTTCTGGATAAAGGTGGGGGCATAGCGTGTAACACAGTGCAACTATCCCTCCCCTTTAACAAAGGCTATAAAATCCTACCTGGGTCTCCAGTTCAGTGACCTCCAAATTCAATTTATTGAGATGCTTGTTCACAAATGTGATGAGAGTCTGAAACATGAGAACAAGTTAGTCAGGGCCTACTTAGTAGGGTAGCAGTTCCATGGAGTACAAACTCCAGTCAGAAGAGAACCTGCACAAGCAAAGAGGCTGCAGTACAATTTTGAAAAACTGAAATGTGATATTAAAAAAATCAATTTTTTCAAGAATGAAGAGCAGAAATGTAATAAACATGATGCAAATAAATAAAAAACATATTGTTAAAAAATAATTCTTCAAAAAAGCTTGTAGCAGACTGTAGAGAACTAGGTAATTGGACTCCACTCAAATCTGACAGCAGCCAAAATGCTCAAGGTCAGACCCCTGGCAGTTGTAAACTGGATACCTCTTTGGAATCAGTAAACTAAATCTACCAGTTGAGTTCTATTCAGCATACATTATATGAGAACTTCTTTATGATGGAAACTTTGACAACTACATCTTGTTCTGTGTTCCAAAGTTAAGTTCATGCTGCTAAACATAGTAAAAAGTAACATTATAATCATGGATAAGGTATTTTCATTTTCAGCCTAAAGCATAATTGTATTTAACGTATGCAAACCATGTCAACATATATTCTACATACACTACATATATATATACACACACACGTAAATATGCACACACAAAGCATGCACATGTGCATGGACATGCACACATTACATATTTTAGAAATAAAAAGCTTCTAACCTTTTTCACAACGTTGAGCTTGTCTGGAGCATGGTCAAATAAAGTGTCAAATGCATCTCGTTCTGAAAAACATTTAGAGATGTTAATATACTGAGCAGCAGTTGTCTGACTGCATAATAAACACTTATTAAAGAGCACAATTGTTGAAGACAGAGTCAGCAAAAGGTTTCAATATACTCTTTGTATTCCAAGTACTATATATTTTGCACATTTCTCTCTTGCTATAAGCTGTTATTAACTTATTCTCTATTATTTGCAGAAAGCATCATTTTCCAGTAGGATTTGGAATACCTAATAACCCTGTTTCTCAAAAATTAACAAAGAAAAGTATCTTTATACATAAAACCTTGCACAGCCAGATACAGGGAGCTAAGAAACCAAATAATTTTCTGCAGAAGACCATGAGTTTACTTCTAGAGTCACAACATCTGGAGAGGAAATTTTTCCCTGTGGGCCACAGTATGCATGTAATGATGAGCTGACTGCATTTGTGGTTAGCTATACTGTATTATTAACCACCTCAAGCAAGCTTTTGATTTCACAACTGCAATATGATCTTTGGGTAGATGGTTTGGGGCCATTTCGATATGCACTTTAGGACATATCAGCAGGACAGCTGGTCAGGCGACCTAGGGTAGGACCGCTACAGTAGTACTATGTCCATCTTCTAGAGAGGAAAAAAAAAAAAGAGCGAGCAAGCCTGAATCTTTTCTGTGCAATTTCCATTTGGACAGTCTCCTGAGTGATACAGAATGACTCCACAAAAAGCTACATTCATATTCGTCAAAAAAAAATACTAGAATAGATCCAAAGGCATCTGTAGAAGATAGACATTACACAAAGCAAGACTCTGCTCAGGGACGGCAGGGGAAAAGGTGTCATGCATGCAGTCTTTTAAATTAGCTGTAAGACAGCTATTGCAATGAAATAATTAGCAAATGCTAAATTCTTGGTGGGATTCTGCCTAAGTTCCTCAGACAAATGTTTTCTGTTGGCCAGGCATTTAGCCAGGCTCAGTACTAGCCAATAAGAAGTACTAGGCATGGGAACTTGTACTGAATTTAGATCTGCTGAATAATGATCCAAACTCAATATGGTGTAAGCAGGTAATGTATGCAAGAATGGCAACAAGTTCACCAGCTGGTTTATCATAAGATCATTTTGTATTATGTTGGGAACTTGTGACCATTAATACTATTACAGTAATGTTCTAGAGGTTAAACCACAAAGCAAGCGCCTGTAAATTAAATCGTGCTGAAAAGCACTAAAATATGTTTTAGAGATGGCAAGACTGGTTTTGATGCTTTTTCCTTTTGTTAACCACCACAAGAGTCTGCAGTGTATATATATGTGTATATATATATGTGTGTGTGTGTGTGTGTGTATTTTTATATATTTATATATACATATACATATATATAAAAAATATATAAATACACACACACACACGCACACACACTGTATTTATGTATATGCCAGGGCAAACAGAAATCATCTGCTTCCTTGCAGTTTGATCAAAGTGTCTACCTGTACCAGAACTAATGTATACTTTGGCTGCCTGAAGAAAAAGATAATAATCAAATGAACTTACCATGCCTTCCTGATAATGCCCTACAAAAAAAAAGCAAAACATAGTTATATATAATTCACTTACATACATTGTGCTGCTAAAGAAAACAGCACATGTGGCCATATCTTTGGCTTGGTGAAAACTGGACTAGATCCATGGAATTAAGAGAACATTCATCAAGTTGCTCTAACTGAGAATCTGAATTGGTCTCGAGTCAGTCAGCATAATATCTCTTGGCTTCACTAAAGTCTCATGGTGAGATCAGATCTCAGATTTCCTACTACTGAACCAAATCAACACACCTTGCCTACGTGAAGAAGGCTTTTTCATGTTTATTTTATAACAACTTTTTTCTTTTCATTAAAGATGCTGTTACCACATCAACTGCAACACAATTCCACCCAAAACAATGCTTGGACTAGGTTCTGAAGAACTGCAGTGTTTTGCTCTGCTTGATACCTCATATAAATATTAAATCCGTAAAGATTAATAAGAAGTCAATCATCTGGACTCTCTCCATTCTATTAAAAACTAGGATATTCCACTATTGCTTTCTGTTGGCTTTGAGTAACTTTTCCTCTATAGATTGTCCAGTGAGATGGTATGTACAGGGCTTACTACTGTCACTTTACATCTCCAAAGTCCAAATGGCTAACAAAATATTAATTGTGTTATATTCCTTTCTGAAATAATCTAGTTGTTCGTTATCAAATAAATATCAACATAAAAGAATAAGACACATCTTTCTGGTTTGTTTGAAGGACTTTTGAATACAATACTGTGTTTATGTTATTTGAAATGTCGCAAAATAAATTTCTTTCCATATAGAAATTTTGTATGTCTTTACTGCCTTCTCATTTATCCCGGTCTCTTGCTTTTAGTTCCCCAGCTCTGCACTTCCCCACCCTTTTTTATTTTTAGAAGCATGTTTGCAGCTCTTGCAAAGGCTAAAATATAATAATCACTGGCTGATGCATCATCTTCCCTGGAACCCCAATACCAAAATCTAAATATCAGCAAATGGTTGAATTTCTGAGACACATCTGTGTTCAATTACTGAACTGCTGGCAAGAGTGGTGTTGACATACTCAGTGTTACCAGTTATTTCCTCTTGGATTTGTCGAGACTGGAGGATTCCTTCTCGTTTCTGGAAAAAATAAAAAGTGACATTTTTCTCAGTAAAGTTTAATGCTTTGAGTACTGTAAAATTTATTTGTGATCTACACGTCATCTGATAAGAAACTTGCAAAATAAGAACTTTTTTTTTCAAACTTACTGCAATATATTATTTCACCTTGCAAATATTTCAGAAAACTCTATTGTACAATAAGAAACTTGAAACTCCACCTGTACAAGGAAGTATTTCTTTCCATTGTTCTTAACTGACTTTTCTTTCAAAGGCCCCAATTCAGCAAGACATCTGAAACACCTAAGCACATATGTAAGTATTTTAGTAGAGGTATGTCTTGGTGAGTTGAACTAAGCCTTGTATTTCAATGAACAGCAAGGCAGATGGTGCCAAGGCTTCATCTTTGGCAAATTCTCCCTCCCCCCACCCCTAGCTATCTGTTCTTTCTGCCCTGTTCATGCACTTTCTTTTCTGCCTCAGCAATTTCCTTTTTTGACTTCTCTCCACATAAAGGGCTAAATTGGTTGTGAAGGAAAACCAAAATGGAAGATAATCCATTCACAGCCTGATCCAGACCCCAGCCATGTTGGTGGTAATATATCCACTGACACCAATGCCCTTTTGATACCAGAAGCCTCTTGTATGTGAAGGTTAGTGGCCTGTGCCTAGAAGCAGTACACAAAATAGCAGAAGCCAACTCGAATGGTCACCATTTGAGTCAGCTGGAAAATGAAGGAGTTGAAGCATTTGACATTGCTTCCAGCGTGCTGATCACAGTCATCTGCTGGTGGTGTACCTACTGCACATATGTTTTGCCTCTGTGTGTGTTCTCTCTGTTAATTCTGCTCACTGGAATTAGTCAAATTTTGCAATACAAAGAGAATAGTCAGGCAAATGCTGACGACTGCATGTAAAGTCTAGACATTAGGCAATTATTCAAGATTCTTCACTCCTTGTCATACAAGAAAATGAGAAAAATAAATTTATGCTGGTCCTAGACTTGCCTTCTACATGGAAAAGAGAAAAAGAAAATAACCTTTTGGAAAAGTCCTTAATGCAAACAACTTTTTCTATAAAAAGGGAGGTAAGAGACCAGATGGCTCCTTCTCCAGCAATGAGGCACATGAACTGGGGCTGTTGTATTTTCCTGCCTTCGTGAAGATAACACGTCCCTCCAGCAGAGGCAGTCCTGGGTTTAGAGGTGCATGATGGGCTGACAATTTGGCCTGGCTCAATCTATTACTTCTATACTACATCAATAAAATATATGAGGATCAAACTTACTTTCTATAGGAAAGCCATATGGCACCTTTGGGTCACTCACTCCAGACTGGCACTGGAGTTATCCAAACTGTCCTTTCAGCTAAATGATAATCTGGGGGGTTTTCCCTCTACATTTGTTAAAAGCCTGTTACTAAATAACTTGCATATTGTTAAATATGCATTCAGGGAGGAGCTTTAAACACTATGAAGACAGAGTGGAATCCAGAGTTACATACTAAAAGAGGGAGCGGCTGTTTCAGCAGAGTGGCTGCTGACACCTTTTCCCTCACACACCTTTAAAGTTTAACGAAAAACTGCATCATTTAGGGCTATCTTCATCTCCACCTTCTGCAGACAACAACAAGCATTTGCTCTCAGAGTTACGATCTAGTTCATGCTAACTCAAGTTAAAATTACTTTTTTTTTCCCTTTGCTCCAGGGTGAAAGGAAACTTTTATTGACTCCTGATGATGAGTCTGATGTGCTGATGATGCACTGTGCAGAAAAAGCCCTGTCCCTCTACTTTTCTAGAGGGGATTAGCACCATAGCAGTGGCAACTGTTCTTCTCAGTGCAACAATCTGCTGATATGGGAGAAGAAAAAGGTTTCTAATACTCCGCCTTCCCTCTGCAAACAAGGAATGTGGCCTAAAACATTCTCTAGTATTGTTAAAGAGCAAACATTTTACTTCTTGATAATCCGGTATTAATATCAATGGGAATTCTGCACGTCAATCCTACTGTCATTGACAGAAAAAGACAAAACATCAAGCCCTAGTTTTATGCTTGGCATCTGATCACCACCATTAATGGAATTTCCACATTGCCCAAATAGCACATTCATCCACTGGACACTTATTTGATCAGCATGTATCAAGAGTGACTTTCCTATGCTTCTGATTTGTAACAAGAATGGTGAAAAAGTCCCAACGACAACCACCAGAGAATGGACGTCAGAAAYACTAGTCTAAACACCCTTTCTGCTGCTTCCTATACATCCTTTGCACTTTAAAAACACTGTCTCAAAACTGACCCCAACACTGATGTCACTTGTTTTAATGTCACTTGAAGCTTGTTTTAAATTAGACACAATATTCCCCCAAATCCAAAGAAATGCTACTGAGGAGTGAAAGACTGTCCAGAGATGTTCCTTAGAGATAACAAGTGGCTATAAGTGAAATAACAAATGATAAAAATAAGCACCTAGTGTCTTAAGTTCACTGAGAAATGAGGCATGAAACAACAGATTTTCTTTTAAAAAGAAAGCCTGGATACTCATTCCAGTGTCCACAGAAGACTGTATTTGGGTAGGCTCGCCACTATTCCCCCTGTAGCTGAGAGAGTCCATTAAAGGCAATGCAAGGTCTTCCTAATCACTTCTCGTTTTCATTTGGTGACTGCCCCTAGCACAAAATGATACACCTGAAAGCTGGGTAATACGTGTGGAAATGGGAAGCGCATTGGCAGTTTTCTGCAACAGGCGGCCAGCTGTTTAAGTTTCCACACAAAGTCCCACTCATAAAAAAATCCCTCCCACTGATTGAATAGGTATGTATTGTTGCGATCCATTTAGTCTGGTGAACCATGTTTTATAATTGCCCACCAAGATGAAAAGCAGAAGCATTCAGGAAGTCCAAAGAACAAATACATTTGTCACAGACTCAAAAAAAATCTCCTGGGAACCTGGAGGCAACGCTATTCAAAACTATTTCAGACCTTCCCAGAACTTCCAGAGAGACAGTGTGCCCAGTGCTCTCAGATAAAGCTTGGGAGGTATACCTTTTTTCTGCTCCCATTAATTTCCTAGCCTTCCTTTACAGTAGTTAGTGCACTTAAGAAATGCTGTTCCAGTGCTCAAAATATGCTAAAGCCATTTTGGCTGCTCTGCAAATGCACAAGAATTATTATGCGCTCTCACCCCCAGTTCTAGCACACAAGCAAATTATTATTTAAGCATTTGTGTATGGTACAAAAAATAAAAAAAAAAAAACAAGAGGCAAAATGATGGCAAGATCCAGCTCTCCATAAAAGTTCTCATTGGTTTCAGTAGAAATGATCAAATAGAGCCCAGGCTCTGTTCAAAGTTTTTTATTCTGTCAGTATAGAAGGAAAGCAAAGTAATATAACAAAATAACCACAAAAGGTCCAAGTATCACAATTTTTCCCAAATCAGCTTATAACCCAGACTTCATATGACTCTCATGGTTAACTGCTTTTGTACAAAACAGCCAAAAGAAACATAAGCTTTCATAAGAACCATGTTGGTTACCTGTTGGGCATGAAATACGTTTCAGAAATATCTTTGTTTCTGTTTCAATAAACTATATCCAGCCAACATGGCAACCCTCACATTTTATGTGTTTCTAAATCTGACAAAATTATGAAATGCATTAAGGTAGTCTTCCTGTACTTTGCTCTTTGATTTCTCTCCCTCTACTATGCACTCTATCTTTATCAAATCATATACAGGAGAATTTAAAACCAGATACCACATAGTCTATTGAACTTCCCTAGGCAAGATCTTATTTTACAGACTATATCAGGCAGGGTTTGGAACATCAGACTTGCAAGCTTAAAAAGTAAATTAGGCTTTTGGTCCTGCTGATTGTTGATTAAAACTTTCATTGAGTTCAAAGAGTACGTGATGAATAATATAGAACCAGTCCCACAGGATATGAAAGACAGATTAAAAAAAAAAACCACTCTTTAAAATAAAAATTTTCTCAGACACAATTACAATAAGAATACTGTCCCCCAACCTCAGTTAATGGGAATCAGCATAGCCTTGGAGTTCCAATGATTGGCTTTCATCAAGGATCTGGGTCTGCAGGGCGAAATCTTCTGCAACATAACTTAGATTTTATTCTGGTGCAACTGCTTTCTCTGCAATACACTGGCGCCTGAGCTACAGCTGTGTAGCTAAGAGGCAAACAGTGAGCCAGATTCTCCCACTACTTATTGTTTTTAAATTAGTTTATCTTTACTGATTTCAGTGGATTTGCTGTTGAACTACATTAGCCTATTAAACAAGAAGAGAATTATGTCCATTGATTTCAATGGGAATTTTGTCTGGACATAGGGAGAGACAGCAGAATGCAAGATGTGATTTTTTTTTTTTTTTTTTAATGTACGCATTCTTCTTTTTGTTTAGCTTCTTTTCCCAAAGATGCCCTGACTGCTGTACTCTTGACTTCTTAGGCTGATTTTGGTAGAACTTGGAGAAAAACAAGTGTGATTAATATATTTACAATATCCAAAAGAAACTGCTTGGAAATTATTTTCATCTGAAGCCTTAGACAAATTAAGTGCAGATTTGCTGGGGTTCTCTTTCGTCCTATGTGGACAAACCCACCAAGCGGAATTTGAGAGTAAATGAATTGAATATCAGGCTTCAGCAATACATCTAGGAGACAGAGATTCTCCTTCAAATTTTTCCCACAGCAAATTACCTAATTCCAAAACTTGTCTGATGCGAACGCTGGAAAGCAGTGGTTAGTTTCTGAGTTCTGTCCCACAGATTTTCAATCATGTACAACCTGAGTAATAGCTCTTAGCACCAGACACTTCAGGGCTACTTTGGTTAAAAGACAAAAGTGGACAAGAAAATAAAGAGTTGCAGTGTGAAAAATAACGGTAGAGTTAGTTACAGTGTGAAAAATGAAGGCAGAGTTAGCTGGAGAGAAAGAAAACCAAATTAAATGGGAAGAGGACAAACAAGATAAAGCAAACACAAATCCAACTGAAAGAAAAACGACAAACAGAATAACATGAAGAGTTTGAATGGATGAGACTCTAATAAGGAGACTGACTGGCAAAAAAATGTAGTTGATGCATTTTTTGCATGCTTATGAGAAAGCCAACACTGTAATCAGACTAAATTAGCATGCATAAGGCTGAAAAAGAACATTTAGTCACCTAACATGAATCTGAATGTAATAAACAGTGACAATTCATCACTCAGGGCCAAGGATAATTTGAATCTCCACACAAGTGAGAAGACCGTCAAAAATAGAAAAAATAATAATTCTAGAGATCATACTGGCTGATAAATAAATACATTCCAACAATAACAATGCTTCATATATTTTTAATGTCAGAGTCTGGCCACTTCTCTATCAAAAAAAGATATTCTGAGCCACAGCTTAAACTAGGAAAGCACTTCTGCCTTTTTCTAGTTGAAGCATTTCAGCAGACAAGACATAAAYGTGTGTTTCTTGTCAGCCAAAAAGATACACATGCATGCATGAGCAAACACAAACTCTGCCAGGAGCTGCTTAACACCTCTCTTACCTGCACAACAACCACCTGAATGGACACATGATCTGGGAGTCTGATTGGAGCTCGAAAATACTGTGATAATGCAACCAGAAGATGAAGTATTGCTACAAGGCTTTTAGCATGAACAGCTGAAACAGATGATTAAAAGCACAAGTTACAAATTGCAAAATAACTAGGGCAAATATTTTTGCTTTTCAGGATGCAGGGGGTTATAGGACTCTCATCCTCTTGCTGCCTGGAGCCAGAGGGCATTTTTAAGGCACCTCTCCTTTATGCGTCTCCTCCGGCTCAGCGGGTCATGTGGATGCAGTTCACTGAGTAGTATGTGTCAGTACCACAGTGGTAGCTTTTGCAACATGTCTGGATGCCTTAGGTTTGTGTAGAGGGAAATCTAAACCTAATCCAAAAGCCAAATTTCACGAACGGCAGCTTAAAGTGCTGTCTATGCAGTCTCCTTGCTGTTCCTTTATTCCCTTTATTTCAGTAAGGATTTATGGACTATCAGAAAGATATTTTCATATTCATAACATGCACTTATTCGTTTTTAAGTGTCACAATGTCTGCACAATGATAAACGAGCCTATTTTGGCAGAAGCCTTAAGCAATAACTTACTAAACTCAATGACTCAAACATTCCTCATGAAGTTGTTATAGTTCTTGTTATTGAAGCTTTTTCACAGCAGGTTTCATATGGGTAGTTAACACTAACACGACTTACAAGATATCAAAAGCCATTCTGTGGGAAATCTTTAATCAAGTATCAAACCACTGGCATAAAAGTGAATCTTATTTCTGATTTTTAGTACTTCCTTTCTTTTCTTCCCCCCCCTTTTTTTAAATTTTCTTTATTTATAGACCTTCCAAAAGAAGTTTTCTGAAAAAATGTTTGATAGGTACAGTATGGTTCACTTATGCTTTTTGTACACAAAGTAACCAATAACTACTACTTTACTTCACTCGTAAAGCAGCAAGATTCACTAATATAACCTTTTTCTTCATTTTCCAGTCCAAGTCTCAACTATGCAGTGGAGATTTCTCCACCTACCCATACCCATAAAATGCGGCATTGCTTGCAAATTTTGCTGGGTCAGGGATGAGGTGCTTCAGCAGAACACTACAAAGATGTCTGTCTGCCTAGCATCAGTGTGTGCTACAGCTGGCTCCAGCTGCTGCTCTTTCTTTAGCTTTAGCTAAATTTTAGCTCTCAAACACATGTAAAACATTAAACTAAAACTAGAAGTTAAATTGTCAGGCCCCTCCAAACACCCTACATCCAGCTGCACAACAGAGAATGGAAAAAAAAAATGGGGGGAGATTGGAGAGAGAAGGGGACAGAAAACTCAGTGGGACCACATGAAGGGGAAAGTCAGCCATGCCTAAAGTTCACTCTTCCTCCCTGGAGCTATTTCTCTCCCTGTCACAGATTTGTTGTGAACAGAACATCTGATACAAAACAGCCCAGGTCAAGACAGGTAGAGTAGATGGAGAATAACTGTTATATTCTGTTCAAAGTATTCACCAGTGTCAAATGATTCTGAAGCAGACTGAAGAGGCTTATTTTCTAAAAGGGTTGACAACCTACTTCCCACAACACATTTCCACTAAGATAACTCCTGCTGTGCTACTGATGGCCTTTCTATGTAGATATTGCTATGTTCATTGTTAATACAGTAAAACAGGAAGGGTGAAGTCCTGACCTTGATGAGAATTTTTTAATCAAATTAGTGGTTCAGATTTCATCCTAAACAATCAGAAATATCATTCATACGTATGCTGCACATCTTATACAAAAGAGGAGTCTCTGGACCTTTCCTTCAGCCCACCTACTACATTTATGCAACTACTTGCTCCCTTCAGCAAACCAATTAAGCAACAGAAAACTTAATCTGGTATTCACTCAGATTTAAGAACAGAAATACTGTATTTTGATAGCCCCTGAAAAGGCAGCGGTTTATTCACATTGGAGGTCGAGCAGCAGTAGAGAACGTAGACTGCATTGCATCCGTTCTCCTGTTCTTCTTACCTCCCTCTACCATAGAGCAGTTCCTACCAYAAATACCAGGTTTCAGTCTCCCCTTAGCATCAGATATTTAAGAATTCCAGGTAGTACCTATAAGCTCTTGGCTGTCAACAAATGAGAACAGCGTAGAAAACATGCGACTTACAGTCAACATTCCACCTGATGCTTCTTGGAGGGAGTTTAAGGGTTTCATTGATCTTTTCAAGAACTGTCTGTAGCTTCTGTTTCTGAGCAATTTCAGACTGAGTAACTTCAGCAACATTCAGCTTCTCACTTTCAAGTTTCTCTGTGTGATAACAGAAGAAAAAAAGCAGCCAGTTGACTCCATGAGAAACACGAATTCCATGCACCCAGACATATATTCAGGAGATATTAGACATTCTAGTTTTAAAATTATCTGGTCTCTCAGCCTTTCCTTCCAGAGTCACTTTCCCCTGCACTTCTGAACTCCTAAAGATACAGTCCACATTTTCCCTTTATTTCCCCATTGTCAGGGGAAAGGCAAAGTATTAATGAAAGCCACACTACTGGCTAATAAAGATCTATTGCAACTCCCTTTAGGGAACATCAAACTAGAAGGTAAGGCCCATTACTTCTACTACTACTGGATAAAGTGTATTCTCTATGTTAGTGGCCTGTACAGCAGACTATCAAACCTGAAAGAGACTTTAAGATTTGTTTCACCAGTTCCACTCTTACTGCTTCTCCCTCAGTCTCCAGAGATTTACAGACTTGGCCCACCTGTGATAAAAGTGAAGTGATACCACATTTATATAGGTGAAAGATGCACCCAATAAATGCAAACAAATATTTTTGGAGGTTTGAAAGCAACCAAAACCTTGGACAAATTTTTTCTATGAAACAATAGCCCTTGTCTGCACTCAAAATTTGCAATTTTATGAACTGGTTTATTAATAATGGATACAGATTGCTGGGCTTATATAAATACGGTTTAGCTTGTTTTAAACAGATTTAAGCAAAATCAGTAAAAGTCTGGTGTGAACTGTGTCTACACAGTATACTCTAATGGTTTAAACATATCAATCAAAAGGAAATGACTTTGTTAAACTACTGACAGTGTGAGCATGAACAAGGTTTCAATTAACTGAAGATAGATTAAGATGTGCAAAATGGAAATGGGTAACCCACCTGAACATGAAAAAAAGTAAAAGTGATGTTTGTCCTAACTCAAGAGTACCAGTACTCTGCTCCATGGATTTAACAGAGATGTGAGTCAAAAGATAAACAAGCTCCATGATTATTACCAAGAAAGCCAATGGTTGCTAATGTTTTTGTGTAACTGTCAGGAACCTCACAACCATTAATAGTAAGTGAAGAAAATTTAGCAATAGAGCCTCCCTGATAACAACACAAAATAAAACACTTTGTCTCCTATGAATTTACTTCTACAAAAGAATATATTATTAAGCTTTGTAAGAGTTGATCTTGTTCTCAAAGTCAACTGAATATCTTCCCAAACATAGTGAGGCTGAGTTACTAGCATATGAATGCTGCCTAAGAGGCTGCTGCCTCTGAGGGTTTCTTGTACCTGCACAGAGATCAGCCTGTGCATGGTCTCACAACAAGACAGAAGTCTTTAGTTAGCATAATTCCCTGATCCACAGGGAATTAAGGGTAAAGATTCCACTGAAATCTGTTATTACTGGATCAGTATACTCAAGAGTCAAGCTGTTATCTAATGTGCATTTTTTTCAGTTTTGTGTGAAGTCATTGGAGGTCTGCCCATGAGAATCAAATTGCTCTGTCTGGGCCATATCCATTTTATCACAATATATTCAACAGTTTAGCCGTTCATAGAGGGAAACACTCTATATAGCCTTTATTGGAAGCGCTCACATGATGTTTCAAGATTTGTTTAAGACACTGAAAAGAAATTTACTGGAAACTTTATGAGCTGTAATAACTAAGAAAGTGGCTTCCAAGCCAACAGTTAAAAATCACATGCCAGCTCTGCATTAACAGTCTCTTTTCTCTATTTGTTTCTCAGCTGAAGCTCAGTTTGCAGTCCACTGGGCATCATTACCTCAGTAATGTTAAGGGCCAGACATCAAATCAGAAAAATTCCAACTTTCCAGAGGAACTTCAAGATGTGAATAAACTAGTATGGAACCAGCACAGATTAAAAACATCCACCATTGTACTTAAAATACCCTTACTTTCAAACTTACTTTCCACTTGTAACATAGTTACGTTTGTACAGCACATATGCAGATAATAAATTTAATTGGAGTGGATACTGCTGCCAAGACAAGAACCCTCCCTCTCTAGCACCCCAGGTAGGCTTTATGCTGTTCTCATCAACTACAGAGCACCACACATTGCACTGTAGTTATAAAGACTGTGCTTCCTCTACGCTGCAGCATACAGCCTATTGCTCAAGAGTCTCATAATACAATGCTATTTTTACATCACTTAGGAGTCTTGGTATCATCTTACACTTACGCCACTAAGTAGGAACAAGTGATCCACTTACTGACAAAGTGCCCCAACAGCATGCATATATATTTTTTCTTACCAAATAATTTCTGCAATACTTGTCCATCATACAGGTCTTCAGCCAAGTCTTTCACAATAATCCTCTCTCCTACCAACACATCATTAATCCAGTCAATTAATACCTATATGGGAAACACAAGTTTGGCAGGATTATATACTGTTCATTTGCAATTTAAAACATCATTTTGTACAACGATGAAAATACTCAGCAAAAATAATATCAAAGCTGCAATGGTTCAAAACACAATCAGTCTGAAATGCCATCAGACGAAATTAGGAAGGACTTAGGTTTACAAGGAGGTAAGAAATACATGCTGATTGCACTCAGACACCACTTTGACTCTTCCAAGGTAGCTGAGTGAATGTAACACAAAGTCTAGACGAATACAGCACTGAGGCAGTGCTTTCTTAAGTGAAACTTGTCCTTTTATTTCAGTAGTATATTAATATTTTATTGGGAGGCAAAATGTGCTGAGGTCATTTCTAATGAAGCTTCTTGCAAAGTCCCAAAACCAAGAATCAAAAAGAGTAAGAGGGAAATCAGTGTAAATTTAGACCGGGAACAGGATGGGACTAAAAACCAGGACTCAGTATTTTAATCCAAATCATTAGTCTCTATGTGCTTTATCTAAAGATACTGCAAAAAATGATGTGCCCATTTCACTGGGATGTATGCACCATGGGGTTTCATTTAATTAATGTCTAAGTGCTTTGAAGTGTTCAAATGAAAGAGTCAGGGACGACATTAAAAATAGTTTCACTTTCTTGAAAGTGTTTACATGCTTCTCATTACCTTCATTAGTTCTTGTAATTTTGGGTCACTTCTGGAATTTGGATCAACCATTGTTCGGACTTCATTTTCCTCTGGAAGGTTTAAAAGACAGATATTAGAAACTATTAGAGGCATAACACTTTATTTTACATCAAGCTTTTACATTAAGATGTAAAATTGTTATGAATTACCTAGCATAGTGTCCTCAGGGTCTAGTTCGAATGGAATTGGACTGAGAGGTAAGTTAATAGCATTTATTCCTTCTTCCTGTAATTCAGATACTAGGAAATAAAAAAGAGCTTGGTCAAATTTCAATTCAATTTTACTTACTATTTCACTCTTGCTAAAAATAGCATTAATTGTATTAATTTCTTTATAGGAACATGACTGTTAGATAAGCCACTGAGCATAATTACAGCAATAAAATATAGCTAACAAAAATGGGAGGCCCAGTCAAACAAATCTTTACTTGTACATGTAGCTTTTGCATGGGTAATGGTACTGAAATCAATACAATTTCCTCCAAGCTTTTTCAGGATAAGGCCCATTATTTCTCAAATTTTAAAATGCTCACTCACATTTTAATGGTCTTGACATTTAAAAACTGAATCATTTTAGCTGAAGGAAACAATTACTCCTCTCAGCTATGTCACCCAGGCTCTGAAGGTGCTTCAAGTTTGGCTACTTAAGATGACCTGGGTCTATCTGTACATCTGCATAGGAGCTGCCAGACTGACAATTTAAGATTGAAGGTGAAGCCACAGCACCCTGTGCTCCAGGATGCTGCTCCCTCCATTATTAAAATCATTGTTGGTTTTATTATCCTCTTGATTTTTTGTCAGAGACCAGTTGGAACAGACTGTGGGTTGCTTCCAGTGGGTGCCCTTGAGTTTTCCTTGGCAGAAACCATGGCAGCAGGACACAGATAATGAATCCTCAAAAGTACTGCCTCTGTGTGGAGTCCAAACACCTGCCGGGAGAGAACCTGGACATGGGAGCAGGGAAGTAATCCAAAATCCCATCGTTTGGACATGCCCACAATTGTCAGGAAATATGGCTAAGAACTCACCTGAAGTCCCCTCATGCTACAAAAAGCAACATCTTTGTGATGCATGCTCTAGGGGCAGTAGGAACAGAGAGATCCAGAGAAGAAGCATAAAATTAATCCTGCCACTGTTCTGTACTGTACAGGTTCTCTGCCTGCTACGGTTTAGAGCAACTTCATTCACGCCTCCAGGTGACCCCAATTTTAACAGGTTGCAAAGACAAAACAATGCCTGCACTGCCCAAACAGATCTCTGTAACAGAAGAGAATAAACACAAACAAGCCAATACACTAACCCTATAGTTATGGACACTACTCAGCACTGTGCAGGGCGGGTACCTGCTTCGGTGATCAGCCAGATTTGTAGCTGCTTTGTAACCAAGGAGTCAGTATAAATCTGATTTACAGAACCAGGAAAGAGGCTCACTGTCTTTTGAATGACAAACAATGTTGTTTTGACCACTCATTTTCCAGTGTACAGACTTTCAAAAGAACTGGTCATTAAAACACCTGTTATTTAAACTTAAATAACTTAATGAACTGAAATCCATGGTTTACCGGTACATGCAGATTCACCAGCTAACATTTCAGATTCACTACCTGAAACTGACCAACCTTCCTCAGTTTAATTTGAAAATGACTCAAAAAAAATTAGGTTCAGAGAAAACAAAAAAGTAGAAAGTGACAGCAGAGATCCTGTGTTTTGTTCCTAGCCCTATGACTGCCTTGTAATTTAGCTTTTAGAAAACTGTTTTATCTCTCTGTCTTAACCTCTTGTGTGCAATAAAAATAGCTCAGTTTCACATGGATGCTGTGACAATTAGTTAGTTGGTGTGGTAACAGTACTTAAAACTTTCCAGATATTTTCTATGCTTTGTGAAATGCTCTGCCAGATGAAATGCCTATGCACATTTTAAGAGTCTGTGTAGCAGTACTCATGAATCTATGCAAGATTCATAGCAATAATGGCTGTTAGAATGCTTATTGCTTTTAATAGTGCAAAAACAACTTTGAAAAGTCCACTACCTTCCATACTAACTTCACTCCATACACTCATCCTGCTTATGTATCTGTAAAATACAAATACTGAGCAGCTCTAAAGAGCAATAAAATAACGTTGACAATAATAGTTCCCTGGATTGCTGTATATCCTCTAAAACTGAAGGCTGAAAGCAATGGACCAAATTAATCCCTCATGTAACTCCATCAAGTTCTGAGGAGTTATAGCAAGCACAAATTTGGTCTAGCATGCACAATCTCAGGCACTGTTTACACTTAATGGCAATTTTTTGAACTGCTAGCACTCCCTGGAGAAAATCATTGTTGGTTTTATTATCCTCTTTGATATTTTTTTTGTTTTGGTTCAAAATTGTTATGGACATGAAAAAAATCAGCGGACAGAAAACTTCCTTGTGGAGGTCTTTCTGTTCTGAAACGTTTAGTTCATGAAGAACTTCCACACAAAAGTTTCTAGGCAAAAAACTTTTTGGCAAAAAACTGTCCCAGGAGGGAGCAGAGTAAATAAAACCTGTTCAAGCTACATGGCTCCACTGAGGTCTCCTAACCCAAAGGGCTGGATGCTCTGCTTGGACAGGACACACTGGAGGAAGCAGTCAGCTCATTTTCCTAGAGAAGGACAGTGGTGAAAAGCTTTTGGTTCCTCTCTCCAGGAGGAGACCCACTGGCAGAGCTTGCTGAGACTTCTCCAAGGAGACCGAGCGGACTTTATAAAGCTGAATGCTTTATAAGGCATTCTTTACATGGCAGTTGCCCACTGAAATCCTCCATTTTTGTCCTCTACTGTGCATGATGCATGATTACTCCACCCCACTTTTAATAACAGGACCATCACCATATTATCACAGTTTCTGGAAAAAGAGAAAACAAACAAAGAATATGTGATCAAAAAAAGAACATACATCTCCCTAATCTCTGAATTTTAATCACACGATCAAGTAAAAGATTCATATATTTTTGTGTGAAAGGGGAACATTAAATACAAATACAATCGTATTAAAATACACAAATCCAATATAACTGATCTGTTCTGGAATGCACTGTGAGTTCTGTATATACTGTATAGTATGGGCTAAGCCCTGCTTTGAGGGAGGCAAGCAGTGGTCTTGTCGCCCCTGAGCAGCCAGCCCTAACAGAATACGTTTCTCACACYTGCCCTAGCCACATGCAGAGCCTACCCAATCCACAGCCCACCTCCAGATGATCAAAGATCTCAGCTGGATCCCATTTGCCAGACAGAGAGGACAGAGATACTCCCTGCTCTCCTTCCTCAACACTGCATTCTGCAGTGCACAATACATACTCCAGGCTGATGTTAGTCCTGCCATAGACTCCTTCTGTCCTCCTGTCCCCAGCACAATGGAGAAACCCTGAGCCTGATAGCATCTTTTTCATTTCTTTCCCAATATGGAAGAGGAAAGATTTTGCCACAGATTAATAATGCTATTAAAAGCACCGGGTAAGAACATATGCATTATATCAAGCTGCATACAATGAGAAAGAAAATGTATTATGTAACACAGCCAGAGCTTTCTAAGAACTTCCATCAAAAAATTTCCATGACAAACCACTACACTTAGGTGTTTATAGAGGAACCACAAAAATGTGATTGAGGTTATGAGTTCGCATACCACAGTTTCAGCAGAGGAATCCATTTTTCAGCTGCTTTTCATTCATTTGTTTTAATTAATTTTCATGAAAATCACATAAGCAATTCTAGTATTTTAATAAAAACAAAGCACACAGGTTTTGGGAGAAGTTTTGCAGCAGCTGAAATTAAAAGAACATCATCTCATTTCTTGAAATACTTTGAAGAATGACTTACAACATCAGCAAGGCCTCTTCTCTCTGTCTTACAGTATAAAAACCCAGGAAGGGAAGAGGGGACGTGGCTACAGCAGCTAATGTATAGGAGTAAAACTTATCCCCTGAAGCCTGGGGCAGCGCACCCAGAGGAGCATGTCCCCAGGGCTGCCTGCTCCACGTCAGGGGCTCCCTGGCCACTCAGTGACCCCAGCAGCAGAGGAGAGGAGAGTGCTTTCCTCCTCTCACCTCCTCTGCTGCTGCTGCTGCTGCTGCTGCTGCTGCTGCTGCTACCAAGATGAAGCCAGTATGTGGACTACCATGGAGCTAGTTCTCCTTCCTGCTTAATCTGGCATAATTAGGGGCTTTATACTTTTGGACCTGAGAGAAAAACCCAGCCCTACAGGTTTTTATAATCACTGGGCTGAGTGGAATTGAGGGTTGAATGTACTTTTAAGGCAAGATCCTTAAAAGCAATGGAGTTGCACATAGCACAGACAAATCTCTGTGCATTGGCAATGTGGAAGTCCCAATTTTAATTCTGGCTAAGGAATGGATACTTTTCTCCCAGACTTCTGATTAATCTCCACTTGCCAAATTTGTTATGATGTAATCAAGTGCAACTCCACTGATATCAGCTGTCAACAGACTTCCTCATATCATGCCAGCACCAAATTTGACCCCAGAGCTGGGGAGTCCACAAGCCTTTATCAACAGCAACCACAGCAGCTATTTTAAGCTGGACAGAGTTCTTACCCTTTCAGATGATCTAGGATTACAAGGTCATAAACCTACACTATCAAATCCATGTGGGTGCTATGAGCCAAACTTTGCCCTTTGATGTATGCATCCAACTGCCATCAAAACCGTTGGAAGCTGAGCACATCTGAAAGGGGAGTGCTGCCCATACGGTTTAAATTGGCTTAATTCCTCTAGTACATGCAGCCTGTTGCTCCACACTGTATTTATTAGACAGTTTCATTTGGGTTTTTTACTCGTTTATTTTGTGTGCTAAAGGCTTTTTCCTGCTCTGTTTATTATTCAGTGCTTAATAACATTCTGATTTGAGTAAAAACACATCTTATAATTTAACTGAGCCCAGAAATGCCACATCACCCAATGCACTCTCTGTGGCTTAGATGTATTTTAGCATATCTGCTGCTTTTCTATATCTGTCCAAAGAATCTTAAAACAAATAGGGCAAGATGTAGTGTTAAATGGTCTCTTTCTCTGAGTACTAAGCCATGCCCTTCCACATCACTGATTCTGTACTTACAAAATTAAAATCACTCAAGTGCTACAACACTAACAGATCAATGCTGTAAATTTGTGATTATCTATAGAGTTGAATATTAATGTTGGAAGAGCACAGTGATACAATATTTTTCAAAAAAGATTTAAACACACACATATATATACACTTAAATATATACATACATGCTTTTGCATTTCTTTATATACGCCTTAAATAAAAGAACAAAAAACAAAAAAACATTTTTTTCCATTCAAGATCTTCTCCGCCATTTTGAAGGCTACAAATACTTTGTTTTCCTTTGTGGAAGCTGATAGTTGGTGACGTTCACATGACTCCAGGAATTTAAGCTTTTTATAAAAAGTCAAAAGAAAAACTACCTGTTATTGTAAACTACTACAGCAGACAGTAGCTTTATGTACAGTGTCCCTATCTTAAGCTACTTTTTCCTGGAACAAGCCCAACTTGGATAGCTAGCTGCAGACAACATATTGCCAGAGTTACACTGGATATTTGTATATACACCCACGTTCAAACATGCATGCATATGCTACATACATTTATGAAGCCAGAAATCACAGCATGTTTTGAAAAACACTGATTTCCAATAGGAAATGTCTTTGCTGCTCTTGTACAGACAGCAATATCCACTCAATTACAGCAGAGCCAAATTTAGATTAATTGGTTTTGGTTTCATATTCTCCTTACTGGGAACAAGTTTCTGATAAACGCTCATGACCTTGATGGCTTGCTTTTGTAACCACTTAGGCACAAGAATAGCTTTACACAGCTTTACTTCTTTCATTGACTCGAGAGCCTGCAATGCAGAGTGTAAATAACTGTATCTGCATAGATTTCAGCGGATTTATCCTGATTTACACCAGCTCACTGGCTCAGGATGATTCCAATTCTCCCTCACATACTCCACTTTTATATCCTGATATCATTCCAGTGGAGTAATTCTGAATTTGTATTGGCAAATGTGAGAAGAGATCCAAATTACCTAACATGGTCAGAGAGAGAGAGAGAGAGCGCGCGCAAAAACATTTTCAAAAATTCCAAGTTTAAGCTTTCACAAAATGGTACTGTTTACTCAAGCAAACTTATGCAATTGCTTTCTGGGCCATATCCAAAATGTTATTTTCTAATGCTAATGAGTGTGCATCTTAAAAGTCCACAAAAGCAAAAGAAAATATTAATCTAAAATGGTACTGCCTAATTTTCTTGAATACATAATTCATCCAGTGTACATTCTGGCAGCTCAGCTTTAATTTTGAAACAAAAGAAATCTGCACGAAAGACAATAAATCTGCATTACACATGGTACTAAAATGATCCAATGGATTTATAGATGTTTACAAGTTTGCAGAGTGTGACACAGCGTCCACCAGAAATTCAATATTCACAGCACAAAACATCATAAACATACGTCTGCAACTACAAAAGGGCCTTTTTATGTGGGGATCATTGTTAAAATTGTCTTCAGAACATAAACCTTAAGTCATAAATGCTACTCCCCATTTATTCTCCAAGACATAACAAATGAGGAAAGAAAAGAAGAGATATGTTTGTAATTGAAAATGTTTCTCAGGAAATGATCTGTACAGGAACATCATTCTCATTCCATTAACTGCTGACTCCAAGCCAGCCATTTGTAAAAGTAAATAAATATGCAAACTGGCTGACAACAATGTGTCTCCCTTTAATGTTACTGCGTTAGTACCCAGTCTCCAAAAAAGAATCTATTTTCTTTTCTCATTTCTCCATTAAACCAAACACGGCACATACGCAAAAAGAACGACAGAAATACTGTACATGAAAAAAGAATGGGAGAAATGCTATAATTTAATTTTCATGTATGCAATACAAATTAAATGCTCATTGCCTTGAACTTTCTTGAAAGTCCAAAGCTGCTCAGAAGTACCTCAGTGCTTAGTTTGTTGTACCTAGTGCTCTCTTTCTTCTTTCCAATAAATTGGAAAAAAACCCTCCATAGATTGACAAATCCCTGGTCTGAGTAGGTGAAAAGAAACAACAAAAAAAAACAGGGGCAAAAACAATCCTTTTAAAGCGTACACATGATTTTCTTAGAGACATCATAAGTGGCCTCATTAAACCTTACATGCTTTCACATTTCATTTGGGATGAAGGCCCTTTCTCAGAATTTTCCTGTAGCTTCTAAGAGGTAACAAGTGGTGTCAAGCTAAAGTAGATGCCGGTCATTCCATTCATACCTTCAATACATTCTCTCAACACATCTTTTAAAATACATAAGCAGTATCTGCAGATGTTTTGTAAAGCCTGTCACCCTATAGAAGTACTTTAAATATCATTGAGAAAAAACAAAAAAACCCTCAAGGCTGCATTAGGAACAAAGGCAGACAGGAGTTCAAACTACTCTGATTTTCCCCCCACTGCAGAACTAACTATGCATATATGAAATGTTATGACCATTCCAGGTCCTTATCAGAACTTGCTACGGTGAGTCTGACGGCAGCTTGAAACTCCTGAAAAGGTCTCAAATGCCATAGCAGGGTCCTTGTGCAGAAGGTACCTTCAAGTTGTTAACTGGTCTGCACATGGTATCCTTACATGCGTATTATTTTATTGAGGCAAATCCTTTGACAGCTAAGAGTTCCAATTTATTGAGGTGCCACACAGCTCAGAACTACACGGGATGCTCAGAGCTATATGGAGACAGGGAGAGCATTTGTATCCTCCAAACCAAAAGCGGGAAGCCTGTATTTCTTGAGTTATAAAGAATTTACAGCTAGCAAGATGTGGAAGAGAGTCAGATAGACCAGTTGGCACAGTCCTGACCCTAACCAAGGGGAGGCAATGGTTCATCTTACATGTTCACCAGCTGGCTACAATAGTTTGTTTCCAAATACTGCAGAGTGGAGAAGCTGATTTTACAGGACCGACTTTTGCCTTGTGTTCTCTGAATCACCAACCAGCTAACAGTAGCTCTTCCAACATCAACAAGGGGTGCTCATGCAGAAAAGACAAAACCAATGATCTGTTCCAAGAAGTCTTTCCCAGCTCAACAAGTTCTAGCTTTTCCTAAGGGAAAACCCCAAAATAGTTCTTAGGAATGTAAGGGCACACTAGTAGCAAGCTGAGGATTTCCTGAATTTCTTTTTCATTTCTTCTTGTGTATATAAGCCTTGTTTTTGAAGGAGAAAAAAGTGCCAGATCCATTGCATCTCAAAAATCTAAATGACTTCTTGGAGGAGTTGGAAAAATGACTACATTCATTGGGAAGCTAACATTTCTTTTCAAAGACAGAGCATTGGTTTACATATCACATGCAGCCACAGTTTTCAAACTGCAGCTCTTAGAGCTGCTTCTCTTTTATAAAAACAACTGGCGGTCTTCAAGGAATGACTTTGTGACAAAGGTTTAAAAGCTTTGGAGTAAGTGGCCAGGTATTTTTACAACCCAGAGAGGAAAAGAGAGAGGGGAGAGAGAGGGGAGAGAGAGGGGAGAGAGAGGGGAGAGAGGGGAGAGAGAGGGGAGAGAGAAAAGAAAAGAAAGACACCCATACCCAACAACCCCAACTTTTTTCATATATGTCAAAATTTCTCATGTTCCAACTTGTGGAGTTTCTACTCCAAATTAATGTATTTAGGTGGCACTAGAAATATACTACTTCAGATTCTAGGTTTAAATGCTGTAGTATGAACTAATCAAGAAATATTCTTTACACTATGTAACTGCAAGTAAACACAAACTTTTGTAAATATATTTAACACAATAGACCAAATTACCTGATGAATTTATAGAAAGGTAGGGGTATACATGTATTCAACTCATGCAATGTCTATAAAAGTACATATAAACAGGGTGATTATGTATCTTTCATTTCTTCCTCCATTTAAACACAAACATGACTGGTACCAAAAATAATCCAGTAGTCTTTCCTAAAATAAATACTAGTCACCAAATAAAAAAGGGACTCGATTGCTGCTCATACCTGCTTTTCAGCTTGCTTCAAGATTTTCTGGAATCGCTCATCCTCTAGCACGCAGAGGGGAAGGTCTGTCTCTCCTCTACCTTTCATCTCCTCAAGCTTTTGTTTAAGATCCCTCAAGGCCTGAAGCTCATCATTCAGACGACTCTGTTGTGTGCGAGATGCCTGAAGGTCCAGCTCCAAGTCAAGGGAAGTGCGTATGGGGCGCTCTTGTGTAGCTCTTTGCATAATTGGCTGGCAAAGAGGCTGAATCATTGGGGAGAGAGAACAATAAAAATTAATACGTAGAGAGGCTGGTGTAGGGTTTGACATAATACAGTAAGAAAAGCTCATTATTTTTTTTCTTTTAGGAAAAAGCTACTATAATGAGATCCAAGTCCAAAAATCCATCTGTTCTGGAATTATTCTTCTGTCAGTAGCTAAAGAATAATTGTAAAAATTCACAAACCAGTTGTACAATGATATATTTACAGGTTAAAAAAAAAAAAAAAAAAAGCCTGATCTTTGGAACAACACAATGCACTTATGAATGCTAGGAGTCCAAAACTATCCAGACTTCCCCATAGACTTCAACTGTATTATTTACTTTTATCAGTACTTGCCTTTTTAAGATCTAAGCACACACTTAATGTTATGAACTCTGTAAACATGTATTTCTTTTAGTGTACTTCAAATTTATTTATTGTCCTTTCACTGAGCATTTTCACATGAATAAATTGGGCAGGACAAGCCATCCCAGACTATGCAGTATTTCTTTCTTACGAGTAAATCAATTTTAAAAGGGCATCTGAATCCTTGAAGTTTCACCAAAATATGCTCAAGATATATGTTGCTGATGTTGACCTTCGTGCAGTTTAAGCCAACTTGGGTCACTTGGTAATATTAGGGATCTTTAACTCAGATCACTTAGACAGTAACAAGCTGAAGTGCAACAGTAAATGCCGTGATGGTGAGCACCAGAGACAGCAAGAAGGCAGGAGCAATAGTCTTGCTCCTTGCTTCAGCTGTGGCTAGAACAACATGAGCTTTGCTGAGGAGGGAAGATGAAGGACTGAGATCAGTGTGTTGAGATTTCAACCTGGAACTGCAGGGAGTACGTGTGGTATTTCCATTGCTCTTGCTCAAATACTTGAAATAAACCATGTGCTTTAAATTATTTACTACTCTTCTTCACAACTTTGTCTGAAAACATGTCCAGGTAACGCAGCACATACCCGTTTAACTCTTAGGCTCCGCCGTTCTGTAGCATTTCTCACAAAGAGTGACTTTTTGGCTAGTGTTGAGCTGTCGCTGTCACTTCGATTCAACTGTCAAAATATATATGATAACAAACAGAGAAACACATCTGTATTGATATAAGCAGCCAGAAAGCCTCAGTGTTGATACAGATGCAGGTCATTCTTAGCATAAAAGAAAATTTCTTTCAGTGAGAAAAAATGTCTGTAAAATTCTATTCCTAGACCAAGATAACTATTGATCTTACTAAATGAATACTAAGTAGACTATTTAGGAATGCAAGCAAGGTAACTATGGTTATTTAGTACTGCCAAATCACTGGCTAGCTTTTATATGACTGCAGATCATAAATAAACTATGTATTTCATTTGCTTGGGGCAGGCTTTCAACAAATTTACCATAGGAAAGGTAAATTACTGTAGATATGCACCTGTCCAAACAGTACTTTTATATTATTATTTGTAACAAGTATGGGCATGCCTATAGCTTCCTTTAGAAGCATTTCCTGCATCTCAGAAATATGCATCACAGCACACCAGTTGGTTTTCCTTAATTATAGCATTAGTTCCATATACATCAATGTGCATTAATTCTTTTAGGTGCATGAACATATGTGGTGGTAACCTTCAAAGAAAACAGAAGCATCTATTTGAAGGATATTTATTTCAGCTTTTCAGAAAAGGACAGACAAAAAAGAATCATTCTACTGACATTTCAAAACCAATAAAGCCAGTGCCCTAAAGCATACTTATACAGGACTGATTGGGGGTTGGGAGTGGGAAATAAAACCTCTTGCAATATGAATACACTTCTCTAGAGAGAAATCTGTCTTTTCACCATGGAGACACTGCTGACAACTCCTCCCTGGATACAAAGAGGTAACTACATCATCACTGATGTCCTTGAGGCACTTTTCAGGGGAGGATACATGGTTCTTTCTTTTAGATTCTGGCTTCTGGCAGCATGAATGTGGCAAGTTTCAATGCTACAAAAGCCCAAAACCTTTCTGGATACAAAAAACTCAGGAGTTTATACTAACAAAACTGTTAGAGCATCTGGTGTTACTTCCTCTAGAGGACCTCCACAGGCAGTAAGTTAAGGCTACAATTTTTTGTCAACTCAACAAATTTCCAGTCCACTGAAATTAAAACAAAGGCTAGATTCTAGATTCAGCAAATAATCTATCCAAATTCAGTAGATTATTATATACAGTCTGCTGCATTTCAGTATGGAGGGTATAGGGAATGTTATTTAAGTATTTTGATACTATTGATTTCTTTTAGCCCAATGGTCATCACAGAGAAGTGAACTTTAATATTCCCAGATGATTAAGGCAACCACCTCTAATTGAACTGGAGAGAAATTAAAGCATTAGGTATTAAGAAAGATAAGAGCCAAACTTGCATGAGAAGCCTCTAAAAACTGAACAGCGAAACAGACTTTTTTTTTTTATGGTTTCTGTAATTAAAATTTATATAGAGATAGTAATTCATGCTTAAATCTTGAAATGCATGATTTTCATTGTTAATTTAGTTGCAGTAGTGTTGATATATTAAATCTTTTTCCATGCTACTACCACAACTCTAGAGGGACTACGGAATTTTGTCGCCAAAGTCATGTTTAAAACACAGCCCCTAGGCAGCACTCAGACATCTTTCAAAGATGTGATTGCAGCAGGATTTTAGAACAGTATCATGCAGCTGCTAAGCAGGCTACCCAGTTTTAAAACCAGCTAAGATACAAAGGGAGATTCAAAATTGATGACTGAGCTCCTTCCACACTGTTACCCTTAAATGGTTACATTATCAAAATATGTTAATGCAATGGCAGTTTACAGTGAACTCTATTCTATGTTTTACAGATTAGTTTGCTGTGTGAGAGGTGCAGTTGCTGACATGCAGTGAAACACACTTTCTGCAGATGGCCTGCACAGGGATCTGTGTTAGCCACTCCAATAGGCTATATTTTTGCCCTTTTAAAGGCATTCTGCAAGAGTATGCAGCTTTTCTGAAAGCCAGTTCTACTATACATCAGGTCAGTTAGGGAAAGAAAGAACCTAGAGAAAGCACAGACTCTGCCTCTTGAAGAGAAAATTGGTACATGACTCTCTGTCATTAATGCATCATTCCCAAGAAGTTAAATGACTCTGTAGTTAATAGCTCTTCATTCCAAGTGTTTTTCCTCTTACCCTACAGATGTATTGGTTCCGCTCGCCTGGAGAGAAGGTTTGTGAGCGCACTATCATGCTGTTCCTGACAAAGGGACACTGTCTTGAGCTCCAGCTGGCTCTGTCCTTGGGTCGGACTGTTGCGTTCTCATTAACCGATTCTTCAGTGTTAGTCTCTTTATCAACCTATCAAAAAGGAATTTAGTTTATAAGAACTACTATATCCACACACATGCCACTATATAGTTTTTATGTCCTTGGATTTTACAAGCATTGTTATCATCCTGTAGGGGATGAAAAAAGGCCAGTAGAGAAAACAAAAAGTATCTTGCACATAACTGGGAGAAGCTATGCTAAACAAAGAAACAGAAGATTCCTAAAACGCATACCAACATGGGGGGTAGGGGAAAGAAGTCTTTGAAGGTGGTCTTYGTACTCAGTAAAATCAAAGCTTTTGCAGAAAGGCCCTTGCTGCCCTGCAAATGGTCTGATGCACCACAGTGCAAACAAGCATTTTTGTTTGCTGTTTGCAGATTTTTTTTAATTCTGCATTTATATTTAATTTGCGCTGTATTTGTAGGACAGCAAGCTTCTGCCATACTGGAGACAGTGCCTACGCACACTGAAAGGGGCGGCTGGGAAAGCCACGCTGCTCCAGTTCTTTCAGGCACCCGGTTGTGTATCTCCCACGCCCCAGAGCTGAGCTGGTTTATGGCAATCTCCTCCCATTACTGCAGAGCTGAACCAGCTTTGAGAGACCCAGGGAAGAGACATAAATAAGTCCTGTCTCCAAGGGGGCCTGCTGCCTGGTACAGTTGCCCCACGTGTCACAGGGAGCCTCAGATGCTGACATCCCTATACGCGGCACAGCCCATACTTGCATGCAGCAATTATCTTAACAGCAGGGCTAGAACAACCACTGCCGCAGCTAGCACACTTGGTGTTAGTGATGTGCACTGGGGCATTTTCTTTGACTTGGCTAATTTAATGAGGTTCATTGTTTTGAGCATTTAGGTGATAAATACAATGACCTAAACAGCACAACTGCAACCTTGAAAGGATCTGGCACGAGCAGATCTATACTGTGGTTGGTTTTATAGTAAGGTCTGCTACATCTTTGACTCTCTGCCCAGGTCCAGCCTCCGCTTGGCAAAACACATGGGTGTGTGCCTAACCTTCAGAAGTTGTCCTTGATGCATCCCTTTGCTGACTTAGGGCTTTGATCTATTTGGTTGCTACCCAGAAGACTGCCAGTCCTTTTATACCATGCCCTTGGCTCATTTGGCATCTTGCCACATTAATTGGAAGTTAATTACAGTTTCTAGCAAGTCCACTGAGGTGTCAAACTTTTTAATGTCATAGATTTGAAGGAACAAGATGTCATTCTTTGTCTTTTCACTTTCGCTGTTTTACGGAACCTGCAGGTCTAACACATGCAATAGTATTTCATCAAGATTTACTGCACATAGAAAGGTGTCCTAAAATTTTTATTTCTTAGGGTATATACTACAACATCAGGGATGTCTTTATTAAACCTTTACTAAAAGTGTTTTCAGAAAGGTGGAGTATTATTTAAGGCAAACAGTTAACAACTTCTAATTCCACGATCTTGTTATGTGCAGGATGTGGGTAGTTCAATTATACACAGTTTGCTACACATTTTGGAATCTTCTATTTGTTAATCTTTCCTCCTCTTCTCTGCTAAACCAGTTTCTGTATTTCACACCCTAGAATAAAGGGGAGAAATACGGAAATGCCCTCACTGGTTTAAAGGTCTCAACGCCTGCTCCAACCTGTTTATTTATTTGAAGGGAAACCCAACAGATGAATCAGAAAAAATAGGAAACAGTAAAACAGATGTGCAGAAATATTTTAAACATGCACAAGTTACTGGACTGCACTTGTATCTTGAATATTCTCTCTACCCAACGTAAAAATGTGAAGATTGACATTTTTAGTTAATTGACTTAGTTCTGCCTACAATGTCTGTTACGTGTCCTATGTACAGTTCAGAAGCAGCCACACTGATTTCATTAAACATATGTTCCAAGAGGTGCTAGTGAAGGCCACGTCAAATTGTAAATGCTCAGACRCAGCAGACTTCTAGATTTAACTAAACTAAACTTAGATCAAACTAAACAAGGTCTTCAGACACAGTAAGATACAGTGGGAATGCGTAAGGTAAGATATTCACCAGTGTCAGTATTACAGAAGCTTGCTGGCTTTCATGGGCCTCATCGCTGTTCTCTCTGCCCTTGTCTTCATCTGTCTCTGCTGCATCAATGCATAACCCCATATCACTGGTACAGCTGCCTTCTACTGTGAGCTTAATGCCATCTTCCTCTTCATCCACAATTTCATCAGATGCTTCTGCAAGCATTTCTAACCTGTATGAACAGAAGTAACCCAAGCTTATTCTTGAACTGATAAAGCCCACCAGAGAAAGCTATTAGGAGGCCTAAGGTTGTTAACGGAACAACTAGGATATTGTAAACCTAAAAGAAGGTGAATAAATTGACTACACAAGAGAAAGATTTCCCCTACCCCCATCTCCTCCAAAAGTACAGCCCTTTCATCAGTCTAAGAATAGGAATAAATGAATCATTCAGACATGCACAGTGAAGGGAAAAAAGCAGCTTTACCAGTCTTCCTCAGAGGCCCTTTGCTCCTGTTCTTCCTCTTCCTCGTCTTCAGCCAGCTCTTGTTCCACTGCTTCCAACTCAGCAGATGTCCTCTCCAGCAGAGCTGACACAGCATCCTGCTTACAAGGAAAGGGAAGAGGAAACCAGAATGAAGTGACATACAACATTAGGTAAAAAATGACAACTCTTACAAAAGCTGTATTTCCCTGGTGCTCCTGACGCCAGCAAAAGTATGACTCAGATCACAAGTTTTAGGGGTTTGAACTCTCCATGTGTAGCTCATTAACTGATTGAGATTTACTCTCTTTATAAACAATGTATTTTTGTATTTTGTTTTTAAAATGATAATGCAATCAAAAATGATCCTTTTGTCCTGTAATATCTTTTCCCTCTCTCCCTCTTATACTTGTAAAGTCCCTAGGTAGAAAAAGGTTGTTCTTAAAAGTCATGTTTCTAATGTAGTTCTTTTAAGAAGGTATAAAACAGAAAGATTTATTTAACTAGAAAAATTAGCATACAATTTGCATATACAGCATTTTTGAGTGCAGTAACTTTAAACATGTGAATTCAAATAATTAATAAAAAGCAATTTTTAATAACATTCATTTTAAAATGAAACACGGTTGAAGAGTTTCAAAAATTGGAGTCCAACTCTACAATCCACTAAGAAGCCTCAGCCCTACTCACACTTCGGAACAACTTTATAACTCTATATGGAACTGACTCACACAAAGTCACTACATGCAGCAGTGTCTGCAAGACAGGACCTCAGACCTTCCAGGGAGGTAGAGGAGGACAAATAAGATATACAAATAATCATAGCACAACAGCCCAGTTAGATTCTATGGCTTTTTTCTTACTAATGCAGCAATAACCAACACATTGCTCACCAAGTCCAATGAGTCTGATGACTGCTTGTTTAACAGAAACACGGATTCTTCATTTTGTTCCTTGTTTTTTTGGGCAGGAATCTGCTTGCAAGGCAGCAGGTTGTACCACAGAGTACAAGTCTCATCAGAAAATGATAAATCTGCCAGACTGACCTGAGTTCCAGCCTGCACAGAATATGAAAGGGGAAGAAAAGTTTAAATTTGTCGTTTTCCTGCAAGACAGCTGAAAATTAATTCTACAGTATTTTTCATGTAAAACAGGCAGCGTGAATTTGACATGGATCTTAATTCTTTTTAACTGTACAATCTTCCTATTTCCCCCCTGACTCCAGTCAAAAGAAATACATGAGAGGTTTCTCATATTGTCCATTCTGCCATTTTTTATTTCAGCCTGCATAATTTCTCTCCACATGCACACACACAAAAGCCTCTCCATCACCATAATGCACAAAAAACATTTATCTGCTTTCTATAGCATTCAATAATGAAAAGCTGTGGCAGTGAAACCTGCAGCACCAACTTACAGAACAGCAAGTCTTGACTGAAAAGTCAATTTTTCAGTTGTTCCACCACAAAAATCATCAAGGCAGCAATGACAGATGACCTCGTTTGGTTTAACCAGTAAAGAAGCACATGAAATGACAGTAAATGACATTAAGAAACGCCTTTCATGCAGACAAGCACTGACATCCATTGAGTTGGCACCCTGGGAAAACTTGTAAGCGCTGGCGCTTGGGCTGTGCCTTGGCAGTTAGGATCCTCTGTTCTTTGGCAAAGCAAAAGATCTTCAGAGCCACTGGGCCGAGCACATAGCTCTTGCCAAGACTCTGGTCACGTTGCCCAGGGCTCTCTGCTTGGGGTACTCCTTGCAACTCTTGCTTTTGATCTAGTGATTAACCTCTACACCTCTGTGGKTTTTTTTCACCTTTTGTATCCTGCATTCTGTTACATTTTTTGTTCTGTGACCATTCCTTTACCTGAGGGGAAGACTCTTGGTTTTCTTCACATCAGACAAGCTGATGAGTTCAGCCACTAGCCCACTGAGAAAGGCCAGCACACTCCCCAGGCATTAAGTTAACTTCTACATTTTTGAAGCTGAGAGGCTGTTTCCAGCAGCCTGGGCTGATGAATCCTGCCAGACACCAATTTCAGCATCTCTTCATGGTGTTATAACTAAAAGTCTCACTGTGCTACTAAGTCAGACTCTTGGTGAAAAACAAAATTGAGTTGTACCAGACAGCCCAAAAGTAATCTGTAAGTAAATGATGCATCACTAGTTACATGATGACCGCAATTAGCAAAAGACGACAAACAAAAACAAACACAAACCAAACCCAGCTTCCAATAGGCTGGTMTATACATGTCATGCCTTTTTATTATTTCTACAAGTCATAAAGACTAAAAAGGTGGATCTAATGTAAGCTACAACCTGAAAAACTTTAATTTGTTTTTCATAACCAATTGCAGTAATGAAGGTTTGCATTGATTTTTTGCACATATTGTGGATTGGATTCAGCTTTTACTTTAAAATTCAGTTAGTGTAATGTTGCAGTGAAGTTTCTTAGGATTTATATATATATATATATATATGCATATATATACAAACTGCAAAACTGGAATACCAATCTGCAATTAAAGAGTTAAAGTAATGTGGGGTCAGAATCATCAAAACACCTCATAAAACTTCCACCCAAGATTAGAGTATGTATTTGGAATTTCAGAGAAAGGTAAAATTTTAAAAATTACAACAACAGCCAAGATCTGCGTCACATTTTTTCACCAAGTACTATAGAATTTTAGCAGCTTTGACAACCAGAATAGGCAGGGACAAAATAAACAAATGTGGGCCAAAAAAAAAAAAAAGCACCAGTAATAAAACTGCATACCAAGCATTCCTCCTGACGACTTCTACTGACAGCACAAACGTCCACTCTCAATGTCTTCTGCAGCAGCGTTACTTGGGAAATGGCTACTCTGAATATCTCGTTGAATAAAATGGTTTCCATGGCAGGATGAACTTTAGTGCGGAACAGACAGCTGATATCAGCTGAGGATGGAAGCACTGCTACTCTAATGTACCTGCAGGAAACAAAACAAAGAACTTTACCTGTATTTAAACTTGTATTTTCTGGATGATGCATGATAGAAAATGACCCCATGAACTAAAGGAGAACTGCATGGTGAGATAAAAAACAGCAACAAATCAGAGATGGGACAAAATAGAGGTGGAAAAGAGAGAAGGAGCTGAGAAACTCCCCCCGTCCCTTGCATATACATTTCCCAAAACGGTATTTCTGTGCCTTGGGAAGGCAGTAACAAAAGAGGTAGCTACTTCTGTCTCTATCCAGGTCTATCTTTTGATTTAGTACTGAGAACACTGAGAATCATGTCGCAGACAGAAAGAAACATTATCTTAATGATAATTAAAAAATGATAGAAAATTGGGGAAAAAAAGAGTGAAGGTAAACATGGAACTCTCAGCAACACTGAAAAGCAGTGCCATTTAATTCTGAAAAAAGCAATCAGAAAACTAAGCAAACAGAAGATTAAGACAAAGGATAAAGAAAATAGGTGGGCATATGGCAAAGCCACAGTTCCTAGAGATCAATTAATTATTAACTTAATATATTAAAGTGGGACTTAGAAGAATGCAGCTTGCAAGCCTAAACTTAAGCACAGGGAGTATCTAGAAATTGTTATGTACATGCATTTTTGTTATATAACAAATATTAATGGATATTATGTAGATCAAAGTAATATTACCCATCCTGCAGGTCTCCCTTTAGAAGTATCTTGATGAGTCAAGACATTCCTAATGCAATTTGTCTGGTTACCTATCTAGTGCACAACTTACCATACACATAAACACAGTGTACTTTTGGCTTTATCTCTTTTCTGTGTCTCTGCATTAACCTAATTTCTGGCATTGGCTTTAAATATAAATTTACCTTCACTGTAGAATAGAATGCAATGATGCTAGCTAAAGCAAGAAGAAAGAAAAAGTACGGCAAGGATTCTCCAAATTTTAGTACTATTGCTAGCTATTTTCTGGTAATTGCTTTGTACACACTGTTAATGCTATTAATGGTTTTTAGYTTTACATGAATTAAACCAGAAGAAATCAGGCATGGGAGAAATTTGGTTTTGTTATTTGAATTTAGGCATAGCCATTATTCCCAAGTTATGCCCACCCTTCTTGGGGAAAAGAGTGAGATCCAGGTTGTTTGGTTGGAATATACAGCCTGGATAGCAGGTACCCAGCGCTTTGACAAACCAATCCCTAAGTTAAGTGGTAGTGATAATGTAATTCCAGTAATGATGCTGCTGTAGAATTAACATGAATGTAGGTGATTTGCATAATCTACTGGAAGTAGTCTTTTTAATACATTAACTAATAAAATTAGGAAACATTTAGAAAAGTAAAAATAGTAGATGACGTATATTAAAAGTATATCTAAGAAGTGGTTCATTGGAGCTTTCTTTGAATATTTGTTAGCCAGTTTATTGGCATCAAGCCAGGATGAGGGGTAAAACAGAAATAAAAGGATAAACTGCTCACCAGTTTTGCTTTGCAAGAGTGTTTACTTTCATTTTAATAATAATAAAAAAATTAAATTGTCAACCAATGCCTCAAACTTTGCTGTGATAAACCTATGACTTTGTGGCTGACCAAAAATGACCCTGACACAGTAAGTATTCGACTAGGCTATACCTGCTCTAGAAGTAAACAGTTATTACACATATTGTGGAAACAGAAATCTAGAAGTCCTCATGTAAAATCTATTCCTCTGTGTGGAAATATTCCATGAAGTACTAATATACCCAATTTGATGTTCGAGAAAATACAGATATGACATAACATCATTTTTCAGCCCCAATTTTTACCACTGCACATATGTGTACAGCATATACATACATTCACACAATGGCAAGTGACAGAAAAATTGCAATTTGCAAGGTCTTTCCTTTACCCTGTCCTTTCCTCCTCCTCCTAATTTTGGGTAGTTTCAGTTTTATTTAATCTTTTTAGCAGGATCTCTGGTCTTCTGCACTGCAGATGCCTAAGTACTATTTAGAAGCACGTGCGTTAATTCATAAAAAGATGCCAGCTATGACCTAACCTTTTCTTGCAGAACATTTTGTTGACATCCTTATTTATATTCTGCATTATCTGCTTTCCATCTCATCTGTGTTGATTTATTCTTTTACACTTTCTACATTCTTGTGCTTGGAAGGGCAGCGAGGGGAATGGAGAGGGTAAGAGAAGGAAGGATAGTAGTAGATAATCATTTATTATTAAAAAGCAAACAAAAAAACACCCCAGGCCTATATCCCTATACATCCTTGCCATATTCACTTGCTTCATATTAATCTGTCAATCCAATTCAAGGTGACCAGGAGAAGGAGGGAAGCAAAGGCGCAAACCACCAAAAAAATTTTTTTCCCCAAGGACTGATTCTGTTCCAACTCTAATCATATTAAGGTTCTTAACAGCTTGTTGAACTAGTTTTCCAGTCTGTAAAATAGTTTGCTGAAGTACAACTGTCCCCAAGGACCCAAGGTAAGCTGCACCTATTTGTACAGACAGGAGTTTTAAATTAGAATTTCTGTAGTAGTATTTTCTTATTCAGCCATTTTTGCTTGTTTCATATGTACAATTTCCATTGTAATGTTTATACTCTTCCTGTTGTACAGTACAACACAAGAACTAATTCTTAACAGATCTCAAGCTCCAGTTACTAGGGATAGTGTAACTCAGTGTGCCTGTGCTTGATCATTTGCAATTTATCAAGTTACCCCTTACCTTTAAAGGCTCACTTAAAAAGACAAACATACACTATTTTAACCTCATTTTACATCAATATGGCACAAAAATGTATAAAGACAGTATCTCGAGCTGAAAGAATTACAGTAGCAAAGTATTATAAAAATGTTTTTAATAGATACATAATAATTGTTCTGCATTTGCAAAACTGTAAAACTGTTACATATACTAAACGAAGCAACATTTTAAAAATCTCTTTCTGTTCCACTTTAGCSTAATGTGCAATTTTCCCAATAACTTCTTTTTCTTGAAGCATTACTGGAATCTGTAAAACTAAGCCCCACTACAGTTTGAAAAGTTATATACCTATTTTAGTGCTGTTAAGCAGTAAATCAATCCATTCCTTTGGAGAACTTGTACAATTTATTATTATACTCTCATATTTCAACATTACTGCTCAGTGATTGTTTGACTTACACTTTAGAGCCAAGGGGGACAGAAAATGCTGGAAGATTTCTGAGCCGGACTATGATTACCACAAAACTTGAATTGCTGGGGTCATATCTGTTAAATAAAGGACATTAGAGGCCAGTTTACTATTTGCATTTACATATGAAGGGAAATGTCCCCTCTGCTGGTCACTTACCTGAGTCCTATTTGTACCTGGGCAGCCTCTAGAATTGTTGCATCATCTTCACTATATACAATGTCCTCAGTTTCATTTGGTCTAGGACAAACAGGCAAATACTTGATAGTTAAGAAAATTACAGTTAACTTTTAGCAATAATGGAGGTATGTGTATACAAAACATATTACATTAGCCTAAACAGGCTGATTTAATTGTAGCGTGCAGCCCAAATGAGAATTTCAGAGCCTACATGATAGCAACTTGCATTTTAGAATAGTTGCTGCCTAGACAGTCTGACAGCTTTGTAAATGATTATTGAAGCAGGCCAGACTGAGGCAATAGAAAAACTAATGGCATTTTTATGTACATACTTACTATTTTTCCTCTATTCCCTTGAATACAAAATTGCAAACTCAAGTTTCTAGGAAACATCTAAGCTGGATATGGAATAGCGCTACTGAGAACGTTTGAGAAGCAGCAGCTCTGTCCAATGAAGAGGTTTCTGTGCAAGCGAAAACAGCATCTTTCCACTGAGCCCRTTTCCAGAAGCATTCAAGGAACCAACAGGCTCAAGTCTCACAGCTGAAGAGCCACTCTAGCACTGAATGGAATTACAGAGAATCAGTGTGGCAAAATAATTTCCAGGCATTTTCTGGGAGGTTTGAAGAGGATGTGGTATTAGTGGGTTTCAATGATTTTTTAAGCTCAACATGACTGTTGAGATCACTAAACAACGGCCAAAGTGGGAGATGTGGAGAACGACACAGACGTCCACCCATACCTCATCAAGACATGACACCATTATTTTGAGAGACTACGTTTAGAGGTTTCCTTTTCACTATTTATTTTATGGCTGCTGGCTAATTTGATAGGGTGTATTTATTTCCTCCCCTGCCTTAAATTGCTGAACATGAAGGACCGGTTTATAGAGTGGAAATTCTGTATTGTAAACTTGGGAGTGCACTGACAGATTACAAGTTATTCCACACAGACTGTTCACAAAGACACTTCTACTGAACACAGGCAAATCACACAGAGGCACTTGGTACCTCTTCAGTACTTCCTACTCAATAAGTATTAAGAGTATCCACACCTGGATCTAGCACCGAATAACTAGTGCCTGGAAATCTCAGCTTCCACAAGTGGCAACAGTGGTGTAGACAAGCTTAGGGGATGCAACTGTCATCTTTCCTCTCTTTCTGAGGAATGGCAGGGAAGACGAGGATTTGTTCTCTCTTCCATCTATCCCACAGCTTGCAGTCATTTGAAAGGACACTTAAAGAGCTCCAGAGAACATCTGTGGTATTTGGTCCAGTATCTGTTCACTTGATCCACTGGGTTTATAACTGGAGCAGAGAGTAACTTCTGATCACAGTGACTCAGAACTGAGACAAAAGTGGGAAGACAGCAGACCAAAAACACACAACCACAGCCACCCAGTAAGCGAAGACTGAGTTTTTACAGATGGAAGTTTATTTCAACCTAAGAAATTGCATTAGGAGTCTAGGTCTAACTGAATACATGGAGCAAACTCATACCGGGATTCCTTGTTCAGGGTGAAATACCAGGTCCATGGCCTAAGATGAGACTGAATGGCCACTGTAATACTTCAGCTCAGTAGAAATCCCTTTTGCATTTGAGTTTTTGTATTTGGTCTCATCTACTTTTATTACCTTTTAATTTGTAAAACACATGACTAGCAGAAGTACTTTTAACAGAGGCCAATAAAGCCCCTCTCCATTTACGATACCATAACACACTTTCATCTCTCCTAACAGGCATTTAGGCTGGCAACAGACCATCTGTATCTACATCTTTGAAAGCATATTGCTAAAACACATCTCTTGGAATACTCAAAAGGACAAAAAAATTCTTAATGTCAGAAATATGCAGAAACTGAGGTAAAAATAAAGATTTTAGTTTCTCTCTCAGTTTGCAATATTCTTCTGTTATCCAGTCTTAAAGTTCATTGTCTCCCTGCCAAGAAACAGACAATTCTGTACAAATGAGGAATCTGGTAGAATCCATCTCTTGTCATAAGGAAACAACAGTAAATACATTTCTTCTTCTATCCTGCTCACCACAGTGAAGCATGCATATTAAAACCTAACCTGGTTTATTTTAATACCAACATTACATTTGAGGATTTTCTCATCTTTTCTCTATTCTTTTTTTAAAAAGGAAAACATTCACGCAAAACACTATGCAATAATATGATTGTATCTATTTAAACAAAACAAAAAGTAACAAAAGTCACTCTGGGCAGTGTCAATACAGCAATGTGGCAGAGCCTTTACAGTTTAAGTAGAGCATGTCTGCTAGGAAACAGTTTTAGCAAGAAAAAACAGGAATAGAAAGTAGTACTAATTATAGCAGCCAAATTATAGAAAAGCTGTAATGCCAATTTCTTAGCTTTTAAGAAAGTAATTATAAAACTCCAATTTTTTGTCAATGCGCTTTTCTTTCAATATGAAACTGCGAAATATTTATAAAAGGGCAAGACTGATAAACTGCTTATGCTGATATAACTGCTTATAGATATTTATTCTTTTGATGGAAAGAGTTGCATTATTTCTCAAACCTACTGTTTCACAGAAGCTTCATATACCCCACTATCTCCAGCTACAGACTCATCAGACACAGCAGCAGATACACAAGCTGTTTTCTCCTCAAGCAGGTGACTAGCTGCTCTTCTTCGTAAGTCAACATCTAAGAAAAGAAGAATGAAAATTAGTCCAATAGATTAATCATCAGGAAAAGAGAAGTGCATAGCTTAGAAAGTTGTCAAGTTGAAATCAGTGACCCTTAACTGAGTATCACAGAGTAGTTTCATTCCACATCATTTAGCATTCTGAGGCTGTTATTACTGTTATTGCACATTCTGGCTAGGGATTTATATGTCCAAACTGATAACTTGAAAATGTAAAACTATTATTCCTTTCCAAAAATACAGGCTTCTATCATCACCCATGTCACTTGAACTAATTACTATCCCTCATTATCTTCATTATTAACCCTCATTATCCTGAGTTTTGAACCTGTATTTGCCATCTTCACATTCTGCACTGTAGTGACACTTCAGCTACATGCAAAGTGATTGTCTACTGTTAATTAAAAATTCAATAGTCAGATAGATGCCCCTCTCTCCAGTGATATAACTAGAAATGAAAAATCCCCTCTGGTTTACTATCATCAAAAACTTTTTATGCTACAGAGTCTTTACTATCAACTACTACTTAACTTTAATCTTCAACTCATATTTATATGCTAGCGTCCTGCAGTGAAGAGCAACGTTCACTGAAAGCCACGTTCTGCAGCATAATAAGTTGAGGGCCTACGGAGTACTTTTATCTGCAAAGGAGTGAGAATATTGGTATGCATTACACTCCCCACCTGAATCATGACTTTACGTCTTGTTAAGATGTTTAAAATTTAAGGCTTCAGATTAGATGATTGATTGCTGCATTTCTGCTTTTATTTATGGAAGTAGGAATGCTTTTCCCTTGATGATGAAGTGCTCTTTCCCTTCCCCCCCACCATCTGAGGGGTGAAGGTGATGACATGATTTATTGATTACCCTTAGGAATTACCACAGCAGCCCGAATTGACTTTGACAATGACAGAGACTGACTGTGGAAGAACTACACAATATTCCAACTTGGTTGCTGACAGCAGGGACCTGTACAGAGGAGTAAATATATGTATGGTTCACCTGTACAGGAAAGCCAGAGATAGAGAAGTAAGTGAGCACTTCATCTAAAGAATGAATTTAGATTATGATATGAAAACATTAGCTGCACTGTCTACAGGTATGTTTGTCTGCTCCCAAGTTAAGTTTTACAAAACTGTAAGAATCGTAAATGTTCGGGATGAAATTTTCCATGCAGATTTTATGCCTCAGGCTGAGTTTGTTGGAAAACCTTYCCATTCAGCATCACAGCAGCTCCAAGAATGAAATCAGTGAGCAAGCACTGAGCCAATCCCAGCTCTGTGCCTCCCTTCTGATGTACTGAAGCCTCACCAGGAGGCTCATTTTACTGTGGAAACTAGCAGTATAGGAAGCCTAATTAACTAACTTCTGCCATTTCAAAATCCAAGTGCTTGTTTTGGCAGCCTTAATACAGATTTTGAAATAATTTATATCATATATATGACCCTACATGAGGAAGTAATAATCAGTGTGAAGAATAACAAGATATATTTATATTGTAAAATCATAACTGCTTTTAGACTTAAAAATGCCCTGACACTATCCAGAATAACAGGTCCTCAAAGAGCTCTAAAATATTAGATAATCATATGGTGCCTCTGAAAATAATGATAAAAAGAAATAAGTTTTCACAAAAGATCAGTCTGAATTAATTTCTGATACCTCGCAGCCTGATGTATGCCTGAATTCCAAACCATCTTAAATTCAGTTCTCAGACTAAATGATTCGCAGCCAGATTGCAAAGAAAGAAAGAAGCTGTTAAGTTGGAAAAGATATACTGCTGGAATATGGGCAGGAACATTAATTATTTTCCATCTTCTATCAGATAGTTCCAAAGCAAAGGGACTACAGTGTTCCACTACACAGAAAAGACAAAGGGCAGGATGACACAGAAGGCAAAATAAAAGCTCCAAATCCCTTTTCATGTTTTTCCACTTTACATTTCACAGGTTCAGACCATTAGGACTTCAGTCAATTTTATCTTTTCTTCTTTCTGCACAGTTAGAGTGAAGGACGGAGTCCCAACTTATACTATGTACACTGTACATTTCTCTGCTGATGCCACATTGCTATTACTCTGGTCAACACTAAAATAACTAGAGTACTGCAACAAGTTAAGATAATTAACAAACAAATGTTACAGAAATTTCTTGTTATTAAAAAAAAGTAAATTGCTTATTAAAATATATATCTGTCTATGTTTCCAAGTACTTTTTAAAAATGGACAAGCTCCCAGGGCAAGGGTTTAAGCTTGGCAACAAAATTGGACAATGTGCTCTCTAGCTAGGCTATTGTATTTATTATGAGACACCCAAACTTAGCCACTTCACTATCAACTCAGATCCAGAAACATGGAAGTAGGAATGTTAAGTCTTTGGACATCAATTCACCATGTCATTACACACTGTTCTTCTACAAAATTGTTTAAAGAAATATTTTTGAGAGTTTCCCTGAAAAAAAATGCCCTCTTTCTTTGGGTTCTCAATAGTTGGGCATCTGGGATCCATTTCTTAGAAAGCACTGCCATTTGCTAAAGCATGTAACACTCAGAGCCAGAGTCAAAAGAGAAATAATAGCTGCAGGTTAACAGATGGTCTTACATTAGAGTGGGACCCAAGAGAGCCTGGGTTGCGACTCTGCCACATAATCATTTTATGAGTTGAAGCAAATAACTTAGGACTCGATTTTCAGAAGTGCTGATCACATGCATCTCAAATGGGGCTGCCAGTGCTCAGTACTAGTGGAAATTTGGCTCCCTCAGTTCTTCTTTGGCAAAATGGAGCCACTGGACAGCGAAAACATACAAATGATTTGCAAGATACTTAAATACTGTGACAAAGAATGACATTAGAAAAAGTCAATAGATAAATGTGCAGAGAAAGCACAACATACTGGCAACCTCAACACTGGGTAGCAAAGTCAATGCTCTAAGACTTCGGACAAGCCATCAACTCTTGGCAGCTGGGATTTTTATAGCTCTGACTCTATCAAGGCGATGAAAATATAGGAAAACTAAATGCGTTACTGTGCTTTACTGCAGACTAAAAGTGGAATTAATTACACCTAATTCAACCATCTCAAAGTTAATGTTAACTAGTTATCAGGATACCTCTCCAGACAACAGAAGCAGACAGGCAGATTCACAGGGTGAATCATCCCATCTTCCTTAAAGGGAAGGATGTTTTAGGATAGGATGACTCATCCTCTGGAAGCTACCCACAGACTGCAGAGGGAGCCTAGAGTAGCTTTGGTGGTCTGTCTAACTTTCAGATGGATAAAAAGCTAAAAGCTCTGAGACTGACACTAAAAATGGGTATAGAGTCTCACTGCACTGCATGGAATGTGGTAATTCATTTGTCTTTCTCAGTTCACATGGAAAATGAGCTGCAGGTGTTTCTGTGACAGCAGGTTCAAGTAATTATCTGCACATATAAAAATCCTAACAGTAAGTCCAGAAATCTCTAATACTGAGGATGCCAATTTGTAACTTATTCTTCACTGAGAAATTTGATTTCTGATTTCTAGCTACTAAAAAACAGCACAAGATATTTCTGCACTTTCCCCATATGCCATCACAATATATAGGGACACCATGAATCTCCTCCATGTCCTTCTTCAGGTTTTTCTTCGTAAACTTTTCATGCTAAGAAAGTCTGTAAACAAGGTTTCCTTCTGAGACAGCTATGGAACAAAACTAAATGGAATTGGGATGAGCATATCTCTGAGGACCCAAAACTAGAAGTTACGTGCTGTCCCTCAGAATTACTGACTGCCCACAAAGGCAAACTATGTCACTCATGCTATTCTTCAGATGTATGACTAGGATCACTTTGTTCATAAGCCAGCTGTTAGTTTAAAATTTTCATTTTATGTATACCTTTGATATTACAATTTTTTATTACCTGCACTTCCTTCATGTAGAGAAGGCAGAGCCTGCCTAATGCTTTCATTAAGATCTTTATCATCTGTAGGAATCTGAGATCCTGCTCTGGCGTCAGAGTCCAGTAACATTTGGTTCTCACAGAGACTAATGCCTGCAAAATCACCTGAAAGGTCACAGTCTTCAAAGTCTGTAGTGAGGTGATGTAGAGGGGAATTTTGAGCTGACATTGAAAATGCACCTTCCAAAACCAAAGGGGAGCCTGGGGGGGACAAGGAAGACAGTGAGGATCTTGAAGACAGTGATGTCACAGATTTGGGAGGTTCAGTCAATTTTGGATGGTCTGAAGCTGAAGGAGAGTCACTGTAACCCAGTCTCCCATGGGAACTGACCACTTCATTTTCATGAATAGTAGTGATAGGCCCCGAAGGAATGTAACCACTTTTTTCTTGCAATATGAAGTCAAGTTTATACTGATAGTCCAAATCTGTTATTTGATCGCCTTGGTTATAATAGAGATCCGTAGAGCTGAGCGAGTTTAGCGACCCTCTGCTTGATGTGTTCAGAGATCCCCGGCTGGATGCCAGCGATCCCAAACTGCTCCCTGAAGACACAGATAATGTACTAGCTGAGAGGCTGCAAAGAAAGCATAAACACACACACCAATGTTACTAAACTAAACCAGACTTGATTACCAGCACCAAATAGTACAAGGAGAGATAAGATTGACTGGAAGCTACACTGTAACAACTTCTTAATATTGAATGTTATTAGGAGCATTATTTTTTTTAAGCAGTCATATTGGTTTAGGTCAGGGTGCCCAACCCTCAGACCATCAGGGCAATTTATCCCCCTTATGGCCAGTTCCCAAAGCCCCTTTTCTTCTGGAGGAGGCTGCAGGTTTGACAAATTGGTCAGGCAGCAACAGCTGTGATGTTTCCTCAATGACCTGCTCCACCCTCAAGTGGGCACTCACGGGGCCAATGTGATGGGAAGGGGGTCCCTGGGAAGCAGCTAAAGGCAGCAGAGGACTGCCACACCTTGAGCCGGCCATCTGCCCAAGTGCCTGTGAAAGATGGCAGCTAGAAGCAGGCGACTTGTGGCAGAACTACTTCACATGTATAAAACAACACACGCACACTACACGCACAGAAAATCCAATCACGTAAGGATGGCAAAGGCCACGACATGCAGCCTTCTCCTGTTAATAAGTGAAGATGAGCAGCCCTGCCAGGCTGCTCATCAGAGAAACCAAGTGTCACTGCCTCAGCTCAGGAGGACTCTGCTGGGAAAAACTGTCAAGAAAAATAATTCGAGACAGCCCCTTTTAAACACTTAAGAGGTGTTACTGAACAATAACAGAGCTATCAACTATAACAATTTTGCCTAGAAAATTGCTTTTGACTGGACAAAGAGACCCACAAGCACAACCAAGAGCACGAAATCCTTGAAAAAGGATTTAAGAGACTCTTTCCCCACCTAATCACCAATCAAGATCACAGGACTTCACAGGATCTGGCTGTGGTGTTTGAAATAGCTACACCAGCCTAGATCCCAAGGATAAAAAGGTATGGCTTATTGAGAGAGCACCTTTATACAGTGCTTAAAAACATTTTTCCTCCTAAAGCTCCATTTTGATTTCTAAGAGAATACTTAAATATTAAGGCAGCTTTCTGAAGAGTGTATCCTACTGGGACATGTAAGGAGTTTGACCAAATTCAGCTGAATTTGATAAATAAACACAGTGGACAGATGGTTTTGTAGTCCAGGATATTGTCCACGAGTGGGAAAAACTCCTCCCTGGGATCAGTTACACGCATCATTAAACATCATAATTCCCATCAAAGCAATGAGTATGAGTTCACAGTCTCTGTAATGGAATACTATTTTGTTATCACTATGAATTTCATTCACAAAGTCAGATTTTATAACAATGACTGTCAGGAAAAAAACTCTGCTGAGAGTATTTTCTGTTTACAGAAAGCACAAGTCAATGGTTGAAGAATAAAACTAGAATCACACAAATATTTACAGACACACATATTCATTGAGCCTCTCCAGTTATTACACCAAATAAAAGCTACAGTTCTAATAACACATTTTATACAGATGTCTGAGAAACCATTTTTTTCCTCAATGACGGTATTTGGGAGACCTGACCAACTAGATATTTTCTGATTTTATTTATTTAAGACTGAGGCAAAGTAATATGCCTCCCTGCTTAATTATAAAACTCATTCAAAAAAATCTATTCTTGTGTACTTACTGAAATTATGAAGATACACTGGGTTTGCACAGAAACAAAATGCTTGAAGCTACTATACTTACATTTTCTTACTTCAATATTAAACAAATTTTGTTCAGCCTCTAGCTAACAGAAAAATCTAAGAATGAAGTTTAGACATCCAGGTTCACTAAACTGTATTTGAAAACAGGTTTTACATTATGTGGTGCAGCCTCACCTCCTAAGTTGTGAATGCAAATAAGTAGTTAACTTCATAGTTTCTTCAAGTTTCTGTACCAACTCTTTTCTTCGCTCTTCCAATTTCAATCTGGAAATAGAGGTGTATGTAAGTATAGGAAAGCATTACAAAATAGTCAGGAGCCTAGGTGCGTATGACAAAATACTTTACATATAGGATGGAAACAAAGTGAAGATCCTCCTTTTTTTATGTGGTTCTCTACTGCTGAAATCCAAGAGACTGTGCTAGCTCCCAATCCTAAAAATTTCAGCAGTGACTTTAACTGCAGAATACTAAGTGCCATAACAAACCTAATGGTCATAAAAGCAAATAAAATGTTGGTAGAGTCACACTGCACCAAATGAAAAATGCACACAATAAAAGAGCAACAGATGAGCAGTGATGAAATGGCTGTACCTTCAGGAAAATAAGATCTGCTCTACTACCATTTTAAAAAGCAATGTTGTACACTGGCTACTCACTAAATATAGTTTCAGACAGAAAACAAAACAAGAACACTAATACCAATATTAGTTCTGATAACACAAGAACTGGGGAGAGCACTGCAGGAAAGTTAAAAATCAAAACACTCTTTGAATTTCTGAGTCTTCATATGGAGATAAAGTATAATAAACCAAAGCGGGGCCAAGCGTAAGGATCTGAGATGACAGGTAGTGTCTAAGAGTCCTTGACAAAGATTTCTACATCCCAAACAACTTTGTCATCACCTCAGAGTCACACAGCATCATTAATGCTCATTTTCAAGGTTCACCTTTCTGCCAAAGTAGGATTATTCCCTTCTGCACCACTATCCAGCCTAACTCTACAAACACAAACGGCGGAACTCTCCCATTAATTTCGGATGACTGCTAACAGTAAGGATTCACTAATCTTTACACTGATTTCTCCTATTATAATTCCCTTTTATCACTCCATTTGCAACAGCAAATATACTGCTTTCCCTCCGTAGATTTAACTAAAAGCCTCCCATGGTTTTAGTTAAATGGTGGATGTGGACGTTCCCCTCTAACCCTTGCTCAGTCAGGTGATACATGTAACAAGTTGTCAAGCAACTAATCTGAGACACAAAAATTACTTTTTTTTTTTTTTTTTAAAGGTTTGAGATTCATGCTCAGAACCCTTTCCTTTGGCCTTTCTGTCATCTCAAGGATGTACAAATTAAAATTCAAATGCAGAGAACATTAAAAATAAAAACAAATAAATAAATAAATAAAATCAACCCTTGCTTTCTTATGCAAACTGAATGAAACACTCTAGAGAGTTCCCAGAATTCACTCTCTGAGTGCCAGATACCAGTAAAAAGACATTAAGTCCTCAGTTCAGCAAAGCATTAAAAGCACTTGCTTACACTCATGCTTATTCAGCAAGCAAATATGGGTTATGCGAAGGTGAATAAGTTACCCTGAGGTCAGCCAGGGTGTGAACTTCCACTCCACTGCCTACACTGCATATGCTCTTACACTGCAGTAATGTGTTCATCTGCCAACACCTGCTAAGACGGTTAAAAGAATACAGAATATTTAATTCCTTGCTCAGGAAGACATATATACAGGCTTCCAAACTAAGAATTATGCTTGTCTATGCTATCAGATGGCTTTTCCTACCATTTTTACAATTTTTCAATGCCTTTTGCCTTCTTGCAAAGCCTAATCTATCCTGCTTTTCTCAAGCAACAGTGCTCTTCACTAACTTTTTTTTGAGTCTCTTCAAGTGAGCTATGACCTTATCTTCAAGGAACGGGCACAACAACTGGAATGTGTGTTTCACTATCGGGGCAAAAGGCAAGAGAAAATTAAGGGACTAAGAAACCTCTTCTTTGATTGGAGTCCTCAACAGATACCTGTATTTGTTCTACTGAATTTGTACTGTTAAGCTAAAAGAGTCCCTCCACCTTGGCACAAGGAAAAGGTGGTTTTTCTTTGTTATTTCAATTTAGTCCCTGGATAAAAGAAAGTTTGCTGGATTCAATCTTATTTACTAGTAATTTAAAAAGTAGTATTAATTCCTGTATGTAAGTTTCAGAATGATTTTACTCATGAGTCACAAATAAAGTTAGTTTGGTTAAAAATCACTCTTGGAAGTTCCAAGATGTGCAAGAAATAAATTTACTATCCTACGACAAATTCTGACGTTTAAATAATTTTTTTCCATCCTACATCAGGCTAAATTCAAAACCTTTAAACAAAGAACCTTTCTTCCTTATAGCCTGAGCAGGAAACTTTAATATCCCAAGACCAGATAAACACCCAAACCACCATCATGTTGTCTATTCTGACATGGGCCTCTGTCAACCTCTTCCATTTGCATTCCTCCTATCTAAATTAATCTATTATTGTTGTAGTGAATTGAACGTAAATTATCTTTGTCCAGCTTTGACCATAAATTGTAACCTTGCCGAGAGTGGCTTACATCATCTTAAAAAAATTAAATGCATTAGAAGTTAAAAAGCACTTACCTCATCTTCTTTCAGTGCAAACTTGTCATGTGGACATGTTTGCTTATGACAGTAGGGGCCAATTTTGCAGGCCACAGCAAAATAAATAAGTAGTAGTAAAACCATGCATCTGTTTAAATGCCAATGATTACTTAGAAGATTTTGCCAAGGACTAAAGAATAAGGGAATCTCCCTAACATGAATGCAAATAGGCAAGAAAGTAGCAACTAGCTTTCAACAATCTGGACATTTCTGTACAGTCGCTGGAAGGCTTCTTAAAGCAGTCAGGCTGTGCCCTTCCTCTGCTTTTTGAAGTTGATATGTTATGATTTATACCCTCCTTTTGTAAATTGACTCTGAGTAAATTACTAGCGGCAATTTCAGCAGCCTACTCCCAAATAACCCTGGGCTACACTGATAATGTTTTTGTTTTAAGTTGAAGCAAGTCTTCCATTTTTTCTTTCTTTTTCTTTCTTTCTTTTTTTTTTTTTTTAACTCATCACATCAAGCTCTGATAAAATCCATAGCTTTCTACAGTGTTGCTTCCTTATCAGTACCTGTGAAAACACTGGAAACCTACGGTATCCATGAAACTTCATGAAAGAAAATAGTAATGCAACAACAGTGCAGCTCTTGGAAGATAAGATGTTGTGGTTGCTTCACTGATAAGGGAGAGGAGAATCTCTCTCATCTCCAAGAAAAAAAATGTTGATGTTTGATCTGATAAAATTAACTGTATCCTTTTCTCAAGTTAACATTTCAGGAAAAATTTTGTCTTTTTTTTTTTTTTTTTTAAAGAAGAATTCAGATTTTCACACATAAGAAAAAAATCCTCAGAATAGGCTTGGTGTGAAAAGAATTAACTTACTCTGAAGCCATCAAGGGAGAAACAGTTTCAATATCAAAGAGTTTCAAGTAGGGATTCACCAGAATGGTAAATCAAAACAAAACCAAAACCCAAAAAACGTCCCCACACCAGAAGGTACCATAAATACTGCCTCAACAAGCAGAGTATGATATGAAACCTTTCAGCAGCTTCCGAAAGAGATGGATATATCACTTTTTAAGTTACAGTATGCAAATCAAAGAAGAAAAGTTGAAAGAAAACAGAGGAAAAAAAAAATCTAAAAGTGAAATAAGTAGTTGTGTTGCTATACAGCGGAAAAAAACCCTGCTGGCTCATTTCATCTTGACAATGGGAGACAATTTTACTTGTCCTTGGTACTCTTAAGTTTGGAATCTGACATGTATGGAAAAAAGGTCAGGTGCTGAATTTTCTTCAGCACTGAACATGCAAATGCAAAACATAAGACTAAGACATCAGCTATTTACAGCATGAGTGGAGATTTAGCTATAACCTACCATGGCATATTATCAAAATATTTAAACATTTTAATTTGTGAACATGATTTTATTATTGACCCCTTATTCTCTCATTATTAACGGAAGTCAGAAAGCAATGGATCCATGGTAATTTAGATATTGCTAACACAGAGAGGCATTTTTCTCCTGTAAAAATATAGTTTCGCTAGGACACAGCCCTTCTTTTAAAACATTTCTGGATTCTCAATTTAATGTTTTATAATATTAGAAAGTGTACAAATATGTTTAAAAATCATGCCTAATTTGGACACACATATTTTGTCAACAAYAAAAAAATCTCCTCACTGCTCAGCTACAATGTAGGGCCCAACTTTTACCGTCACTAAACGAATCTGGTGAAACTGGAGCAAGAGCAGGCCTTTACTAGCAGGGGGAAGTAGGAAAGTGTTATAACGCCAATTGTATTACTTCTATAAAGCACACTAAACTGATACAACTAAATTTTTGTTTTTATTGAATTTTTATATCTAATGTGAAGTTCTCATAAATTTATTTCCATCTGCAGTGGATAGAAAGTCTATTTGCAACAAACTCCTTTGATTTTCTCAAACACCATACCCGATTATGAGGTTTATTGTGGGAGCTGCTTCCGTTATTAGTTAGGAAACAACAAGTTAGGAAGGTTTTCCAGCAATTATGCTGTTCCTCTGAAACATTTGAAACTTTTTTTTTTCTTTTGGTTGCATTTTTGTATGTAATAAAACTCACAATGAAAGGTTTCAGATGTTGCAACAATCAAGATAATCTTTGTAACCTGAGTTCAAGTAGTTTACAGCTATTATCAGAAACTAGTGAATGATGTATTGCCCTCCTGCCGGTATGTTGACATTCCTTAGTTATTTAACATCTGTCACAGGCATTTTCATGCTGGTAACAAACACGGAGCAACTGATATTGCAGAGCACATACAGGGTGGGCGCATTCTCTCACAGTACAGAAGAATTCTTTGTGCTACTGCCCAGCAAACTAATAACAAATTTAATTAAGATCTACATAGACTGGTGTTACTGAAGGAAAAAAGCCCATCAAGGCATAGTTCAGGGTCTGTAATGAGTACAAAGGTCAGATTGTAGAAAGAAGCATTTAATATTAGCAAAACACAACCCCTTACCTTTCAGCAAGTGCTTGACTAGGCGTGCTTTTTACAGACAGCAGCTCTTCTTCAAGCCTCCTCCTTTCGGCTTCTAGCTGCTCTAGCTCATCTGGAGTACGTTTGCGTGGTGTAATAAACTGGAGTTCCTTTAGAAGCTCTTCTTTTTCATTGATTAACATCAGTTTTTCCTTTTCCGCATCCAGTGTCCCAGGCCAGGCCTCACTATCTAGCTTGGACAGTTCGATCTTTAAGTTAGCCATACTAAAATAAAACATACCAGACTTGTCTGAGCGCAGCACATCATACAATTTGCAGGAAACACAGAAATGATGCAGTATTTTGAAAGGTATCAGGATACTTATCAGGATATAACATTTTCTACTTAAGGCTACCTACTTTAATTTTTTTTTCACTGGAATGCATACTTGGCCAGAAAAGTAAGCCATCTATCTAGAGCAACAGGCTGTGTAATCTTTTCTCTGTCCTGGATACCACAAAAGATGGTATTTCTGAGAAGCACTTCATTCTCTTCCCCACAAAGAAATTTCTGCCAAACTCTGGAACTATGAACTTGGTGCCCTTTCTAAACTCACCTGTTTCATATATGGAAGAATACTAAAATGAACAGCAATATATGCTTGTCGTGGAACAACCAGAATACAATTTAGCTTATTCATTAAAATTTTTTTTCTCCTGTTGTTCAGATGTTTAGTTTAAATAAAACAACTTTAATAAGTGCTTTAGTGGAAATGATCTGTCAGGGTAACATAGTAGCGGCACTTTGCTTTACCCAGTGGTATGATCTATTTCTTCCAAGCTGTTAGAGGCTGATTACTCCTTAGAAACAGTACACAACCTTTGTGAAAGAACAAGCACAACAGTAAGGCGCTCACTTCAGTGGCGTGTATGAATGAAAATCTTAAGAGGCAAAAGGTTCTTTGRTGTGATTAAAAGAAAAGGTAATATGACAGCGGCTGCCTAAAGGAAAAGGTTAATTAATTTAAGTGTGTGATTGCCGTTCCCATTGCAGATGTCAGACCAAAAATTTAGGAGAGCCAAGACTTAGTTATCTATACATATAGTATAGATACACATATACACACAATGGAAACAGAAGTTTCCCTACATTATTATTACACTGTAACTCATTCCTCCTTAAGAAAGATTATTTCCAATATTGAGCCTCCATAATCATTCTGTCTTTGGTCTCTGCAGTGCAGCTTAAAAATTGCAGGTTTTGGAACAAAGACTTACTGCCCACGGGAAATTATATAAAGCACAAAAACTCCCACAACAAGTGCCACATATCTAGTGATATGCCAGATGATAACATGCAGGCACTTCCTACCTTGGCCACACCTGAACCAGCTGCATAGATAAAGATATGGAAGCTTTGAACCAAGTAAAGTTTCCTAGTCTCCTGCGCCTCTTTCTTGTAGGCTGGGAGAAAGGCAGAGAAAGGAAAAGTAAAAAAACAAAGCTGTTCCTAGGCAATCTAGGGCAAAAGGAACTGATCTGTTACTTTTATTTATTTATGACTGCCATAATTAAATACACCTAAGTCAGCTCATCAGCTAATACAAGTCTGTGCAACTTCAATGTTACCAGACACTACCTAAGGTAATGGCCCATGCCATATTGCATAAACACACAGGGAAAATTTGGTATGTATAATCTTTCTGTAGTCCTGACAGATTTCTGTGAAAACATTTTTCTTCCTTCCAGTCTGTTTTCTGTGGTTAACAAAGCTAATAATATCATGCTTATTTAGCAACTTGATTATTAACTTTACAGTACATCAAGGCATTTATTTATGGTCAAAGCTAAGAATAGTTAATGTTGACTCTAACTATCCCATTGCTTACACTAGAAGCTTAAGGGGAAAAAAACATTTTATTCACAGAGATAAGATTTGCTTCTTATCTCTACCTCCAGGAAAAAACAGCAGCTTAAAAAAACTGAAAAAACCCATCCACCCAAAAAAAACCCTGCAAGAACTACTTTGACTCAGGATATTTTCACAGAACAACAATGCAAAATAAATGGAAATACAATCAGCAGGGCTACCACAACCAAATGGTAGGATGAAGTGAAATGAAGCATTTCAACATACTTTGCAGCTCTTATATCTATCATTATACTCAACAGTCCTTCCAAGGAGCAGTACTCGGAGGAAAACCAACTGGATAATTTCAGATGGATAATGAGATGTTAAGACTTTCATCTCCAGGTCACTGGTTCTAGCTAACCTTGTTCTGCAAGTAGCTGCTACTGACAGCTGCTCGATGGCTTGTGGAATGGGATAATGGTCTCTGAACAGTTCTTTTGCTCCCTCTGCTATAGATGACTCTCTGCTATCACAGCTGACACCCTTTCTAGCTGCCTCATTAGAAAGGCAAAGAACTAAATGGACATGAAAACTGAACTGCTCTCACTCTTTTGAGGTAGTCCTTGCTCAACAGGTCAAGACACATTAAATAGTTTCACCACGCTGGGAAATCACTGTCAGCATGCTATACCCCATCCCTCTAAGTAACAATTTCAACCTGGAGCACACTGAATGTGGCACAGTTGACAAACATCAAATTCATCAGCTTCCTTGTGTGCATCTGATTTTGTCAAAGCCAATAAATTTTAATGTTGCTTAAATATGTCAAATTTGGGCCACGCAACTTACTACTTTCCTCAAAATCCCAAGAGTACCTACAGACAATATTCCATCTCTTCAAGACACTTTGCTGGCTAAACAATATTAAATATGCAACATGCAAAACTGTCTGATAATTTTCAGAGAAGTTCACTTTTAAGGTCCTCTCTTTCTCTTAGTTCTATTAACACAAAACAAGTAAGAATTTGCACATTCAATATTTCAGAAAGGATAGTCATAATAAGTATGTTATAGTGATGATTATAATTGCCATAATAATTGAGGGGTGGTGATATGTAATTAGATATTGAAGTTTCTGTGGAAACTGGAACGTTTTCCTCATTATTTCAGGATATGAATACTTTATTAAAGTAACCCTGTAGTCACTGATGAAACTGGTATGTCCCAACCCTTTAAAGACTTTATCAGCATCTTTCAAGGGATCTCACACTCTTATTTAAGGCTGAAAGGAATATTCGTTATTGGTCAGTTCTCAGACAAAAACTAATTAAGATAGCATTTAAGAGAAGATAATTTAACCTTGAAACACCACTAGCAAATTATAGAGAATAAATACTTGAGTATGTAAAGGTAAGTACCTGAGCTACTGCAATTTTGACCCACTTTGACTGACTAATTTGTGGGAAGGTGAGATCTTGTGCTGCAGTACACTCTACTCCAAACACTGTGCTTTTTATCGGGTAGAAACGGTAAACTGACTTACTGCCAGAGTATTTTTTTTTCCCCTACAAATGAGAGAGAAAACATGATGACGGGACTTCTCTGTATCAGGACAAAAGAGTGCTAAAGCTACTGTGTTTGTTCAGTATTGAACTTGTATGATTTTAGCTCTGGGTCGTCATCTAAATGATATTGACTGTCAGCTGGTGTTTTAGATGCATATGGATGGCAGAGTAAATGGTATTTTTGGCACAGTTTTGTCTGGGGGAAAGCACTAATTTTTATTTTGTCCTTTTTTTTTAATAAAAAAAGGAACTTCAGGTGTGAAAATTTCTATTTTCCTTAGATTTCAAAGCGCCTTCATAGGAAAAGTTATAACATTTCTAAGCAGCTGAAACACCTTCTAATTATGTGAAAAGTATTAGAGAACAATACAACACAACTAATASCTTCATAACAAAGATATATCCATGCTTTTTTTTTTTTTTTTTTAAATAGAGAAAATAAATCTTCTCTCAGAATTATGCAGCACTATTCCTTTGGAGCATCAGCAGGCATGTAATTCTAACCCAGAATGTTCTGCGTTCTGATGTCCATTTTCTGGTGCTGCAGCAATTCACCAAAATGGCACTGCCTTCATGAGCAACCACTACAGAACTTACTTGAAAGGCATTCCACATTCATCAGGGGGCAGTTTCTAATTTCTTCTCTCATCAGGTTAAAAATCATTAAAAAAACCCAACCCCACAGTGATAACAAGTATTTAAATTATCCAAGGTCCCCAGGGAAAAAGAGATAATTAAGCCTACCAGCTTTGCACTGGAACTCTGAAGCAACTCTAAAACTGAAGAGCCATCAGAGGCACAAGCTGATATGATGATCCCAAATAACGATTTAAATGGGCATAAGTGGCTCGGCAACTCCTTTCAATGGAAAGCCAGTTTACTCCATTCCCTTAAGCCAGAAACTGCCATCAGCTTGTCACTGTCTGCATTTTATTTCTTAACATATGAAATTTAGCATTAAATGTAAAATCTACTATTCAAAAGTACCAATGACTACAGAAAGTCTCTTGCATACTGAAGAAACATTTTGCAATATTACCTACAGCTCATCCAGAGAGCCGGTCCACTAGATGTCACTGCAAGCACAACGTTAGTGCTGCAGAGACCTGAAACCTCCCAATGCGGACCGTAATTTAACAAAGCAACTAACCCTATTACCTTCTTTTTGCCTCTTCATATTGAAGACTTAGTCTGACCTTTTCAGCCAAATTTGATCTACTTTTTGCTCCAACCTGTTGAGAAAAAACAGTAGCCTTATTACTGTGTAAAACTGTTAAGTCAATCAACAATACAAAGCAAATGCACAGGCTAGAAAGAAAAAAATACTATTTAAAAAATAAAAACATATCCAGTTACTGCCATACACTTGCTAACTCTTAAAGATCAAGGTAGGAAGCTACTCTGATGCACAAAACACAGTGATGTTTTCTTTTGATAAGTTTATCTATTTTTAACTACCATGCTACCAATCGTCCATATTCCAGAGTAAAGCAAGTGCATTTTCAAAGAAGTCTTGCATTGATTTCACCCCAAATTTGATCTCCTTTGAACTCCACTGAACTCAGAATTTAGGATTAAGTCAGTGCATTTCAAAGCAAGACTTCAATAAAATTGCTAAAAACACATACAAGCTTATCTCTTTGTTTGGAAAACTTAGTACAAGCTCTTCCATATAAATTTAGTTCACAAAACTTCAAGGAGAGTGCCCAAAATAAGCACAACATTTTGGCTGCAAATATACTGTAATATATAGATCAGTGAAACAGAGAAGTTTTAATGGACCACTGATCAGGTTGTTCCATTAACTGTTTTTAGCTGCTTGAAATGAAATCGAACGGTTAAATTCTGAGATCTTTTTTCTGAAAGTTAAAAACATCTTCATTTCAGATTAAGTTTGTAAGGTGCAACTGATCCTATAAACAGTACCAAAAACTATCTACTTAAAAAGTGATCTTTATTGCAGTAGAATTGTTTGATTAGATCAGATTGCCATGAATGCTTCATGCCAAATGTAAAAACATCCTCTGAATCTTCATTTAAGATTTATGGGAAAAATCAGAAAATCGTTACTCAGTAATTTTCAACTAAACGTGTGTGTATATATATATACATACATACATACACACACACACCCCTATCTGCAATAGTAAATAAGCATTTGATTCAAATCCCATCAACTGCAGCATTGTGATTCAATTTCTCTTTGCACTTGACAAAATGAAAAAAGCTCACCTCACCAGAAATGTCAGTCTGAGACCCTGCATCCAGAGTTTGTCTAGAAAAAGACAGCTGAGAGTTTACAGAGTTTGAACACAAGTCTGGTTCAGATCTCCCAATGGTCTGGTCAAGACTGAATTTCTCTCTCAGCTTGGCAAGACTCTGTCCAGGAAACAGAGAATGTGGTGGTGTTACATCTGCTTTGCACTTTACAGTGCTTACAACCACTAGTAGCAATGCCTGCCAAACAGTTTCTCTCAAAAAATGTTTACATAAAAGACTCCAACATAAAAATTCTGTTTTCAGTTTACATTAAGCAAACTATCCTTTCAACCAAACAGTTGATAGGTGACACTAAGGACCATCAACACCTGTGACAATATAAAGGTAACATATGCATTGTACCTTATCTACAAGTTTAGATATCTGTGCTCTCAAACTCACTGTCACTGAGTGGCTTTTTGAGTTAGGAAAGTCACAGGCTTCACTTTCTCCATCTAAAAATTGCTTTTAATACTGATTTAGCTCATGAAGAATTTTGAGATTCCCCTAAATAAAAGTATAAAATGCAAATATTTAGCATAAATAAAGTTTCTTAAGATAAAACAAATCCACACGAAACTTGCATCAATCCCACAAAATACCTTCATTAGATCTTGTTTTTCTCTCTCCCCTGAACTTATGGCCTTTCTGATAGACTTCAATTCACTCAGAATGGCTTTGGCCTCACAGAGTTCATACCCACTCTGGCCTCCAGACATTTTTTGGTCAATTCTGTGGAAGAAAAAAATAATTGTAATACTAGATACAGAAAATAAAATTAACATCTCTGCTGCTCCGTTTCAGGTAGAAGCACAGTTAGAGAACAGAGCGAAGGACATAAGACGTACTGCTTACTTCAACAGTCATGCAAAGAGGAAAATGGACAGGGAAGTCTCCATTAGAGTATTTACCACATAATCCTTGGCAAAAATGTCACGCTGTGGGTCACACACAGTGTCCAGTGGATGGGCTTTCCTGRCATCAGGAAATTTTGTAGAAAAATTCCTGTTGGCATTAAAACCAGTTCAGCTGAACTACTGGGAGCCTTACCAAAGCCAGAGACTCCACAAGCAATTTTAGCTGATCCAGTCATAAAGACACGAGGAGCAGAGAGCGCTACCTAATGCAAGATTCCTACCGATGCTACCAGGGCACAGCAGTTCTGCTGACAAAACTACCAAAATTCTCATCCACACCTTAACTCTCTGCAATAGAGAAGTAGCTTTGGGGTACAGTTTTCACACTATTAACTGTTAATGAACCTTACACAAGTAGAATTTATTATTAATACTATCTCCCTACCCAGATACACAATGTGGCATTTGACAGACAAGTCAGCTTTTTGGTATTAATCAGTCTCGCAGAGAAGAAATGCAACCTCTTGTTTGCCCTAATCCTAAGCATTAACAGTCCAGAACAGCTGTTCTGCTTACATAGGCAGCAGGCTCTCTCTCACCCACAGAATCTCTGGATAATAATACCGTATCTCATACATTGGAAAATTTACCAAATTCCTGGAGCATCAAAGATTTAGGACCCCCTCCACCCGAAATTAGAGACAAAAAGATATTTAACTGTTGTCTTTACATATTTTCTTCAACAAGTACAGTTTGTAAACACATTTCTCCCACCTCTAATTCAACTGAATATTTCATAGCATCATACAAATGATTGCAACTGTGCTTCAAAAATTAAAAACAACAGGCATCTTCACAGAAGTCCAGCATCTAGTACAGAATATATTCTTTTCTAATGCAATTGTTTTTCTGCTTTTATCATTCACCATCTTCAGTAGCAGACATTAACCTTTTAAGCGAGGAATGAACAAACACTTTAATGATCAGAAGTGATCTTGAGCACCCCCTGCAAGAGCAAACTTAGACAAAATTCTTGTAACAGGGTACTCTATTTTTCTTCCAATTTTGTATACAAGATTACAATGTTCTAAAGTAGTCTTTAAAAGGTGTGAGCGTGTCTTTTTCCCTTTTTCCACATTTCAGTTTTTGTGCAAAAGCAATCTGCATTTGCACAAGAAAATTACCTCTACGACTCAGCACTCAGATTCCTATTCAAGATTTTTTTTTTTTAAACTTGAAAGTTCCTCAAACTCTTTCATAGGTAGGCAATTATTTATTGCCCAACAACACTCAATTTTTGGTAAGTTATCAGGTGTCTAAGGTCAAATAGATAGAGGATGTGCCAACAGTTGGGGTCACGAATAAACAGTTGGGTAATACACCACATTCTGCCTAGTAATATGATGTGCCACATTCAAATTGCAACTGCTTTATTCTGTATATAATTAAGATGGAGACGAAGAATATCTGACATATAAGGTATTCCATCTTCCTGTTTTAAATTAACGGGATTACTACTGTTCAGAAGTGGCTGACTGAATTTTTACAATAAACGCCTATTGTGTTCTTGTGGAATGCTGTTGACAGTTTCTGAAATGTGCTTTGGATTCCCATCAAAATGGCTTGTGAGCAAGCTGCTTTAAAACAATACTTCATTGTTGAATTAATATAATAAAACCAGCATGGTTGGCTAACCTTTAATCCTGGGATAGCAGCGTGAGTTTTTACTACTTTAAGCTTTAGAATCAATATGTCTTCTTTCCTTTTTTCTAAACTTTGCTTTGAATGAAGTCTGTTTATGGCTAAATAAAACCAAGCAATTATTCTTTTCTCCCCTTTTTCTCACCTTTCACTAGTCTTTATATATTTAAATAACAAAGAAATCCTTCATTTCTGTTCTAGTCAAAATGAAGGTGGATAGGGACTTGACTGATATCATCCTAAAGTGCTGAAGGCTTTCAGTTCCCAAGTGACTTCAAACTTTGCATACTAGAAAAATAATTTGGTTGTTCTCGACATGTCTAGTTACGACAGAACTCATGGAGCAACACCTGTGTTCACTATCGTTTCTAGCCATTTCCCAGACCAGAATTTTTTTCCTCATTTCAGAGAAATCATACTGTGTAGAACTGTTATATTAAAATACACAGGAAATAGCCTAAAACACATCTTGGTTAGAGCTGGGAACTAAGCCCTAATCTTTCAGCTCCAAACAGATTCTCTCAGTCATCCTCAGGAAATCACTTCTCTGTATTTTGGTACTCTACCTGCAAGATAGAATATACTTCCCTTCTCCCACCTTTTGTCTGCATTCTCTATATAGACTGCAAGCTCTCCAGGAGAAAGATTATTACTTATGTGACAGTATGCTACCATACAGAAGAGACCCTGAAAGAAGGGTAAATGCATCCAGACAATATTATACTATAATGCTGCAACATTGCTTCTGCTACTGGAACCAGTGTACTAAGTGCACACAGCTCAGCACTATGTAAATGTACCCTGAATGCATGGGTACAATACAATACAGAAAACAATTAACATTATTAAATCTCTGTTCTCACTGGTGAAGAAAAATATGTATGTTAGCAAGGTTTCCACTGTAGTGAATAACCACCATATTCCCTCCGGTGAAAGTTCTGAGTAATGTTTAACATTTTAGGGCCCAACTTTATAAGTTAGGAGCAGCAGGCAGCGCTCAGACTGAGGAAAAAAAAAAAGTCAGTCTCTAATAATCCAGCTGGTTAAAGACCCAGAATGCTCACTGGCTTCAGCATCAGACCTTTGGTGCCCAGGCGTCCCAGCAACTGGAACAAAGCAAGCCAGGTCTTTAATCCTCAGACTGTGACGCATTTCAAACTATGCACAGCTGTGCACCCTGTATACCTCTAACAACAGCACCCTACTCTCTCTCTCTCTTGAGCCCAGAGGTAGGCAGGGAGGAGAAAAGAGACTTTTTTTTTTTAATGGAGTATGCAAAGCAGCCAAATTCCTCCTAGGGAACCTTAACTACTGACCCTCTTTCTGCCTCTCTGCAACATATGTGACTTCGCGGAAAAAAAACAAGAGCGGGAACAGATTTATCTCATGTTTTCACTTGCATAATAGGTTTACCATTTCTACAGATTTCCTGTTTTCTAATGGCAAAAAGAGTTATTAGACTCTCAATTTTTTCCCCAATAATTATATCACATGAAATGTATTCAATTCTGCGACAAAACAGAAATGGGAAGACTGACTGAAGTCAATTTCAACTATTTTCTTATACTCACTGTTGCAGCGTTTCAAAGCCCTGTTCTTTGTACAGCAGCTCTTGCTTCATCTGAGAGAGTTCCCTCTTCAGCTTCTTAACCTTGTGTGTTAAATCAAAGCAAGACTTAGAAAATTCCTCGTTATATGGCATAACACACGGCTTTGAACAATTAATGCATTCTCTACATCAGATGAGGAAAAAAGACTGTAAATTGCTCTACTGACACATATTAAAAACAAATGGATCTGTTCTCTTCTTGATGTCTATGGGTAACATGCTTTAGTATTAAAGGGACACAAGCAGATTTAAATCACATTCCTTATTTGTATCGATACCACACTGTGTTATTAAACCTGAGAGAACTTTAACAAGTAATTTACTTCTCACTTGTTAAGCATGCATTCCAACTGTCCTACAGGGACATTCCTGTTTATTTTTAAGCTTGTTATATTTTCATTTTTTCATTCCAGGAAGCTCTCAGTCCTTTACACTGGAAAAGACAAAGTATGTACTCCTTTTTTTCTAAGAATTGTCCTTTCTTATAAAACCTTATAGACACTGGACCCCTAAGTATATAACGTACATTAAATCAGAAAAGACAATCACAAAACACATTTGTATTGCAAATATATGCATTAATTTAATAGAAATATCTTTGGTCTACTTTCTACTTCCCTAAATTTGCAGGCTTTTTTTTTTTAATCTTAAAATTCCTATTTCAAATGCTAACACATATGAGTACACTACACAAAATATTTTTGAATCAATGTTTTAAAAAAAAAATTTTTCTTCCATTTAATTTTATATCACACTTCCCAAACATACTAAAACAAAGTTTCTGGAACACCTTTGAAACGGTGTTCTTTTAACGCAAATTAAAATTTATCCTCAGTTTACACATGGCGACAGAAATGCTGACGTGAAATATGGAGTCCCAAATTTTGGTATTTATACACCTGCATCTGCCTCATTTGTGCTCTACATACTAGTCAGATCTTGTTAGGCTTTTTAACATTCCAATCAGTAATGTTAAACAGAGGAAAAGTTAAAAGTCCCCTGCTCTCACCTTCCGCTGTGAAATTCCTGCTCTAACATTCTGCTTGCTTACATATTTGTCTTAAGATATTTACTCTTACGAAAAAATGGAATATATTAAGAATTTTATCACTTTAATAACTGAAATTAATCTCAAAATTTGTCTCAGACTTTTTGGTTCCAACTCCCCTTAGATTTCCTACTCAGTCCTATTCTTCCAATCAGAAAATGTGAGATTCCCAACATGTCAGGTAACCAAAAGTATTGAGCATCAGCAGCTGTTAAATAGTCTTAAGAAAGACTCAAAATTCTTTGTAGGTCTAAAATACCCCACTAATCTGGGTTTCTATATATGGGTTTAGGAACGATACTTAGGCATTTGAGTTTGCAACTTCTGGCTAATGAATTTTCTGTGACAGAAATAAAATGCTTTCAATCTCCATTTTCTCCAAAGCAAAATTCATTACCTAAATTATGGGTTAGTTTCAGGCTATTGAAAATTATCATCACTAGCTGTTTCACTTTTATTTTGACCATACTGGAAATTTAGCATAATAAATGAGCAACTTCTAACTACACATTCAAGCTCTCATTAACTATATCTTACCTGACTAGCATGACACTTCCCTGCAGTTAAGCAGAACAGTGAACTAAATGAGAATTTAAACCCCCAAAATAATCTCTCTCAAGTATTCTAATCAACTGATGCAGTATCAACTCTGGGTTCCACGCAATGTTTAAAATATAAAGTCCCAATTTTTCCTAGAAACACAGAACAGCTAAACTTTTCAAAACAGAGAAGTGAATTTATAGTAATTGCACATAGCACAATTGATTTCAACTTAGAGGACTGGATCCCTCAGAAATCCCTATGTTTTCCTCTGAGTGTCCTCTGCTATAATTCATCATTTCATTATCAAGAAATGTGAGTTAGTTATGTTATCCTACAAGGATGTGACCTACATGATAATATAGACTGTGTTTACTGCACCATGTTTATATTAAACTCTTCTTGTGCTCCTTGTCTTCTCCTTCAAGACTTTTATAAAACTCCCTCTTTTTCACATCTTTGCACTTGTTTTATCCTTCATCCCTTTCCTAGTGCTTCTGCACTTCTTCCTAAGTCTCCTGCCTGACAGGCCTCTTCTGGCTGCATCTTGAAGCCTTCCTCCATGTCTAAGCTTTGAATTCCCTCCTTGTTCAACATCAACCTTTCTCTCTGCACTGAGATCCTATCTTTGACCAGGCTTCTGTGCTAACCCCGTCTACTCCCAGCACTCAAGTACTAATGGAATAAAATAAGAAACTCACTATTATATAAAGGTTCAACCCCTACTTATTGTATACGCATAATACATATTATGATCGCATATGCTTTGTATTGTTTGGATCATCTCACTGATGACTAATTCAGACCTCAAACAGTCCCACTCAATGTCTACTGCAGGACCAGATCCTGCAATTACAATCTTCTTGAGAAAGGTCTTTTTTCGCTCGCTTATTTTATATAAAGGCTGTCATATTTCTGTCATATGTTCTGCATGTTATACTGTGCAATAGGTAATTCATGTATCCAAAAAGTCCCATATGCATGTATTAGGCACAGATAACACGGAAAAGGCCAAAGGCCATTTCAGAATTTCCTCGAATGCTGGCTTTCTCCCCTCCAGCCACCATTAACCTTATGTTGCCATTAAGCCTCAGCCAGCGTGAGAGAGAAACAGGTTTAGTACATCTGACCTAATGGTTCACTAAACAATGTGCAAATTCTAACTAGTTGGCTAGCAGCTGGCTAATGACTAACTTTGTTTCCCCTCAAGTCCATGCATGCACATACTGTAGAACGCCAAAAAGCTGCACATGAGCAAAGCATCCTCAAACATTCAAATAAGGGCAAATTACGATAATACAGTCATACCTCTCTTGCCATCCTCCTTGAAAACCACTTTCCAGCCCTAGCATCGCAGGGCTCCACTTTTTGTTATCTCAATGATTTTCATATCCAGTGGGTTTGGATGACACCACAATTTATGCTGATACAGATATTCTTGGACAGCACTCTCCTAAACTCTGCAGACAAGATTCAGGTCACCTATTTTAGGCATGTTCATAACTTGGACTTTGCAATGCCAATATATCAGGTGTTGAGAACCAGCAGGGTGAGCTAGGCTCCTTGACTCCAACAAGCAACAAAGAGAGGAAGACACCTCCAAAAAATGAATTACTGTGATTAACACACTGCCTCTCTCCTCAGTGAATGGACAATCTGCAGATCCATATCCAAGAGTTGATTCAGGTTTCTGCATGCTGAGCTGGCAGCTAACCAGAGGAAAGTAATGAGGAAAAACTGAACATAGGACCATGCCTGAATTTTCCTCTCTTTGACTCTGAAGCGACTATAGCTATAATTTGTTGTGTGTTTTGTTCTGCAACAACACTGTTAACTTCCTAAATATACCAGTGATTCACTTGCCAAAGGGAATATCTGTTCCTGCTCTACTCATTTTAGAATGAAGCCCTCTCCCTTGCTTCTCATTCCTCTCCCATTCTTGCTCCTGCCAGGCTGGCTTCCTTATCGCTTTAGACTCTCCCTCCTAAGCTTACAAGATTTTCCTCCCACCTCCTCACTGCTGAAATGAGTTTTCTCACCAGCCACCTTTTCTCATGCTTAAAAAATAAGGGACTACAAGCTGAGATTGGCAAGGATGGACAGGGTGAACAAGCAGTCGGGGGTGGGGGGAGCGCAACATCTGGACACCAGTTTTACAGTGCATTCCATCACTAATTTAAGCCACTTTTTAATTTTTAATGAGCTATTCCACAATTCCTTTCAATCATTAATTGTTTATATTTCTAATCATAACTCTTACTGTATGTGAAGAAGGGTGTTGCTCTCTGAGGCTTCTGCGAGTATTGCTCTGTGCAGAATCCAGAAGGAGGCAATGAAAGAGCTAAATAACTGCCATCTCTTGTGCTGCCTCTACTCATGCAAAAATCTTTATCCCAGCCCTCATTCAAGCACTAAGTGGTGAGGTGCTGCCTTTTTAACCTGCATGGTCTGATCTAGTTTTTTTCTTTAGTAACTATAGAGAGCCCAGGCTACCCACAGAGCACTGTATGCCATAGCTTAAATAAATGAACTCCCTGTATAGATTTTAAATGTCTTCCACATCATTTCTTTCTTATTTAAAATTGATTCACTAGAGACTAAACTGTGAATCAAAATTCTTTTACATATTAAGAGATAACCAAATGCAATGCCTATAATATGAAGTCTACGTTAGTAACCTTGCTGAATAGAGCTGACCAAATAATGGATTTTTTGATACATTAGCAATTTAAAAAAAAGGCAGTAAAGTCTTGGTCTGAACTGTTCCATTTTGACAAAACAGAGAAAGTCTCACACCACTATCAAGAAGTGTGCTTTTAAACCAACACAAATTTATGAAGCAGTTCTTGTAGCTAGTGATACCTTTCTCACAGAAAATTGTGTAAAACAGTCATCTAGCTGCAGCTCATCTTGGCCTACTACTTTTCTATCTTCATGTGATTATTTTTACTCTTCCTTTAAAAAAATGAAAGCATAAAAGTAAGAATAGTTATCAGATTTACTTAAATCCACATCTAAATAGAATATCTTTCAGTTTCACCCAAATGTGTTACCTAAAAGTAACAGAGACAGTTTTAAAAATTCATTAAAAAACACTTGAATAGTATTTAATGAGAATATTGGGACATTTTAATATCAGTAAAAAAGATACACCTGCTAGTTCAAGCTTTGCACTCTGTAGTCATAAGCTTTGCACAAAGAATTCAAATGAATTTAAATTAAGCACTCTCACCCTTAATCTGGTAGTGGAGATTTCAGCCTTCAGAATGTCAGGGTCATACTTGGTACTTGATGAGGAGCCTGAAAATACTTAAAACAAACAAACAAACAGACTATCAATTAGTCCCCTTCTTTGAAGAATTCATATTGATCTAAAATCTACAAATATAAAAGTGCAGAAAAATACTTTTTAAAAATATATATCCTTATTATAGAGCAGCATGGCAATAAATGAATAATAAAACTTCCTTCTGTTTTCTCCTACCAATATTTGGTATCTCTCTCTCCTTGCCTATGACAGAACCTAAAGGTAGCACCTTGTTTTCCCTGGCTTTCAACTATTTGTTTTCTATTTCCATTCTTCTAGCTGAGATATCTTGGAAACACCTCTTCCTGGAAGGTCTAATTTCTAAGGAGACTTCTGGAAAGCAGAGGCAGGTTTATTAAGAAGCCTGAGAGGTCCACTGCTCAGTTCTTCCTGAGTTGTACATGAGGCTTTTATCACATTAACCAATTTTAAGAAAGATGTTCTGTCAACAAACCAAACACAGGCCTCTGAAAGCAGTTTACTGTGTGCTAAATTCCTCACTCAATATTATTGCATGCATCTCCACTTCATCCCTGGCCACTGCACACAGACTGCAAATTTATTGTATGCTGTTCTTGTGAAGCAGCAAACAAATTCCTTGCTTGCTCTATTGAAGCTACTGTCAACGCAGTAGGGTCATTTTGGCATGCAGCCATGAAGTACAAGAGATCCTATTTACTTTGAACCTAGATTTGGTGGAATTTTGTTCCAAAAAACTGCATGACAAAATAGATTCCCAAGCCCACTGCTCTGAACCATAGCTCAAGGAGTTCAATTGCATCAGGCAGATGAGTGTTCTCTCCAGCAGAATATCTTTATATTAAAAAAAAAAAAAAAAAAAGAGGGGGGGGGGAAGGAAAAAAAATGTAGGGATGCTATCTCTAAAAAAGCCAGAGTACAATATGTTCATAGAAAACCTTGAAAACTCATCCTAAAGTGAAACAGGATCCCCTGCAAGGCACAGATCAAAGAAGTTACATTGTATTTTCTACTGTACTTACAGCTTGTACGAGAGCTTGATTTTTCTTTGTAGGCATCATTCAATCGTATATACTCATCCAGTGCAAGTGCTAGCCTCTGTTCTTTCACCTGGTACAGTTCTTTCTGAGTACTGAGAGCATCCTGGGCTACTGTAAGATAATCTTTTAACATTCTCTCTTGTTCTTGCCTCCATTGTTTCCTGGGATCTTCTATCTGTGTTGTTTCTTTATAGGAAAAAAAGAAAGGTTTTAAATAGACCTCTGCTGAAATCTGCTCACAACTAAATTGTTTCTTTGCCTGTAATGCACAGTTGTAGAAGTATAAACCATGGAAAGTTGGGACGGGGCAGGGGGGAGGGAAACACACCCACACGAAACAAACTCAGTTTACATAACTTGAATACTCTGAGAAGTCCAGTTTTGTTTTAAATTAGTTGAACAAACTCTAAATCCTGGCTTTGGAAGTGCTTGCTTTTTAAAAAATGTTTTCACCTTGTTATCTGAGATCACAGCTTGTCTTTGGTTATTAGGCAGATGCTGATTTTAGTGAAGTTTTTCTTTGCCATGGTAGCACGTGTGTGAGAAACAGTATTTCAGTGATCAATTGCAAAATTAGAAATTAAGTTGCATAGGTAATGCTATATGTTAGATCATTCCTACATCCTAAATGTTGAATTAATAACACATTTTAAAACTCAAAAAAAAAAAAAAAGCCTTTCATCCATATTTTTGCATCTGGAAATAATTGGATCAACAAAATTTTTTATATGACATGTTAAAATTGCATGCATTTCTGAACAGAAATGAAAAGTAATGTTAGGTATTCCATTTTTTTCAGCCCTCACCAACTTCATTAATTTACAGTCATATGCTATTCATGTGTTATAGTGGTTCCCTATCCCTTTTTCCTCTATGAAAACAGCTTTTAACATTGGTTTCTCTGCTGTAACTGAACTAACAGAACGTTAATTCTCAAAATCGTCTCACCTAGCTCTATCCAGATCACTGTTAGGCATCAGATCCACCTGTAACTTTCTACTATGGTCAACARAAGTAGAAAGCCACCTTCAGAGAGCACTTCATTCCAACTAAAATAGGTGCCTAAGATACATGGGACTGAACTGCCTTTTTGAGGTGTCTACTTTTTTCCACTGACTACACAGGTAATCTAAATGTGCAGGCTAGAATAGGCCCTTAACTTGTAAATGGCTTTAGGTCAGCCATTTCGACTCAAGGAGCCACACGGAAGACTTGCATAGAATGAATACAGCAAAGAATCTGACACACTGTAGCGCTATACAAAGCAAAATTTATGTGACGTGATCAATCCGACCGTGGGCTTTAAGATTTTCTTGATGTGTACATGCAAAAAAGAGGAATTCAAACCAAACGTCCAATCTTATCATTAGCATTTCCTGACTTAGTTCAACACATTTTGATGATGTACAATGAACATTCTTCTTTTAAAGCTATACTAAGTTGAAAAATTGATGTTCTCATAAGACATCTTCACGAAAATTCTGAAACCAAAATACAAACTGTGCACCATACCGCATTTTCATTGTCAGTTACATACTATAAATCTACATAGATGACAAAAAGAAATATTCAGTACTGAAGTATTTAAGAGCAAAGTATTTACTTCAGAATTTTTGCATAAATAGGGAAAAAAAGGTCAATCTCTGGGTTAGTCTTCCGACACCTTAGTTCTCCGAATTGCTTCAATGTGAGAACCTAAGCTGGTACATGGAGCAGAGAAAAAAAAGTGGGAATATGTGGATGAAGACAAGGGGAAAAATAAACAAACTGCAACAGAACCAGCTTGATTGCTTTAAACTGTAGTGAAACTGCACTTTCGAGAAACTGTAGAGAAACTGCATTTCTCTCAACTATAGATTTGAAAACACGTTTTGTAACAGTAGAAGCTGATAAGGACAGGGTCTGGTTAATAACAATTTACCATAGTGACTAACAGCTTTTCAACAGCCCTTTTTGGTGCTAGTATCACATAAACCAAAAAAATGGAAACAAAAAGAGGATACTAGAAAGTATCCCACAAAACTAACCCTGTAGAATCCTAAACTGGCAAGGTCTATATGATTACTGATGCCATTAAAAACAGACAGACAAACACAGATACCACGCTGGCAACCACTTCTGCAGTTACAAACATGACAAGCTTTTGTATTTCTACTAAGAAAGTTATTTCTTAGATGTACACAAAGCAAGCAGAGACATCATGTAAACCCAAGTGCAGTGAATAAGATTAAAGTAAAGAAGCTTTATACACAGTTGGTTTTCCAATAACCCCAACAGGGGCTCTCTCCCCACAGCTAACTATAGCTACAGACATGCACACACACACAATCCATGTTTCTAGCCACCTGCTCTTTTCCACAAAGATATCAGGCACACAAAGCAGCAAATCAATACCTTTTCTCTCCTCAAATGGTCAACACGTCCCTATCGTCCCTATCTGTGGCCACTTATTGCTGTTGTGCTTTAACACACCTCCACTTTCACAGTTATTTACACAAGATAAGAAGTGCTGGTTTTCAGAGGTGTCCCTTTTGTGAAGTAGGATGAAGAGCATCAAGCAGGATTCTCATGGGTCAGTGATCAAACAGGATAAATGCAGTTATGTTGGTGTTTTAGAAGACTGTAATGATGCGATTGTGTTTTAAGAGTGCCACCAGCAGCCACCGAATAATCTTACAAGATTGGAAGGTCTCATCTTTGAGCATGTTGCAGGTAATTGCCTTGTAGGTTTTAAGTGAGGATTGCTCAACGTGCAGCCCAAAGACCAAACATAGCCTGCCGAGTCCTAAAAGGTGGCCTACAGATCCCCTGTCCTTGTGACTGCAGGACAAGGACAAAACTGATCAACAGCAGATTTTTTTTACTGCTGACAAATTCAATCAAACATTTCTTTTTGCCTCTCAAAGCTACATGYGCAACACAATACTATGATTACACGAGTTAACACCTTTTATATAGGTAGACAGTCATAAAACAAGCTAAACATGACCCTGCATTTTAAAAAGTGTATACAATAATTTCAGAATACAGAGGTTTGGGTAACTGCCTGTGTGGGTAAGCTGACTAGCCAAACTATTCTGAGACAACTCCATTTGAAGGTATTTTAGTCTAGAATAAATGCTCCGTTTAGAAAATACAGAATTACTTTAGAAAAAGCAAAAAATTACTGAAATGACTATTCCAGAATTGTTACCCTTCTCAATTTTCACCAACCAGAAAAGACCTTCTTATACTAAAA